>NW_026732068.1:0-516894 GCF_028476545.2 Physella acuta | reverse complement strand
CATTTATCTATGTCAGTCAACAGAAAGCTTACAGTACGATGGTTCCTGTAAATACCTTTAGTTATGCCAGTCAACAGAAGGCTTACAGTACGATGGTTCCTGTAAATACCTTTATTTATGCCAGTCTACAGAAGGCTTACAGTACGATGGTTCCTGTAAATACCTTTAGCTATGCCAGTCAACAGAAGGCTTACAGAACGATGCGCTGGTTCCTGTAAATACCTTTAGTTATGCCAGTTGATACGGAGCCACCTTCCCATTGATCTGATATCGATTTAGCACGTGCTCCACAGACGACTGGGTGAAACCTACGGTGACTACTGTCCAACCAAACATGCGGATCAATTTACCCCCACCCTTCACGTAGTTATCCGTCTTTTCAACTAACGTAAAAAAAAAAATCAGACACGTATATTTTTTCCGTTTCTAAATTGAAGTGATTTGTTTTATACACAACCGTGTCGAGAAACGTTGATCAGAAAACACGTGTTACACTTATGCTGTTTTCCATGAGCGCCACAGGAAACGGTTTGTTGGCTGAAACGGTGTTTGTGTAATTTGTAGACACGTTTTTATATCCGTGATTTTTTTTCCTTTTCGAGTGCAGATGAATAGAAAACCATTATCATACATTGCAATTAGAAAAACTAATGTTAACTGGTCTTATTTTTAAAGATATTTATGTTAAATACATTACAGTTTATCTTTATATAAATGGAAAATTATCAAATTTTGTGTAGGGTTACTTTATTTCAATAACGATACGATGGGAATATTGATTGTTTTTTGTTAAATAAGATTGAAAATGCTATTTACAGACAAATATAATTATAATTCTTTCCGCTTAATTCATTTTATTTCTATGCCTAGTCTTTATCTCAACATTTCGTTTATTCTCACATCATTTTCAAATGGTCGCGGGCCCTAATATAGCGAGATATTTTTAAAATAATTTTTCCAATCCAGATTTTTTGATTATATGAACCAAAAACCTTGTTCACTTACTGTTCCGCCCATTATCCGGCGCAGACGATGAAACGAATGTATCGACATAAAATCTAAAACATGTTATGCGTATCATTTTCATTAAGGGTCAAAAATTTCCAGACACAAATTACGTTTTCCATAACACAATATTTATTTTTCCATCAAATGTATTTTAGCACAAATGTGAGTTATCTTATACATTTTTTCTAGTTATATTGACAAAACAAAAAATATAAACAAATACAAACACGTAATATTATTTCCTATCTATTGATTTACAGCTTTCCTCGCTAATATTCACAAGCAGATGAACGTGTCTAACTGTTTACTTTAGCGTTTCGTGGGTTTTTTCCGGTAGTTTTTTTTTTTTTTACAGGATAAAATTATTATGGTGAGCTTTTCCTTGCTCAAGTAATGATGCAATCAAGGAAATTACATTTATAAATTAATCAATACAGAAAGCTCTTTATCAACTGGCCGTAGTGGGAGGGGTGGCCGCGGTAAGGGTGTTCTATGTGGGGGTGGGAGGGGTGTTCTATGTAGGCCTACATGATAAGCTCGAGATAAACTTCTTTTCTAATTCACGTAATTAACCGGTACACTAAAGATAAAATGCCTATGCTCAGACATTTAGACATGCACAATATACGATATATATAGATACTATATATATATATATATATATATATATATATATATATATATATATATATATATATATATATATATATATATATATATATATATATATATATATATATATATATATACATATATATATATATATATATATATATATATATATATATATATATATATATATATATATATATATATATATATAGTGGATCTTAACCTGGGTTCAATCAAACACCATGAGTTCGGTGAGTCAGTCTCAGGGGTTCGACGAAGGTCAAGACACACACCCGACTTATATGATTCACGATCAGACTTTGTCAGGACGGACGATAGTACTAATAAGATGGGTTATGTGAATGCGGATATTAAACGGGTGGGGTTCGGTACCTCCATGAAGGAGTTAAGAGCCAATGCTGTAATAGCTGTACAAGAAATGCAAATAATAATTGACAGGGAGCTTCAGATTCTGACTAGAGCGAGATGACAATCTTCATATGGAAGAAATATGTGAAACCTACTCCTAGCCAATTGAGGTTATGACATAAATCGTTGAGATAATTGCCTCCTTTTGTATTGTATAATACATTTTTTTTTTTGGGGGGGGGGGGGAATTTTCATACCAGTGTCCGATAATAGAATCTTCTTTCGAAAGGGTTGTTAGGTTACTGATAGTTAAATGAAATACGCAAGCCTTGCTAATATCAATTCTAACGCTAACGCTGACCACAACCCTAACCCTAGTTTTACCATACGCCTAACTCTAATTTCTAACCATAAAACTAGTCGAGATTACAATACTCCTAACAACCTAACACACCTATTTTTGGACGAGTCTATTATCGGACCGGTATCCTCAATCATCCTAAATGTGTATCTAATGCATTAATTATCAAAGAAAAACTAGAGAGGGGGGAAAAAATGAGTAGAGAAAAAGATATGGAGAAATCAGCACGAGCTAAAGGTTAATTCCCGGGCACCAGAAAACCTTTCTACGCCACTGCTTATGACTTATGACACATGCAACTGCGTAGAAACGTCACGTGATCAAGGCTGATACACGCACGAGTTGATGCTGTTGGGTGCTAGGATCACTGTTCCAAACTAACAAGCTCTTTGTAGCCATAGTGTTAGGTATCACCATCTCAAAATTACTACTCCGTAGTTAGAAGCAGGA
Organism: Physella acuta; assembly: GCF_028476545.2. Taxonomy (NCBI): domain Eukaryota; kingdom Metazoa; phylum Mollusca; class Gastropoda; family Physidae; genus Physella; species Physella acuta. The sequence goes on along the minus strand of NW_026732068.1, from coordinate 514,094 downwards.
AAGTAAATTTCAAATTCTAAACCCGTAGTTTAAAGCAGGTTACCAAACCTCAAATTTTAAATTCATTTTGGTAGAAGTAAAAAACCTGAATCCCTGATTATAAATCTTTTCTAGAAGTATCATCCTAATGTAAGACCCCGAAGAAAATATTTAAAGCTATTCGTTGTTTTGGTCTAGGCCTCACGGATATTAAATATCGAAACTAATTCTGTGTCGAACATAAGCTACTCCGTTATCATGCTGACTATATACGTTACAAAGTACAAATTACACTTCGTTATGTCCAATTTAAATGTATAGTGGGTAATTTCCTTTCGTTGTGCGTCATAATCGATTTTTTTCGAGCATCGCTAAAATTACCCTAGCCTATCAAGACATCAAGTATAGTATCGATAATTACTATACTAGATATTCGATTACATGTGTAAGTCCGCAGTAAAAGTACCAAAACAAATTACGATCGATTGATTATGTAATTATGTTACATCTGTAAGTCCGCAGTAAAAGTACCAAAATGAATTACGATTGATTATGTAATTATGTTTTTGTTTAATTAAAGGCCCATGACGTAATGAAAAAAGCTCGTGGTCCCCATGACAACGCACCAGACGACCACGAGCATGTCACCGGGGACATGCTGTCTCCTGCTCTATCGGGACACAACCCTCCCTATGTGAGCAACAGTACGGGGTGAGTACCAAACGTCTGTCCACTTACGTTTTGTGTGCATGTTTTTAATTCAGGACTTTAGGACCTACATTCTGTGTGCATGTTTTATACAGGACATTAGGACCTACATTTTGTGTGCATGCTTTATACAGGACTTAAGGAACCATCTTTTTGTGTGTGTGTGTTTTTTTATTCAGGACATTAGGACCTACATTTTGTGTGCACGTTTTTAATTCACGACATTAGGACCTACATTTTGTGTGCACGTTTTTAATACAGGACATTAGTACCTACATTTTGTGTGTACGTTTTTAATTCAGGACAATAGGACCTACATGTTGTGTGCACGTTTTATACAAGACTTAAGGAACCATCTTTTTGTGTGTGTGTTTTTTAATTCAGGACATATAGGACCTACATTTGTGTGTTTTGTTATTTTTAATTCAGGACAAATAGGACCTACATTTGTGTGTTTGGTTTTTTAAAATACAGGACAATAAGGACCTACATTTGTGTGCACGATTTTTTTAAAATTCAGGACATTTGAACCTACATTTATGTGGGTTTTTTTTAATTCAGGACATTAGGACTTACATTTCTGTGCACGATTCTCTGTGCTTGTTGGCTTCACTAGTTCAGGAAAATTCTATCTTTAGAGATCTATTTTATTTATCGAGATCTAGATCAGATTTTTTTTTTTCAGGCAGTGCCCAAACTCCACCACATCACATTCCCTTTTCCTCCTCCCCTCCCTCCCCCGAGCGCGTCTATCGCCTTGGCAGACGAAATACAAAAAATATTTCATTATATACATTTTTCGAAAATAAATAATCAACCCCCCCCCCCCCACCCCCCAACGAAAAAACGAAAAATATCTGAAAATAACAACATCAATTATTATTTTTAATAGATTTTTCTACTTTTTTGGTGCGTGTTTCTTATATTTTAAAGTATTCTGCTCATATAGTTTGACTTGTACGTGTTTCTTTTAACAAAACAAAAATGGGATCATATTAAATTTTGTTCTATTTTTGTAAAAAAAAATTTCGCGACTTTGTTGTTCTGTTGTTGTTTTTTTTTACCAAAATTGAAAAAGAAATACCTTCCGGACACTGGTTGAGGTAAAGTTCACGTGTTTCAGTCAATTAATCTGTACGATGATCTGGTCGGTCGTTAGAATGCACATCAACTCATATTTTACCACAGTTAAATTTGATTTATTGAAGCTACACAGACATTGATACTTTCGAATAGCTGTACTGCTCGACCACACAGCTCCGTTTTATATTAACTCTATAAGACAATAGTAGACTCATGTATTATATTCTAATTTATACAGTGTAAACTTGAGAATGGTATTTGGCTCAAATGTTTTTAAAATTAAATCGTCAATAGAAGTATAAGGAGCTGATGTATCCAAAATCTCATTTCTTAGTTTTTATAATAACTACATGAGTTTTAATTTGATAACAAGAAATTTAAAAGTACCTTAAAGTAAGTTAAATTATGCGGTTTATGTATGCATAATTGCACACATCAATGTACTGCCCCCAATGTTTGCTCACATCTGTGTATTGCCCCCAATACCTGCTCACACCTGTTCTCTCTACTCCCCAGAACGGTGATCCTCTCCATCAATGGCACGCCCACGCTCCCCCTGGAGCTCAACATAACCGTCGACTCCGGCACCAGCGCAGACAACAGCAGCGTCTCCAACCTTGACCTTGAGCGTGAGTTCTACCGCTCCTACGACCCGGCCATCGGCCTGCACACGGCTGCCGTGCTGGGCGGCATCCTGGTCTGGTTGGTCCTCTACGTCATCTACCGGACCAAGATCCGGAAGTGCGTCATCAGACTGGTGAAAAAGAAACTACTGGTCGAGGAAGACGAGATTAGTAGCAAAAAACTCTCCGACTCCGAGGATAAGGATTCTTCAAGCGGAACAAACCCTAATATGGTTCGACCGTTTATAAACCCTAGTATTATAATCGAGACTACCCCTCCTGAAAGTTTAGCCCAGACGCCGAATGTTTACAACAACACATCCGGCCCGTGTGATTGCATAGGCCCGTACTCTATTCAAAGCGGCTGCGGCAACGACGACGGGACAGTTTTCCAGTTCCCTTACACGGGCGGCCCGCAGGCCAAACTCCACATCTACCACCAACAGTTCTGTCAGGAACAGCAACATGCGTGCACGCAACACGACAACTACTTCCATCAACTGCCAAAATCAGAAATGGATATCCCAACAGCTACAGCGCAGTGGGTTCAGAACATGCCACTTGCCGCAAGAAGTCACCAGGACTTCGCTGGGCTTATGCTTGCCATGCAAAGCCGGGGGCTTCTTGCCATGAACAAGCCCTGCAGCTGCCCTTTAGTATGCCCAAGATCCCCCCAGCCCCTGCCTCTGCTTGACCTCCCCAACACCTGGAACAAAAGCCTGCCCGTCTTGTCTAACTCGCTGTCCAGCCAACTTCTAAGTGCCTACGAGACTGCCACAGGCAGCTACAACAAACACAAAGACATCAAAGACATCATCAACGCCAAACGTAAACTAAACAAGAACAAACAAGAGAAGCAAAACGCCCGGGATTACATAGAGTATACGAAACTAGAAGAAAAATACTCCCCGGAAAAATCAGACTCCAATGTTGGCGAAGCTCAGTCCGGGTTTAGAAATAAAACGAGTAAAAGGTTGAACAAAACACCGCCGAATTTAACGATAAGAATTCCCGACGCCACGGAAAGCTCGGCGTTGTTAAGCGGGACGGATCCTAACAGATCCGCAGTCCCGATCCCCGTGACCCCAACTGTCATGATCCAAAACCCCAACTGTCGACGCCATACCGGCTGTGACAGCAACACTTCCGTTAGTTCCAGTTCTTCGTTGGATTTGAACCCGAGTCAGCGGCATATGACCATACCCAACTACCGGAACATACCCTCGCCGCATCTTCTCTCCCCCGCGTGTGAGAACCGCCGAAAGGGAAGTAACTGTCATTTTTCTTGGAGCCGTGAGGACGTCAACAGATACCGTAGCAGGCACGAGCTCCAGAGGTCAGGGTCAGCCAGCCCGCATTCTCATCTGAGAGATCACAGGCACCAATGCTCTTTTAGTAATTCCGGTCACTCGGACCCAAAGAGCGAATGCTCGAACAAGCGCCACAACAGCTGGACAGGCAGCGACAGCGTGGCCTACGCCGGGGTACAAAACGCCCCGCGCAACACTGCCTGCAAACACCAGAACGCGGAGAACGCCAAGCACCACAAACGGACGTTAAGCGACTACAACCGGTACTACGCCGACCTGATGACCCCCAGCTCCCCATCCCCGACGAACAAACACCGACGAAGTTTGTCAGCCGACGTGGCTTACATGTTAAACCTCCAGCGTGAAGTCTGCAGCCCGACGTATTCCAACGGGAGCAACAAAAACTCTCTGGGCACGTCCTCCTACTCTCATTCCCCCTCCCCGCATTTACTCCAGGTGCCCGATTACAACAATCTCCTGCGGCCGATCACACCGGAAGTCGTCATCACCAACAACAACTGCCAGAGCCCCGTCGACGCCAACGGAAGTCAGAACGCCGTCCGACACTGCGTTCATTCGGATAGCAACATCGCCTATTTCGGCGGGTTGATGTGTCCGGGGTTTCAATCCGTCGAGAACCCGATCGTCCGGCGCCACAGCACGTACGTCCCGACCACCGGGGACCTGACCCTCTCCTGCTGCGCCGAGAACTCCGTGCGGGCCACGTCCTCGTTCGGCTCAGGAAACTCCTACAGCTCCTCGCAGTACCCGCACCAGCACGGCGCGAATCCCCACTCGTCCCACCCGTACCGCCATGAGCCCCACCAACCCCACCACCACCACCACCACCACCACAGCACGGGGACGCTGCCCAACGACGCCCAGAACCGCAGCTACAACGCCCAGTGTCTGCGACACGCCCCGGCCAACTTGAACCGTTCCTACTCGGCCGTTGTCATGGAGACCAAATTATGATTAGAGACGCTGACCTCGAACTTTCAGTATTTGAGTTGTTCATTGCGTACCGTGGAGGATTCGCCATTAGAAGATGTAGGCACCCACTTACGAGCCTTTGTCATTCTTAAATTATTATATGTATTTATTGCTGGAGTAAGAACGACCTATTACATTTTTTGGCATGTTTTGTTAAATCACGTGATCATCGTTGAGGGGTCACCCCGACTGTACCTGGACCTCGAACTAGCTTAATCCTGTATAGATTTTTAAATATTCAGAGGTCAAGCAATCGATGAAGTGCCTTTTTGTGGGTTGTGATCTAGCTTGTGCAGTTGGCTTGTTAGTTGTTTTTTTTTTTGCCATGTGTTTTAGATGGAATTCGGAACGGAACAATGATCGCTGTAGAAAAGCAAAGAGTAGCAGTTGATTGGTCTTTGCTTTTGTGTGTTTTCTAATCGTAATGTCACAAAGATCTACATCGGAAAATAAAGCGTGAGTTATTGTGCAAGTCGTGAAAAAAGTTCAGTATGATAAATGAATCTTAACAAGCCATAAATAAAACAGTGCTTTTGGAAAATTTAATAATGCATTTATCACTACGTGTTATGTAACCTATCAAAAAATTACATGTAATGTGTAAGCCAGTGTATAATATACAATCTGTCTCAAACTGTGTTTATTTAGTTAGACTACTTTGTGAAATTGAAATGTAACTTTCAGTTCGAAAGTGATTAACAGCGTAAATTTGTTTTCCTGTAAAATAATTGTTATACGTTATTTATTCTCTAACTTTGTGTATTGTATAATATTGTTACGGATTCAAGCTCGTTATTTGTTTACTTTAGTACACCTCTACCGGTAAACTGTTGCTGTGGTCTTTAGAACACTTTAGATGAGTGAGCCAATTCATGCAAACAAAATGGGTCTTTTACAGTTGTTTACAATGGAAAATGTTGATATAAGCCCCTCCCTCCTTCCCCATTTGGGCGAATCCTCCTGTTGTATATAACCAGAGTTTCTTTCGGGCATCTCTTCAGTTAGGGGGAGGTATTGCCCCCCCTCCCTCAGTAGCACGTTTACTGCCTCCACCCCCACCCCACCCCTCGATGAAATAGAAAAAATATAACATATAGAAAATATATACGCCTACTGTTCCCTGTGTCCGCCCCCCCCCCCCCTTCCCGAAAGTAGGCTCTCCCAAAGTTTCAAGTGCCCCTCCCCTTCCCGGAGAAAAATATCTGAAAGAAACACCCAATATATAGGCCCTACCTTAAAGTAGCATAGCCCGTGAAGAACCGCCTCCCCCTAGTTACGCCATTTGTTAACTGTGTGCCAATTTCTCATGAATTGTGATAAGGCCTCCACTGTAGTGTTTTGTTAGATAGGAACCAAATGTTTGAATGTAAGAACTCCACGAGTACCCAAGTGATGGTTAGTCTTAGTCAGTAGTAACTTAGTGTCAGTTCTGGTAACTGTAGGAAATTGCCTTCTTTCCACACTCAAGAAAAAGTTAAGATTTGTATCATGTCGTACACAAATAACGTTTTCAACTATTTTAATTTTATTGAGGTAAAAACCAATTTCGATAAACTTATAATCATCATTTAATAATTTGTTTTGTATTATAAAAAGAATTAATACATTATGATTTATCAGCGGTAATATTAATAAAATAAAACTTATACAGAGACACTTTTTTCTCTAGTCGATTGGACACTCATGTTCACATACATCCCCCACCCCCACATCCCTCCACCCCAAAATCAACATGGAACCTAATATAAATAACGCCGTTTTAAAAAATATTGGGTATTATTATGAGCTAATTTATTATTGTGATGTTTTAGATGTTGGATAATAAAATGATAGGTCGTTATGATAAAACTAAATCTAACACAGCGAAATAATTTTGTCACATAGGCCTACTTCATTGACCTATATCAGGCTCATTGTTCGGCTAGTTTTCGATGTTTTCTTTAACAATACACCTGTTGTCCTTTCGTGACGGTTTGTGTCAAAGCAGCTGTGGATAAGTTAACGATTAAATAATTTCAAGATGCCAGTTACTACATCAGATAATAGAATTACTTAAGGCATGGCCCAGACCGATGACATGGATCAAATTAGAACTTGATTATGATCATACATGTTGACATGGATAAGAACATGTTTTTGGATACTTAGTCTTCTGAGTAAGGGGGTCGTCCATAAATTACGTCACACTCGTAGGGGGAGGGGGTCCGTAATTTTTTGAATGTGTGATGAGGGTGAGGGGGAAGATTCAGACGATGTGACGTCACACTTTCGCACTGTAAAAAAAGCAATGTTAGAAAACTAATTTCAGCCGTTATTTCGCGTTATAGTAAACTTTTTAATAGGAATTGATTAAAATACTCTATGTTGACAAGATTTTGGAAAAGTATCGAATTTTAAGAAAAATTCAACTGAAACTTTGAGTGGGGGAGGGGTTGTAGGCTGAGGTGTGCCGTCATTTTAGGGGGGGGGGGGGTGGTCTGACTTTTTGTGACAATGTGTGGGGGAGGTAAAAATCGTACCAAAAAGCGTGACGTCATTTATGGATGACCCTCCTTAACCGTAAACGTCAACAAAAAAATTAAAACTAAAGCTAAACTAAAACCAATGAAGAAATTTTATAAATATTTTTAAAATGCAGAACATTTAAGACCACTTTTCTTTTTAGACTTACAAAAACCTTTGATCAGGACCGCCATTATTTTTATGCTAAATGCTCCCGTGTCTACCACTAAGTAATTAGTTCCGTTGGCATTTGAATGAGCTCGTAGACACATCCTGCTTTCTAATGGTGTAATAACCTACAATTTTTGAAAATTAAAAACTACAAGAATTTTCGGTAATTCTATGTAATTGCTTGTATTGAATTTTATCATGCCCTAGTTAAGCCTTGTTTGTTTACATGCTTTTAGGCGACAAAAAAATTGTTTTGGCTTTTTTTTTTTCAATTTTCTTCTTCCCGAAAATACCAATAACTGGCAACAACACTGAGTGATTTATGAGCAGACAACAAACGCAGGCTTCGTTATTACTAGTTAGTAGTGAACGAGTTTGATTTAAAGTAAAGATCTTTAACAAAATATGAGGTAGTCCACAAACGACGTACCTACAAGGGAGGAGGGGTTCAATCAAACTTTCGTGACGATGTGTGACGAAGGGGCGGTTGGGAGGGAGGTTCAGAAACAGTGTTTCTTCCAGCCTTTTTTCTCCGGCGGGGGGGGGGGGGGGGAGGGGGCACTTGAAATTATCGGGGGGGGGGGGTAGACTTTCTTTTAGGGGGCGGACCCTGTTAAAAGTATATATTTTCTATATAAATTATATAAATTTCATTTCGTTCGGGGGGGGGGGGGGGGGGCGGTAGAATTTTTTCGGGGTGGGGTGGGCTTTGCCCCCCCCCCCCCCCCGAAGAGATAAGAGATGCTGGAAGAAACTCTGTTCAGAAATGGTGTCCGTTATAATTAAATATAAAGAGAGCTATGTAGTTATGTAGAATGAAATGGCAGAAATGGCTTGTAAGGTGGGTAAAGGACTTTTTATTTAGTGGAGGGGTCTGGTTTTTTGTGACTAGTGTTTTTACTTTGTTTTCTTTTCTTTTGACGGATTAAAAGGTTAAACCCTAAAACAGTCAAATTAAAAGAATGTATAGGCTAATCTCTATGCTCTATGCCAACATCTACGTCTCTCTCTCACAGGCACACACATCCATCCTTTCCCACAATCTATTTCAAAATAAAAACCTTTTTTTGAAAGCATCTATTATGATTATATCGGTTTCCTCAATCATCCAAATTTTCTACTCCTAGCATCTGTGATATCAACTTTCATAATCATACTGTTGTAGGCCTATACTAGTATACTACCAGGCCTATCATTAGGGATTAGATCCATCTACTTAGTATTTAGATCCTAGGTTCTAGAATCTAAGTTGATATCATTTTGTTGACATCCAACAATTCAGGCCAGCAGTCATTTAACTTAACTATCTCTACTGAAATTATGTTGCTTTCTAGCCTTTATTTGTGTTCTTGTGATGATAAATATTGTGATAGCAAATTAGCTCGGTTTTCTAATATTAGTAATATATACTATATACAGATAGATCTAATATATTTTTAAAAATTGCGTAATTACTTTTTTTTATTCTGAAACAGCCAATTTAGTCTTCAGTGACTATTTGACTATTTACTATTGTATTAGAATGTTTCTTCCATGGATAAAGTCTTCACTAAAATTCTTTGTATCAGCATTTCTAAGATTTTCTATATTTACAGAGTAATTTCAAGTAGCCTACTTAATCAATTTGCCAAACTGGTTTTGGTCTATATTTTGTATCGATTATGACCATTTGCATTACTAGACACAAAGTGCTCAGACTGAGGGTATATATATATATATATATATATATATATATATATATATATATATATATATATATATATATATATATATATATATATATATATATATATATATATATATATATATATATATATATATATATATATATATATATTATGGTGTCACCCCCTCCCATTGGGTATAATCCTGTGCATCCATTTATTTTTCAATTAAATAAGTTATGTTCAATTGATTTAGCAGATTTTTCACTGCCATTTTTTTTTTGGAGACATAATTCTCCCCCCCCCCCCCCCCCCCCCAGTCAGATGGTGTCACCTTGAACTGTGCACAGATACTGCCCCGCCCACCTTCTGCTGCTACTGACCATAGTCCATTACCTTGTTTGAAACAAAGTTTAAAGATCAATTTGGTAAGCCAGTTATTTCAATAATGTAATGGGATTTTAAAAAAGTCCTTAGCTATTTATTAGAGTTAAATGCCTAATAAAACAAACAGTTGTTCTACATGTTTTAAGGAATAAAGTTATTTCTGTTAATGTTGGTTGATATATTGTATGTTCTTTCAATAAGAAACTTAAACTGCACTTCAATGTATCAAACCCAAAATCTTCTTGTAAGAAATATGATTGCAGATAAGTTGTGAGCCCTAATATATAATCTGATATTGGTTGTCACATTGGAAAGGATTTTTTTTAATGATTTATCTTTAACACTTATTTACAGTATTTTTTTTTTGAGATTGTAGGTATCAAGGTGTTTTTTTTTGTAATCATTAATTTAAGCAGAAAAATATTTGGTTTAACTGGCATAAAACACAAGTTTGGGATTAAAGAGAACTCTTCTATGTTGTAAGTTCACATGTATTGCATCTTGAATCAAGCAGTTCTCTTGTATATTTGTAGTAGATGGGATAGAATTTTGTTACTTTTCCTGTGTGATTTTATTGTATTACTTCTTATACATTGTATATTTGAACATTGTGATAAATGTATATCACAACAACATAGACAAAATGGTTTGAATTTTAACGATGAATTGTTTAATTCTAAAAGGTTACCGAATTAAAGTGGCTACGTAACATAAGCATTTTCATACTTGAAGAAAGACATTTGTTTATTTATTTCTTACATGTTTATAAAAGATGAGTCAATAAGTGAATCAAAACTTATTTCTTTAAGTAAATAAATTTTAATTTGTTAAATATTGATCAAGTGTAAAAGATTAAATTATTATTTATATAAGTAATGGTCTGGCTGAAATGTCTTTAATAACGAGGTCTTGGGTTTTAATTGATTCCATGTATTTTCTGTGTCTGGATTGCTGATTGGTTCCTGGTGAAAACAGTGTTAACTAGGCAAAAACACAATACCTTTATCGGACAAGGTCATTGTAATATGTTATGAGATCGAGCTCTGCTTATTTCACCCTAATCACTGTCTGTGCTGAATCACAATCAATACATGATTTGGCCTCCAGCAGAGAGGAAGTAGAGTTCATCTGTTACTTTGACATATGAAGTGATTGTAAGCTCTTTGGATCAATAAACCTGGAAATGTTTACATTTTTTTAACATAATTTTAGCCTTCAAGGGTTAAAAAAAAACTTACATTACTTTTGTATATAATTGTATTCACTAAATGACATACCAGGACCTTCTGTGTCCTTGAACTTGTTTCCCACAGAGTTCATCTTTTCCAACTGAACATGCATGTTTTTGATATAGATTATTGCCATTTTTTTTTTTTACATAAGTGTGTATCTTGCTGGTTTCTCTACCACAATAATTATATCTGAGAGAAAGATGTTATTTTATGTGCTTGTACTGTTGTTATGGACTTTACTCTTGCAGTGGGCATGTCTAAGATGTACTGAGAATATAACCTGTATCTAAAACAAAAAATATTGATTGTTTTTTGTTGTTATTTTTTGTGTCTATGAATATACATATATATGATACTGATACGTATTGATGGTATTGGGAAATTATCCCCCCCCCCCATCTGAATAAAAATTCCCTTGTACATTACCCCTACACAGAAAACTACAGTAGGATTTTAACTCCCCCCCCCCCCCCCACATTGGGGATACACTTAGGGATATGGTTAAGGACTAATTAGGGATAGGGAAAGTTTGGGGATAAGACTTGGGATATGGTTATATTTATAGAGATGGTTATGTTAAAGGGATAACATATATGATAATGGGTGTGTCAAGTATTCTGCACCAATCAGCTCAGGGTTATAGCTGACCATACAGTTTCATCAAATGCCAGATTTAAAAAAAAGGGTAACCCTACATTTGCCCTCCTGAATCACAAGACCAGAAAGAGGTCATTAGTTTTTAACCCCAGGGTCTTACGATGGTAGCCCTCAAAATCTTGCGATGTGTCTAGAACAAAATTGGTCATCAGCTCAATCATTCTGTAGATCTTCCAGATCCACCAAGCTCTGGTGAGTACTTGGGTGACTAGAGACTATGTTATACCTTCATTTCCCATTACCGTAAAAAGAAGTTAACCCTGGAAAAACTTAGCTGGGAGACTTCATGATTGTTAACCCAAAAGTCCTGATGTAAGACCCCCAGAAGATTATGATTGGTAGCTGGGGACAACAACCCATCTAGATAGAGGGTTGTTAGCTGGGGACAGCAACCCATCTAGGTGAGGGTTGTTAGCTGGGGACAACCCATCTAGGTAGAGGGTTGTTAGCTGGGTACAGCAACCCATCTAGGTATAGGGTTGTAACCTGGAGACAGCAACTCATCTAGGTATAGGGTTGTTAGCTGAGTACAATCCATCTAAATAGAGGGTTGTTGGCTGGGGACAACCCATCTAAGTAGAGGATTGTTAGATAGGGAAAGCAACCCATCAGGTAGATATGTGCCATATGGTGCATAACATGTAAATATGTAATAATTATATTGGAGGAAATCCCCTTCAGTGTACCAATAATTAAACCAACATTATTCACACAACTAATCAACAAATTAAAAAAAAAAGAGTATATTTATCTTTCAAAACTAATGTAAAGTAGAAATATGAACTGAAGTTTTTATTAATCTATAACAAAAATAACAGCTTCATCAACTCATCATGGGTTTAATGATTAAACAATTTGCTGTTATCATTGTACAGTAAAGCTAGTATTACTCAAAGAAGTAAGAAGTTGTTTTATTGTTTACAATATTCCCATTCTGATAAGTGTAACACTACAAACATAATAATTTTAATAAGTTTTCTCAATCGGACATCTCTGATGATATCACCCAAACCAGAGGTCCCTAGAAGATTTTCTGTATAGCCATACCACTTGTATTGTTATGGTGAGATTATAAGGTACCCCAAACCTAAAAACATGTCAGAATGGTTTAGCAAACAATAAATAATCCTTCTTTGATTGTCGCATACTCTTTATTTCAGTAGGCAAGTTAAAAACCATTTAGTACATAACTTTTTCTATAGTTTATCATAGAAATATATTGGTACCTTTACGCCTATACCAGCCACTGACACTTATATTAGCAATTTTGTACCAATCAACAAATTCAAACATTCAGGTTTTCAAAATTTACAATTGTAGGCCTTCAAATGTAAAATAAAAAATAACATTCCAGTCTGTAGTTATAATTATATCATCAAAGGGACATTTGTTGACACAGGTAATTTCACATCACCACCAGGCAACTTTTTGATAAGGAATTATTCATTTTATAAAAATGTATTGTTTTTCACCATACCGCCATCCTGTCTCTTGTGTGTAATAATAGCGCAAAAATATGGCCTAAAGTTTCAAATAGTAATTTATAGGTTTTATAAGGATCTTGTTGAATAACCACACTCACATATTATACAACAATGCTGTACCACTTATGATAAGGAAAAAGGCTAGGGTTGGGGCAGAAATATTGTTATCAATTGTAGTAGCTATTTACATGTGCTTATGGGTACACTTACCAGTTATTTAAAAAGTTATTGAACAACTTCCATATTCAGGGAAAGAATGCTTAGTCATAATCAACAAAATAAATGTGTGGGAAAATTATGTTTTTTAATGTTTCCTGTTATGGCAAAACTAAATTGTATTTACATGTGTCCAAGTATTTGCATGTTTAATTAAATACATAAGCAGAACTGGGCTATTTTCTTTTTACAATGAAGATAAACATGATTGTGTAAAGCATGCACCATTTGTCTTGAAACAATAATTGCAATTATAATTGATTTTAAAAAAATAAAACTGTGTGTGCCTGCCAAGTAAGAAACTTTAAACAAAAAGGAATAACCTGATGTATTTCTTCATAAACCAATAAAAACAAAAAAAATGTAAAAATTATTTTAGAAATCAAACATTTTCACTATTGTAAATTTAAACACAATACTTTTACAGAACAGAGACTCATGTGGCTTTTATCAAGAATAAAAGCAAGGTTATTTGCGCAATACATAGCAAAAGAAACTTATTCTGATAGCAATGTGAAGCACTTATGCTAAACTAGATACGTTACACAAATAGATGTCTCTCACTTTGTAAGCAGGACATTACTAAAAAAATAAACAGCCAATATAGAAGAGCACAGCTCCAAACAACTAGAGTAACACATATCAACCATTAAATAATAATTTAAAAATCATTTCCCTGCATCAAACTAAAGCTTTCATTAAGTGAAACCCTTACTCAAGTCATGCCAACCTCTTATCCGAAAGTTAAATGCTCTGATAAATGATTTTTTTTCCTGAAAAAATTAATTTCTTTTGATAATATATACTGATCAAAACTGAACAGATTAAAAAAAACTACACATCAAACTATAGTAAAATTGTACAGGTTTGTATTTGCTAATTTTAAAACAATATTTGCCATGCAGTTTAAGAAAACCTATATCAAATTATTATTTTATAAACATACAGGCTTATAGTATTAGTATTTCTTTTTATTTTAAAAAAAATTGAACCAATTTCAGTAAGCTCAATTTATTTTTTCGTCATAATGTATCTAAAGCTTGCATTATTTATTATTGTTGAAACATAATAAAGAAATGTTTTTTTAAAAATCCTAAGTAACATTTGTAAAAAATATCCTGTATGATGTCTATTTATATTTTTAATCCAAGTACTTCTACTGGTCTCTACTGACCAAACACACCTAATGATCAGACATTTAATAAGAGGTTGCTGATTTGTAAGGCTTTGATGACATAATGAGAATGGATTATTAGCACAACCCGGATTATATCAGCTACTGAACAGTTGAACTAAAGAATATACTAGCATGAGTTATAAATCAGTGATGGGATAGTTGAGCTAAAGAATATACTAGCATGACTGAGATAATAATCCCAACATTTTATGATGCAGCTAAGGTGGAGTGAATCAGGTCTAGGTGGCAAGTGCCCAACCCTAGGTGGCGAAACATGCAGTTCGTAACTCTGGCTTAAGAACAAAAAATTTTTAATTCATATATGTTTTTGTATAAGCCAAAATAACACAAAAAAACGACCTTAATATTTGTATACTATTAAATATTCACATTAAAGCTAGATCATTGTGACTAGGTAAAAAAAAAAATGAATGTTTGACTTTTTGCATTTTGCTGGCTGCTCTTTGAATATAGTAGCCTGGCAATGATCAATTATTAGGTGCTAATTATAAAATAATAATAAATTACTCTTTGATAGTAAATTATACCAATTATTAAAATGAACAGGAATGTTAAAAAGGATGTTTTGCTGAACTTATTATAATTTATAAATTTTTACACAATATGCTTTCAATATTTCAATATGATTTACGCCAATTTAAAAAATCAATACACACTGATAATTATAACAGACCTTAGAGCTTGCAAACAACAATCTAAAAAGTATCACAACCAATGAAGAATAGGATCTCAATGCCACTAGATAAACCTGGACACAGTTTAAAAAATTTTCTTAAAGGTCTTCCAGTAAAATACAATAATTACTTCAAGTGCTTTTACCTTAGTTTACTTATATGAACAGTTTTGACACATTTTATCATTGGCTAAGAACATATCCTTAAAATATTGCTGTGTATTGCTAAGAGGTAAGTGAAATCCAACTTGAAAAAAAATGTTGAATCATGGTGTAAAGGGAGATAACTGCAAAAAACTGTTTTAAACCAAAATTATTTTTTCAATAAAGGCAATTGCTTAAATGTGCACAAAAAATAAATATATCACTGAATAAATAACTTTCCAAGATTATCAAAAACTAAACATTTTGCTTTTTAAAAACGTTGAAGACAATTGATATTTTAATCTTAGAGTGCAATATTTTAAAAAAAATTACTAAATTTGATTACAATGACATAAAATACAGTGTACACATCTTTATTTACAAAATAAGCTTGGTTTTATCAACAATTGAAATTCTCTAGTTTATAGAACTAAACAATATAAATATGTACATGAAAATGACAGGCAATTCACACGATATACAACAGGCATGAGAGATCTACACCACCCAGTACTTGGATGGTTTGTGCACGTCACATGACACATCACATGATACAAAAATATCCCATGACACTGGTACTTTTACAAGATCAACACTACTACCACACACTGACACAGTCGCCACCAGAAGCAATTACTACCACATGTAACACTCAGAGCTTGTACGTGATATGGATGGAATACAAATGTCAGCCGAGGTTGAAAAAAAAAAGATGATACTCAGCTGATGCTGTCATGTGGAGAGTTGTGGTTGGTGAGGAAAAATTTGACTTGACTTAATTAAAATAAGCTAGAGATAATAATTACAAAGCTTCAAGATCTACATGTCTGATTTCTGGATGCTTGCTCTGAAAAACAAATAAATTTGACATGATTAAAGATGATACACTGTTGTGATAGACTTAAGGACATAAAAACCAAGGTTAAATTTACATGACTGACATTTTTTTTAACAGAACCAGAAAAGCTAATAATACTTTGGATGATACTACACACAACACCAAGAGTTGATATTATTATATTATTGCGAGAAAAATGTTACAAATACCGACAATATATATTTAAGTTTAAAATATTTTAATACATTTATCATGAATAACATATTTTCATACATATTCACAAGTTAAAACTTCTCAAATAGATATTTGTTTTAAACATAACATTTACAATTAAATGCCACACTGCATATCATTAACACACAAATAATACCTTCAAAGATTTTTCTATCCTGTCCACTTCTGCACCCAAAGCATCAATAATTTTCTCACCATGGTTCATCATGAAGACCTCCAGTTCCTCTACAGTTTTCAGTTTCTGAGCTTCCTATGGGCCAATATAACACAATATTTAAGTAAATAAAGCTTCAGTTTCTGAGCTTCCTATGGGCCAATATAACACAATATTTAAGTAAATAAAGCTTCAGTTTCTGAGCTTCCTATGGGCCAATATAAAACAATATTTAAGTAAATAAAGCTTCAAGTTCTAGGCTTCCTGTGGGCCAATATAACACAATATTTAAGTAAATAAAGCTTCAGTTTCTGAGCTTCCTATGGGCCAATATAACACAATATTTAAGTAAATAAAGCTTCAGTTTCTGGGCCAATAAAACAAATGTTAAATTTGCTGATATATTAATCAAAATATAAGAAAATACACTGAGAATTTCTTCACCTATGTTTAATGAAAATACATTTTAAGCCTTTTTAGCAACCGGTTAAAATTGTTTATCACAAAGATAGTGCAGCATCCAAATCTGACTTCTACAGGAAAATTTGTCTAATTACAACCCAGAATGATAGTTTCAAACTATCTCACAAAGCTACCATAAAAGTAAATGCTTATAAAGGTAAGTGCTTTAAATTATACAGTGTATACAAATACAAGACAGTAATTCTGAAACAATCTTACCGCTAACATTAGGTCCAGATCTTGTTTATACAAGTAGGCCCTTGTAATCTCCTTCCCATCAAAGTCAACTTCAGCCTTGTAGCGGACGACTCCCCCCATCTGTGTGGCCTTGATGTCATGTAGTGACCTGCCATAACACAGTTTTAAATCAACAACAGCTTCAATTTTATACACTTAAAACATTTAAGAATCTACTTCAAAAAGATTAACTAGAAATAAGTAAAATATTCTCTAGTTAAATCTGTATTCAAGTAGAGAGTGTTCCGATTTTTAAGGTTCTTTATGAAAAACAAAATGAATTTCATCAAGCTAATATGACAAAATCATCTACTTTTTTATAAATTTCATTTTCTTGCACTAAGTAATAAATTAAGTTCTAAACATGTTTGCACTTGTTTGTTGTAGTAAATGTTGTAAAACAGCAACCTGATCATTCTGTCACGCTCCAGCAGTTGACTGATCTCTTGTCTCTCCTCCTCTGGGATGGATCTAACGATACAATTTATTGGAGAAACTGATAAGATACAACACCGAAATAAAATGTCTTAAACTTATTTAGTCCACTTTGAATCTTCTTCTCTTCTTCGCTTCTTAATTTTAAGTGTTGGAAGGGATCGAGCCTTATCTGCCAGAGGGTTTAAACTCGAGACTTTTTTGAATTTATCAACCATGTGCTTTTGCCGACTCGACCACGCCTCCATCACAATTAAGGATTACATGTCAACTGGTTATGCGCCATTGAGGCCATTGACTCCGATTTCAGCCTGCTTTTCTTTTTGGATTTGCTTCCATAGCCTTTGTCCAACCAAGAACAAACTACAAGGCAGCAGTTGTTTGATTTTGGAGTTGTCTCTCCAAGAAGAGTGACTGTCCCCAGCTAACAAGCCTCATCTGCCCGAGGGTTCGAACTCGAGATTTTTTTGTTTAGCAACCATGAGCTTTACCGACTCGACCACGCCGACCCCTCCACTTTGAATGAAAAAGATTACAAATAATGAAAATTTGTTGACAGCCTTGCTTAGGTTACAGACAAGGTGATATTTCCTCAAGTGTCAGTTAATCAAATTAAAATAAAAAAGGGATTTTAAAAAAAAAAAAAATTCATGATGGGAATATATGCGTTAAGAGTTCTTATGATAAAATTAGGCTAATAGACTGGACCTTTCTGTTTCTGTTATAAGATGCCTGCTGTAAATTTAATTAAACTTATTTATAAATTTACCTCCCGACCAACTGCTGTGTGTTTTGATGGATGATGAAAGCAGCGACGGAACCAAGGAGAGTGCCAATCAGAGCTGAGCCTGCAGCATCAGCAGATGAGGAGCCAGTTATTGCAGAGATGCTAATACAAACACCTGCAATGCCAACTCCCAAGACAGCAGCAAAATCTTCCAGCAGCACTACATTGACATTAGGATCTATTCCACTCATCACTAGAAAAAAAGTATAGAAATATTTTCATTTGCAACTGAAATACTTGTATTATATAAGTAATGTATCGTTCCATAAGAAAAAGGTTCAAGAAATAAATACCAGCAGAATCTTTAAATAGATCTACACTTTTATTTCTATTCGTAAATATTTAATATAAAGAACATATAATAACTTTAAAATTAAAATAACTTTTTAAAATAACCTACAATAGTCTCTAACACCCATTTCATGAGATTTGGCTCCTCTTCTCACTTCTCTGATAGCAATTAAGAGAGTACCTTAAAATACATAACAAGTCAGATTACAAACTAATATAAAAAAATAATAATTATCAGATTCTCTTGTTTATCACAAGAATAAAAGTTGGGGGAAAAATAGAAGATTATTTCAAAACAAAATTTTACAGGAGATATTATTAATACACTGTGTAATTTTTTTTATGTCTTATTTGGAAATGGGAGACTATCACAATTTAAAACATTACCTCCCTCTGAGATGAAGGAACCAATCAATGTCGCTACACACTGAAGAAAAAAAAAACATTAGTAAATAAAAGGTTATTATAAGATGTATAAAAATTGATTTGTTTGTGGTTCATTTGTAAAAATAATCATGAAAAATGTACCCTAACTATTTTTCCCCATTAATCAGCAGTAGAGAAAAATTAAAATGCAACCTATTTTTATTTATTTAAAGATGATCCAAATCCTGCTGTTACTTGTAAAAAGTAATTGACCTATTATTTACTATGTTAAAGTATATAGTAAGTTATAACCAGCACCAAACAATTGTTTCAAACAGATCTCACCCATGTAAGGTTGCCTAACTCTGTTGGATGTAGGAATCCTTGAAGGCTGTGATAATAGGAAAGGCCAGTCCCAAAGAAAAAAATTCCAACTCCACTGATCAACGATGATATGTGACGAAGGTTTCGGTATCCATACCTACAGTTACAGTAACATTACAGAATTTGTTTTTGGTTTATCTACTTTAAGCAGTAAATAGGCCTATTCTTAAAAAAGTGATAATTTTAAAATGACAGCATCATTTTAAAAAACACTATATTAAATTTACCACTAATTAATTAATTGTTGCAAACTGTTCTTAAAATACAATTTTTTAAAAAGCGACAAATATCCATAAAAAAGCTGAAAGGTTGCATCTATACTGAGTATTAGGCTATAATGTAAACAGCTAAATAACATTAAGATTTTGCAAATATCGGCATAAAAAACTTACGGGTGATCTGTGTCTGGTTTCTTAAATGAGTGATACAGACCAAAACCAAGAATAATCTGAAAGGAAAAGAGGTTATTATTAATAGTCACTGTATTAAAAAGCAGTAATTTTTTAGAGTATTTAGAAAAAAAAAATTTTAACTATTCATATTTACAAACAAGTAATCTAATGTAATTTTTTCAGAATTTATTTTAACAAACATTACGTAACATTATTTTTAATCATTAGATTAAGAATTGGACCACACCTGGTTCACAGTGTCAGCAGCGGAGTGGATAAACTCTGAGAACATGCTGTGAGATCCTGTGTACAGCCAGGCAATAAGCTTGAACAGGCTGTTGGCTCCATTGCTGAAAAATATATTTTTAAAGAAATCAATCTTGGTGGAGCAGTATAGCCCACATAGATGAAACATAGGGAAGGTGTACAAAATGTGGAAGATAAGGCAGGGAAGAGGAATGCCTTAGATAAATAGCTTACTATTAATTTTTTAAAGAAACTAAAGATTTTTTTAAAGTTTTATAATTTCAATAAAATTCAAACTGGCTTTAATTTCCAATGAAATAGATTTGAAATTGCTTGATAAAAAACGTCTCCCACAAAAAAAAATAAAAAATGTTGTGGTTTTAACAGTACTATTAATTTGTACACACTATAATGCATTTCTATAAATTGAGTTCTACATGATGCCTAAAAACAATTTTAATCTAAGTTTTAACAACTTACACAAAAATAACAGACACATGTGTAACTTACACAAAAATAGCAGACAGCACAACCTTAGTTGATCCTGAGCTCCAAAATGTCTGTTCTTGGGAGACTTGCTTCAATTTATAACAATTACAAAAAGGAAATATTTAAATTATTATTTTTGTAAAGTTAATTAAAATTCATCAATTAATAATAATGTACTCTTAATTTACAAAATAATACATTGTTTAGTGCTGTTCTGTTGCTTTTGCCTTTGTTCTGTTACAAAAACGTTTTGTTATTTACAAGAAGCTTAACAGGTGTTAGGAGAGTTCATTATTGCAAATTTAATTTACTGTATTACATACATAACTATACAATCAAAAGTATCAAGTGTGAAACTAACATAAAAGAGACTCATACCTTTGGGGTCTGTTGGGATCCTGAACTACCCTCAGCACTCCGGGCATTAGGGTCATCTGGGTTGACAAAACCAGTGGAAGAATGCATTTCACCCAGTAGCATTCTTACATCATTGATGTCATCTGCAACATACAAATAAAGATGTATTGAAAAAGAATAAACTAATTGGTGAACAAATTAGGCACAAAAACTAAAATTACATTTACCCCATTATTTTGACATCAATAAAGTACTACTATTATATATAAATTAACTAAAACATAAAGATATTTATTACTACTTTTAAAAATATGCTGCAACCTTAATAATATTTTAAATTGGTAAAAATTGTCTATACTATTTAATAAATTATAAAAATAATTACAATTTTTTAAGTTGTCAGAGTTTGTATTTCTTAGCCTGGCCTTTTCTTTATTTAACTTGTCAAAATCACCCCATTTTTTCAATGCTCTGAAAGATATTACAGAGTCAAAACTATAACCAAATGTTCAATACATAAGGCTGTCATATATTTCTACACAAATACTTCATAAATCATACAATGGTAAAATTAATAATTGAACAGTAGTAACACAGTAATATTCTAATTATGCTTGTTAAAATGTTGATGAGTGAAAATATAATAATTAGAATACACATGCTATAGAAATGAAACATTTCAAGCAGTAAAATGACATTAGTACTAGCATTATTAAGTTACATTAATCTTATTTCCATTTACATAAAACATCAAAACTATCCAAAAAAACATGTCTTACGCTTCCTCTACATCTGTTCTAAGGTAAAGGGTTATGCGAGTGCCATCATCGTATGGACTTCTTCTGGTGTACTTTGGCAGATCAACAATATCACTACAGGAGAGAAACAAAAATTTTTGTAATAGGAAATTAGACAGTAATAGAAAAACAAAATTTAAAAAAATAAAGGATCTAAAATAAATATGATTAACCCACCTTGGCATAAGAAGGTATTCAACTAAGGCTCGTTTCGGAAGAATATAAATATTACCCGTATAACTATAATCTATTGGATTAGGCTTCCTCATTCTAGGTATAACTGTAAAAGTAGAATTTATAGAAATAAAAAGCATTTTAAACAATATTTTACACAACAAAACAGGTATAGTTTTAAATATTTAATACAATTCAACTCATAGTTGGCTACATAGTAGTATTAAAGATTTAAAAAATGTAAAATAACAATATCATGTTAAAGGGGGTTTATTAGTCAGTAATCGTCTATGTGAATTATGTGGATGAGGTAAGGGACAGATTGTTTCCATATGGATGGCTTTATGTTGTCACAGTTTCTGAAGTTTTCAATAAACCAACTTTCAATAAATCATATAATGGTATGACATTCTCCACATCAGATTTAGGAGCTAACAGGCTAAAAATAAGAACACTTAAACTATAAAGCTAATGTGTTTATTTTTTAGAAAAGCTTCTAGTGCAGTGGTCCTTAACCTTTGGGGGTACAGAACCCCAACAATTTCATATACATATTCACCTTCTTAATAGTTCTATTGTCTGTACTGACAAAATCAGATTGTGAATCATAAGAGTCGTGCGTGTCTTGACTCCCACTAAACCACAGAGAATGGCTCAATGTACCCCCATGGTTCAATTGAACCCCGGTTAAAAACCAATGTTCTATTCACCCCGATAAACCACAGAGAATGGTTCAATGTACCCCCGTGTTTCAATTGAACCCCAGTTAAAAACCAATGTTCTAAACTGTTATAAACATTTACCACTTAAAACTTTGTTCTTTTTCCTCTCTGCATCAGCAGTTTCACCTGTGGTGGCAGCTTCACTCTGGCCAGCAGCTTGCCCTGTTGCTTTGCTCTGATTTTTATCAGGCTGCTTAGAGTCAGCTACATTGTCTGAGGAGCTGCTCTCATTAGCAGGGTTGTTTGTTTTGTCTGGAGTATTTGAAAAACAGCAGCTAACAATGATAGATCCTGAAACATTTTTGTTGGGCCAGAGACAGAAATAACCAGAGAGTACACTTGAAGGTTTAATACTGTGAATGGTGTGTACATTTCTGTATCTTACTGAGCTAAGATGATGATGACAATCTGCAGAGAACAGAAACAAATGAAGGATTTTAATTTTAATTAAAAATGACAAGCACATTCAGGATTTGTTTCCAGACTATTTTTCTGTAATGGTATCACATAGAAGAACCTAACTATCTAACAGTATTTCTGAAGTTTGCTTAAGACAACACTATAAAATATCCCTTCCTGCTTTAAAGAATGCTATTACGTAGATATGGAAGTGTTGGGAAAAAAATTGTTTAAAATGTTATGTAGTTTTGTTCAGTTTTTTAAACTGGTTAGGTTTTTTTTTTCTAAATTTATTGCAACATGACCATTAAATATGGTGTAGCAAGAGATAATTAATGAGAGGCTTAGTTAATATTTTTGAAAAAAAAAACATTTGTTTTACTTTTATTTGATCTCCAACACAAATCAGTAACATGGAAAATGCTTTTTCAAAATAACCTTTTTATTAAATGACTATTAGATCTATGCAGAACTTATGATTCTTTAATATAATGCAACGCTCACCTCAAGTTGCTGTTTTTTTTTAACTAGTTAGACATCTCGTCCATAACAATCATGCACTATCTCCTTGTTGATTTTTTATGTTTAAATAAATGGCTTAGCCTGATGTTGTTTAATTCAGGCTATTAATTTTTCTTCAATCTTCTATTAATAGTATTGAATAAGAAGGAACATTTATCTTCCATTTCCTCAAAATGGTTTGGTAGAATACATAAGCGATGTTATATCATATTTAAAGTGTAAATTTACAAAAATATAATATCTTCTACAAATACTAACCTTGACAGACATATAACGTTGGAAGTGATTTCTTAAGGTTAGCCACTGAACTGATACAAGCTCTCACTTCTGTATATGCTGTCAAAGATGATTTAAACATCTTGACAAACTGTTGGGAAAAAAACATAAATCTAGAAAATGGTTTAAGGTAGGTGGGTCTAATACTTTTCATAAAGTAGATTCTATCTTGTAGCTTAAAATCTAGCTAAGCTAGTTAGAAAATTTAGAAAAGGTTTTTTTAAGCGATGGTGTTTAAAAATAATTTTTTAAAATAAGATATTGCTGGATGGGTCACATTTTTAGAATGTGTTTAGATGATATCATACAAATGGCACTTAACTGGACACCTCAAAGAAAAGAAAACAGAGAAAACACAAAGAGACATGGAGGCAAACACTACACAGAAGAAAAACAACTGATATAAGCAGGACTATCTTGGGGGACTGTTAAGAAAATTGCCAGAGGCCAGCAAAAGTGGAAAGGGTCAATATTTCCAGTCAATCCTTTGTATTATCCCTAGGCCTAACAGAATGAGCCCCCCCCCCCCTTCCACCTCCACAGCATGCCCTCAACCAATCGCTGGGTTTGTTGCATACTGCACATTGAAAGATTAAAAATTCTTTAGGGGATTTTATTTTGCCTAATATAGGACTAGGCTATGTAACTAATTTGCTTTTGAAATTCAGGGAGTAGAATTTAGATTTTCTAGATCTAGTACACAAACAATTAAAATTAAAAACAGGCCCAACTAAGGTAAAAAATATTAAATAAATAACAGACTGAGGTAGGGCCTAACCGCTAACCTAAATTAAAAATAAATTTAGGCCTAAATTAAATAATTAAATTATTTGTCTTAAATCACAATTTAATAGTACACAATACTAGAATACTATAGATCTACAATAAATTCTTTCGATTCACGTAGATCTACACTACAGGCTAAATCTCGGAATCGATCTGATTAAAAAAAAACCTCTAGATCTAGATTCTTAAATCAGATTGAATCAGCTGACTGACCTGCTTACTTAATACTTGCAGCTCCGCTGCTACCTTCTCGACGCCGATCACGACGTCTTAATAGTTCTGTTTTTATTTTCTATAAAATATGCAATGTGTCTATACTTTCTATGTGAATAGTAGATATAATCCGTATGAAATGTCTTGACAAATCTGTTTACAAGATTTTTTAGAACCTACTCTGTCATTGTCTGTTTGCACTTTTACTTAAAAATCTGTTTACATCTCGAAATGAAAGGGAAATGCGTTACCTCCCTTTGATTATTATTAAAAACATTAAGTAACGGCTTAACAAATCAATAAATAATTTGTTAATGTATATGTGATATTTAAACTATACCGTTAGGCCTATTTAATAGCATGTGTGCATTAAAAAACCTTAATAATAATCTAGATCTAATAGTAATTTTAAGTTGCAGGTAACTGATTTAGTTAATTAAAACCGTAAGTTAGGCCTAGGCCTAGCAGCTACTGCTACTCAGTGATTCTGATTCAACTTAGTTACTTGACTTCTAGATTCTAGCTAGATTCTAACAAGCTTAACTAACTAAAGCTAGACTAGCCCTAAGTAAAATAAAATACAGGTTTTTTAATAGATCTAGATCTATATTGAATCTAGATTCTAGATGCCCCACACTAGTCTAAATGGGCTTTTGTATTTATTTTATTGCTTTATGACGACAAAATATATTTTAACCCACATATCGTAGCCGAAATAGCTCAGTTGGGAGAGCGTTAGACTGAAGATCTAAAGGTCCCTGGTTCGATCCCGGGTTTCGGCAGACACTTTTTTTCTTAATCAAACTCTACCCTCTAAAATAAAAGCATTTTTTAGCTCATGAAATCTACACATTTTAGTGACCCATGCTTTTATAAAAGAAAGCAAATATTTAGTTTTATTTTCTTATTTTCAGAGCAATTGATATGGTCAAAAACCGTTAAAATTATTAAGGCTTAATTCACTACAACCATAATTATGTTAAGAAGAGTTAGGAAATTTTAAAAAAAAAGCAAAAAAAAAAAAAACCTTATTAGTTAAGAAGTTCTGTTTTTTTCCAGAGCCTACCCCCGCAATATAATGGATGCAGAGCACATAAGCCTAATATAGCAAGTCGATGTTATTCAAACATCTCTAATTAATTTGCTAAAATGGGAGAAAATTATGTCATTGTATCTGACCTGCCCCGTTTAAATTGTCATCATCATGCAACAGCTGGTAAGGGGCCGTCCATAAATGACGTCACACTCGTAGGGGGGAGGGGGGGGGTCCGTAATTTTGTGACGGTGTGTGATGAGGGGGAGTGGGGTGGTTCAGATGGTGCATTATAAAAAAGCAATGTTAGAAAACGAATTTTAGACGTTATTTTGCGTCTTGCGTTTTAGAAAACTTTTTAATAAATTGAAATAGGAATTGATTAAAATACAGAGTTCAGACAAGATTTGGGGGAAAATGTCGATGTTTAAAAACAAATTCAACTGCAATTGTGATGGGGGGTTGTAGGCTGAGGTGTGACGTCATTTTAGGGGGGGGGGGTGGGTCTGGCTTTTTGTGACGACGTGTGACGGAGGGGAGTAGGGGAGATAAAAATCGTCAAAAAAAGCGTGACGTCATTTATGGATGACTCCTAAGCCACTTCTTTTGCTCTTTGGTTATCAAAGCTCGCAACAACATGAGCTTTGTTATATTATTAACGAGAGTCTGTCAATCGCGCACTTGGGGCTTTGGCTGTACACCTAGATCTAAATGACATGATATCCGTCCATGCTACTACAAATAATGCGTGCGTACGTGCGGCATCAAAACGGCCAGTGACAAAACGGGCCCATCAAAAAGAGCCCTTTCACGTCGACCCCGTCATAAGGGACAGCGACAAATGGACCCCGTTATATGGGTTCTTATCAAATAGACTCCCGACAATTTGGCTCCCAACAAAAAGGCTCGAAACTAAAGGGCTCCCGACAAAAGGGATCCGCAGACAATAAGGTTTTCGTAGAGACTAGTGAATTTGTTAGGAATGAGTCAATTGTGCTTAAGCAGGGCAAGATGAAAAATTCGTATCTTATTAGATGCTTGTTAATATAGCATGAAAATTATTAGGTTAAGCTAGATCTTTAATTAGAATCTGGCGTAGCGAGGTAGGATTCACCCTGTGCGGCACTTAATGGTGTCACCCCCCAGAGGCGTAGCGACCCTTCCCGGGGACAAACTTTCAATTTTCGAGTTGCACCCCTCCTCAAACTTTTGATTTGCCCCCCCCCCCCCAACTTTCGATTTGCACCTCCCCCCTCAAACTTTCGATTTGCACCTCTTAAACACTATTTAACACTCGAATTAATCACTTCATCAAGTGGAATTATCATTTTTCTCTATATATTTTGCTATTTTTAGCCTTGGTGTCACCCCCCTAAATGGTGTCACCCGGTGCGGTCCGCACCCCCCTCCCCACCGCTACGCCTCTGATTATAATATCTTAGTGTTAGTTTGGACCGCCAATATTATGGTAATCCAATTTAATTAGGTGTACGTAATGACGTAATGATATGGTCTGTATGGATTATTGTTTATGAACCACTTATTGATTTATAGCATTGTAACGGGAATTGCCTGTAGTTTCTATGATAAGTTTATTAGAATTTTAGGAGATTGCGGTTTATTGTTATATAGAGTTATTTGGGGTAGGTTAGCACAAAACCAGGGGAAATGTTCACAGGTAAGCGCTAGAATTCGCGCCGAGAGCAAGGTGTCACCGAGACGCTCTGGGATGGGGTAAGCCGGATTAGCCTTAGAGGGGATGGAGAAACGACGGCCGTAGTCTCTAATGTATGCAGAACACGTGTTGGCGCTATAGTCTTCTTAGATGCGCGCTACACAGGCAATTCCTGGTCAAGAAAGATACTGTACTGTTCGCATATAAAGATTTACAGAAGACGACTTATTCTTCAGTTTTAAATCTTATGTGACTTAGAGCAAGAAACTATAGAAGAAAAACATTACACTATAAGTCTCCCGGTGAAACGGCCTCTTTTAATGTGGCCCACGGGCACGCCGTACATTTATCTTCAGTATTCAATAGATTATCAAAACAAAACGCAGTTTATCCTGCGAACATCATGCATATTATACATTTAAACTTCTGTGTTCGCTTTTGTAAAACATAACAATTTTAAAAGTAGTGCACTTACTGTTAATACCTCGATTTTGTATATGTCGCAATAGGTTTTTTAGCGCAATTTCCTTACAGGAATTGCGATTATTATTACTCGTCATTTCTGGATGGATGTGTGTCCGCAGCTTTAGTCCGCAGCTTTAAGTCGTATATCCTCCTAAACGAAGCAATATCGAGGACTAGTTCCAAAAGCAAATATGTTAAGCAAGTTCCGAGGATGATTGTGGGCAAAAAAAATTCCCGGAATTCCTTCCTGGATTTCCTGGAAAAGCCAAAAACCTCGAACAAATGCAGTTTTTGCTCCATATCTCGGCAACCAGACCACTTAGCGACTTGAAACATTTACCAATCGATTCCTGCCATAATTTAGAACAATATTGCCGAAGAAAGTTTTCAAAAATATCCTTTCGTTCGGTCACAAAAAAATAATTAAGGAAATTGCGCTTAAATTGTCACAAGACTTTTTATTAACTTGTTTTTTTTTAATCCAGGCATTTAAAAAAGGTTATTGGAGGTAGAAACTGCGTGTTGTTGTTGGGTTTGATTTAAAAATAGTCTATGGGGTCATCCATAAATGACGTCACGCTTTTTTGGACGATTTTTGCCTCCCCCTTCCCTCCGTCACAAAAAGCCAGACCCCCCCCCCCCTAAAATGACGTCACACCTCAGTCTACAACCCCTCTCAAAATCGCAGGTGAATTTTTCTTAAAACATCGATATTTTTTCCAAAATCTTGTCTGAACTCTGTCAACATATTATAGAGTATCTTAATCAATTCCTATTGCAATTTATTAAAACAGTATTCTAAAACGCGAAATAACGTATACAATTCGTTTTCTAACATTGCTTTTATATTATGCGAAAGTGTGACGTCGCATCATCTGACCCCCCTCATCACACACCGTCACAAAATTACGGACCCCCCCCCCCCTCCCCCCTTAGAGTGTGACGTTATTTATGGACAGACCCCTATGCCAAAAGTGGCCATACGAGTTATTATTATTATTAATAAATAAGTTTAGATTTTGGAGCCAATATGTCGTGATTCAATATGACGGGAGCTAATTGACGGGGGGGGGGGGAGGCAATATGTCGGGGTCTTTTTGTCGGGGCTATTTTGACTGAGTTCTTTTGTCGAGGGCCGATTTATTTTGACGTTTTGGCCATGACTGTGCACCGTTCTCTTCTAGACCTCGACCAATATTGGCGTTTTCAACAAATAAGAGTTCTTTTCCGCTTTTAGCGTCGGGTGAGATTGTTTTACTTTTTTTTACCCCTGCCCTAGAGTAGCCTAGAGGCACATGACGCAACAACATTCAAATTTTACTTTCACCCCTCACTATTGTGTCTATTATGTGACATTCAACTATTTAATAAGATCTAGAATCTAGACTAGATCTATGTAGGATCTAGATTCTAGATCTACATCTATTTATTGTGTTATAAGTCAGATCAGTCAGATGACCACACACACACTGACAGATGAGAAGATGTCAACAATAAATTCAATTTAAATTGTATTAAAGTTAAAGTATTAAATTCAATAGGCCTAAGGATCATAATGAAAATACCGTCTCTTGTCGCTAGATCTACCATATCAAAATGTATGTAGATTCTACACGTTATTGAATTGTGTATTGAGTATTGATTGAGTATTGTTAAAGTTAATTGTAATGTAGGCTAATTTAATATATAATTTATTAAATTTATAAGACATAACATAAGATGATAAGAGTCTATTCTATTATAGTATAGGCCTAGATCTATCAGTAATGGTAATCTATCGTTTTAGGTAGGCCTACGTAAAATCGCCCGCGACTAGTAATGTGAAAAACAGGTGACTCCTTACCTTTTAATAATTATTTCACATTTTGAGGAGGATTTATGTTTTGAAAAATACAAAAATGTTTCCTTGTTTCATTTATGTAGTAGGCCTACCTGTTTTTAAACAATTGAATTAAAACTTTTCAGTAATAAATGAACCCCAGCGATGTTTCCCAACAGATGCAACCATGCTCATTTACTATAGCAGCCATCTCGTTAAAGTTTTATTTTTATAAACTTATTCTGGCCTTTATTGATATATTTAGCCATTGATTTAGGTTAATTATTCATTTATCTATAATATTTGACACAAACATATCACAATATACTTCTATTACAGCCTTGACAATGAGGTAACGTTTTCGTACATTAATAGCTGCGGGCGATTTTACGTACCCAAAACGATAGATTACCGTCTATATAAATATATGTTCTTTTATGTAGGCTCTATAGTATAGTACTCTATACTAATAATATCTATATAGCAGGCCCTATTATACTATTATTTTTACATAGGCCTAGTCTATCTATAGCCTAGCACTACAGACAAGGTATAGAATAGTAATTAGTATAGCTAGATATTAGATAGTGATAGTGTCTCTTTGTAGTAATAAGTATTAAGTAAGTTAACTAAAGTCAAGACAAATAGCTCTCAGTGTCTCAGAAGGATATTCATAGTTCCGTCGCAATTTTTTAGCTGACCAAATTTACTATTGGCTTAGGGCCTATCGTTTAATTAAGGTGCGTAAAATCGGCCGAGGCTAGTAGTGTGTGAAAAAGTTGCCTCATTGTTAAGGCTTTATTAAGAAGTATAGGCCTGTTGTCACATTGTGATATATTTATTTCTAATATTATAGGCCTAAATAACTGAACAATAAACCAAAATCAATTGCTAAATAAATAATAAATATATCAATATAGGCCAGAAATTAACTTTAGACAGCAGTTAATGCTAGCATGATTTGCTATATTAACAGCTGCCATCTGTAAGTTAGAGTGGTTCCCCTGAATCTCTAACTATAATTTTACAAAAAAAAAAGCTTAAACAAGATGGCTACTAAAATAAATGAGCTTGATTGCGTCTGATGAAAACATCGCTAACAAGTTTTAATACAATTGTTTAAAAACAGGTACATTAATGAAACATTTTTGCAACTTTCAAAACATAAATCCTCCTAAAAATGCTAAATAATTACTAAAATCTAATGAGTCACCTTTTTTCACATTGCTAGTCTCGGTCGATTTTACTTACCTAAAACGATAGATTACCATAGCCTATTTAGTTTTAAAATAAATTTATTGTCCTGTGCATGTGTGCATATTTTTTTATGAAGTGACCGCTAGGAAAAACTAAAAGCTTTTTCCCCCAGTGCTATCTGGCTGGCAAAACGCAATAACCTAAATAGCTGTGCAATGGGCTCAAATTAAATATCATTAATAGGTCTAAATAGCTACGTAAATTGGCAATGGACTTATCTTGCATGTACAACATTTCTACATTTTTATTTCCGTTGGGGTGGCAGAGGTGGTAGCGCATTGGATGGTTTGTTTTCATGGCGTGGTTTCCATTCCTTATTGGCTCTGGGATTTTATTTTGCTTTTTTTTTTGTTTTACTTTAGTGTTTGGGGTTTAGGGTTAGGCATTAGGGTAGGTTTAGGATTATGGTTAGGGTTCAGGGTTAGTATTAAGGTTAGATCTACAAAAAATTACTTCTATATAATATAACAGTACATATTGCATAAGTAGAGGAATTTAAGGATCACAGAAAAATGTGTAGCTCTGATTGGTTAGATTATCAATTTCAATATCCTTCTGATGGCTATTTGAAGTGAACTTCTAATAGCCGCAGCCTATGTATATTATATTTTGTTACTCAGTGATGATCCACTGAGTAACTTAATTCTAGTCAGGCAGGTCTACATTACCTTGTTTCATTCATTGTGTTGCAAATTGTGAAATTGTCACTAGAAAATATAGGCTTAGAGTTTAAGTAATGTAAAAATAATCATATTGCCAGATAAAAATGAGTTTCCATTAAAATTTAAAACTATACAAACTTCTAGAGGGGCTACTAAATTAAAAATAAGCATAGTGTCTTAAGTTCTGAACACTACTCACTACCGGTTCTGAAATTTGATGTGTGTGCTTTAAAATTTAAAAAGTAGCCTCAGTAGAGTTTTAGTCAGATAATTACTAATTAGGTCTAATAATAATAAAGACATCCTCTTGAGTCTAGATCTAGGTTAAATTGACAAAAAATTAGGCCTGTAGTTCATGTAATTCTCTAACTAAACAAACTAGAATTTAACTACACAGCTAGTTATCCTGCAGATCCAGGCCTGGGGGTTGCTACTCATGCTTTATGTAGTTTAATTGACTGCTTTTTTTTTCTCAAAATGCCATTTTTTAAATCACGCAGTTATCAATATCATAAAGTGATATTTTAAAATTAAAATATACAAAAGTAACCTTTAGGCCTAATTAACTGTTCTATTGTCTTTGTTATACAGGGTATTTTGGTTACAAATCAATTCACTCAATGGCCAAACTCAGT
This sequence comes from Physella acuta, assembly GCF_028476545.2. Classification (NCBI taxonomy): domain Eukaryota; kingdom Metazoa; phylum Mollusca; class Gastropoda; family Physidae; genus Physella; species Physella acuta. Next base: position 481,963 of record NW_026732068.1, on the reverse strand, counting down.
CATGATGATGTTATGAAAGTGGTCAAATCTGTTGTACCACCACTTGATTACAGTATGCATAAAGGACAAGCAGGCAGAGTAGCTGTTGTTGGTGGCTGTAAGGAGTGAGTTGTTTACATTTACTATTCATTCAGGATGTAAACTATTACTGATAGATCTGGCTATATTTCCTTTATATTTAAGGTTTTTGGCAATAGTTATGAAAATATTCCAGCAAATTATTTTAAAACTTAACCATAACATGTAGCCTACACTATGCTTCTCAGTGTGCTTACAATTTATGCTATCTCAAATCTTACTGATAAAGCAGGATGTCTATATAGACCTAATATGAATGTAGAGCTGCATGATGTGGATGAATACTTTAAAGTCTGTAACCAGGCATGCTGGACAAAATTTCTGGTATTGAACTTAAAAAAATTAACTGTCCTTTACAGATACACTGGTGCCCCATACTTTGCAGCAATTACTGCACTAAAAGTTGTAAGTTGTTTTTAATTATATATTTGATCTCCTTGATTTCCCCTAAGCTAATTTTTTTTTTCTTAAATTCCAATCCATAGCTAAATTTAATATTTTATACTGAATCAAGTTCAATAATTCTCATTATATTTTGGATCATCAGGGAGCAGACCTGTCACATGTATTTTGTGTGTCTGATGCTGCAACAGTGATAAAAAGCTACAGCCCTGAATTAATTGTCCATCCATTATTGTAAGTTAGTTGGCAGTTTATTCATAATTACAATACTGAAATAGAATACCATACACTAACATAGGTCATAGAGGCTTAGAGAACAAAGATTCCTTTATTTTCATAACAGGGACCAGTTAAATGCTGTGTCAAAAATTTCGGAGTGGCTCCCAAGATTTCATTCTCTTGTGGTTGGACCAGGGCTTGGTAGAGATGAGAATATACTAACTGCAGCATCGGTAAGTCGCACATTGCTTCTCATTTATGTTACAAACAACAAGCTAAAAGCTACCTTGGAAAAGGTTTTTACTTAACTGATGTTTGCAAAAATTAAATCCTTTCGCTTCCAAATAACAAGCACTTCTTTTTGATTAGGGGGTTATACAAAAAGCTAAAGAACAGAAAATACCTATAGTGATTGATGCAGTAAGTATGTTTCATTTAAAATAATGAGAATAATTTGCATTTTATTTTAGAGTAAGAAATTCATATAAAAAAAATAAATGTTTGTAAGATGTCATTTTTAATATGGATGTAAATTTCTATTACTAGGATGGCATTTTCTTGGTGACTCAAGATCCTTCTGTAATTGATGGGTACACTGGTGCGGTTTTGACACCTAATGTTGCAGAGTTTGAACGCCTTTATAAAAGAGTTGTAAGTAGATTAACATTTTTGTTTAACAATTTATGCTTTAATTTATAGGGTTTGATTATTTTTACGTGGTTGTAAAAAAGGTTTTATAAAAAATATTTTAAAAATAAAAATACAGAATCTTTAGTTTTATGTAGATAATTAAAATATTTTTAAAAATATCAACTCATAAATATTAACTCTTAATATTATATTTAGCTTCACTGTGACCCTGACCCAAATAAGCCAATGGAAATGACCACTGAACTCTCTAAAAGACTAGGCAATGTAACTATCATCCATAAGGGACATGAAGACATCATTACCAATGGAGAACATGGTAGTACCAATTTAATTTTCTTTAAATGTAAATTATCTCAACAATTAAATTTTGCAACACTTAATGATGACCTAGCGGTAGAGCGCTAGACCACTAACCCGAAAGTCTCAAGTTTGAATCGGGCTCTAGGCAGTAGAATGTCACTGAGTCCACATAGCTCTGATGGGTACCTAACTTGCGTTAAAGATAGTAAAGGCAGCTGGGCATAGTTCTAACCACACTATCCCTTCATATGCCAAGGTCACAGAAATATGTGAACTCTACTTCACTTGCTCCATGGACTGCCAGATTTGAAAAGAAAACTTTACTTTGCTTACACTTTTTAAATATGTTTTATTAAGTCTAATCATCTTTATAATCTTGTTTTGATAAGTATAAATTAGTATTACTTATTTACTGCTTAAACTTAAGTAAACTTCTGTTATTAAAAGTGTGAACACCTTTAATATTGACAGTGATAGCGTGCTCAGAAACAGGAAGTCCAAGGCGATGTGGTGGCCAGGGAGATTTATTGTCAGGCTCGCTGGGCATATTTTTATGTTGGGCTAGACAGTCATGTGATATAATAAATAAAAGGTGGGTCTGAATAATGTTTTATATTCATGACTAAACTAGTAACAGTTGAACTTGCATTTATAATTAAAACGCAAGACATTTCTTTTAGAAGTGTAATAATAAATCACCTCTTTTTGTTTTGAAATATATTTTGAAACAATTTTTCTTCATTCAGCTTGATATGGCTAATTCAAGTGAAGATATTTGGCACTTATTTTTTCAGTGGTGTAATGAAATCAGACTGCTATGGAATGTGCGCCGCTTATGCTGCATGCGTTCTAACACGTGAATGTAACAGAAGGGCTTTCATGGAGCATGGCAGATCTATGACAACTTCAGACATGATTTCTGTGATACACACATCATTTGAGTCTTTGTTTTCATGATATCTGGTTGGTTATTTAGTTTATTAAATTTGATATAATTGAAGATGTATGGTACGCTGCAAACATAATCAGGCAAAATGTGTTCAATGACAATTTCTTATAAATGATATATTAGACATTTTATAATTTTTAGTACATGTCGATGTCAATTGGTTATTAGATATATAAATGGCAGAAGTTTATTATCTTCTGAGGACCCTAAAAGACAGTATTGGTATACAAAAAAATACAGACCACAATTAAAAAACATGGCATTCAAATCTCCAAATCTCAAAAGAAGACATTTGTATGTTGTATGTTAACACTATTCAAGATTGACTTTCTATCACATGTACACCAACAGAACAAAAATATCTAAATAGTCAGAAGTATTTTTTGCTTGATTATCACACATCCATGTTTTGGTTATCTAATCATCCTCTGCTGTTTGTATAACAATATGCAATTTTATGGATGTTGAAACAGACTTACTGGTACTAGTTCAGGCATACTTTGTTGATATTCTGTTCTTTCAGAGGCAACTGCACCAAACGGTTTGACTAAACATTCTTTTTTCTTGGTTGAATTCATTGAAAAAGTTAATTGTGTTATGAGAACCAACAGTTGCTGATGGCTATGCTTTGAGAAGAGATGTCTATTTTATTCTCTTGCCTCACCTTTAGATAATGGTTGTTCTGAAAATGTTTTTCTTACTTAGTTTCTGTATTCAAATTAAAAATAAATCAAACAGGGGTGCCAACTTAGTACTGCGTTATAGAATATAACCAGAACCTAAGACTATTATATCTGGTCTGTGCACAAGAGATAACTCTAAGAGAAACTTGAAACTCAAGACTCCTAATTGCTCCTAAAAGTTGAACTACTGTTGAAGAAGCTTTATCGTGCAAGGTTGACATATTCCAATGCATCAACAGTTGCTTTTTGAAGTTGTACAAAAAAAATTACAGTCTATGTGTACATTTTCTAGCGTGTCCATTAAAACATTTGAAAGTCCTTTATCTTTTAGATCAGTTACACCTATAAACTGTAGGAAACCTTCCCTTATTTTCTTTGTCGTTATCATAGTAACGAAAATTGCTCCATACCAAAATAATTTGCCTGAAGTAATTTTCACAACAATCTTTTGAACAATTAATTTGTTGCACACATTTATCACTTCATTCTGAATTGTGGGACTTAAGTATCTTGCATTTTTTGAAGAATTTTCTAGATGATGTTTAAATGGTACGTCTCCGCCCATTGCTCTGTATTGAGCTAAAAAGAGCTAAAAATTTCTGCCATTTTCATCAGGATTCTCCAACTGAAAATTTCCAATATTTTTTTCCTGATTTTGGGAATTGCTCTTTTATGATATTCACATTGCTGGTGCTCATTAAACTTGTCTCTTGCCTTTTTCCAGTTTGAAAATTGAATTTTTGAAAGCTTACCCCAAAGGCTGACTACCTACACCACCTAATTCAAACTAAACGCAACACAATATTTGCAAAATGCGCTATCATTTGGAGTAAGCCAACCAGTTCCACCTAAATAGCCACAAATATTGAAACTTTAAATTTCTTTGTCCACTTGCTGGAAATTTAAAAAGTTCATTAGGATGTCAGATGTTTTCTAACAAATACAAAAGTATATTATCTGTTGTAACTCCTTTTATAAAATTGCCAATATCGTTTGCGTAAGAAACAGTAGGTGGTGTTGAATTTATGGAAATTTCTTGATATAATGTACTTTAAGAAGTACAAAATTCATCCCTCCCTCATCCTCTTCCATACCTGTTAACTGATCTAACCTTAATCAACTTTCCCTTCGCCTAATGATTGTTGTTTAAGCACTAAATGATAGCATCTGCCATCTTTATCATTATCAGTAATACTTATCTTTTTAAAGAAATAAGGTAATGAAGTAGTTTTCAGTTTCCATGTTCTATCTGCCATCAGTGAAATGAATTTCAAATGGTTTGAAGTTGAAAAAAACATACATTTTATAAAACCAATATGGGAATAATAAAATCGCTCCTTAATCAATTCATTTGTTTTTAATTTTCTAGACGCTTTCCGTTTGCGCTACATATTAAAAATAAAGAGCTACCCACGTAGCCCACCCCTGCCCTTCAACACTCCTTAAGGTGGCACATACGGCCAGAACGTGGTGTCCTTACTAAATCTGACAAGGTCATAGCTAACATGTTCTTACAAAAGATAATGTGGAATAGTCAGTATATCTAATGAGTAAAGCCTTGAAAAATATTTTTGACAAAAATGAGTACTTCTGGAAATAAAAAAATGACACAAACTGTAGGACTAATCTAAGCCCAAATATCAAATACACAGCTATAATACTTTACATACATTTAAAAAGTATGTATGGCTATAGTTTGAACCACTCTAATATTACTAATCAAAATGGTTTGCCCAGGGTATTGAATAAAAAATAGGCTAAAATTTTGAGTTAACGGCAGAACATGAACACATATATCTAAAAAAGTATAACACTTAGTTAAGACCTGCATATGGGAGTGAGTGTGCAAAATTTCAAGACAATTGAGTAATAATTGTGGAAAATAACTGGAAGACGATTTGCAAACTTGTCGTTTTTCGCAAACTTTTGTATAGAAAAAAATTACACTTTTCTTGCCTGAAAATATTCAATGCCCTCCAGCTAGGAATGGATGGCCTTCTCTTTCAGCTGCTTTTTCATCAGCAACTAGTCTGCTGCGCCTTCTGGCCTGGCGGAGAGCTTTGGAAGCTAAAAGTGTTTGTCTCTGAGCATTTTTAACACGTACAATATCGGCGTTTTTGCAATATGTCCGACATAATTGTCCTGGGTGTATGACCATCATCCTAAGCATGGCCATCAGACTAGTGCAACCATCATTAAAGATGGCTACAGCCACTGCTACAGCAGTCTCCACAGTTTTCATACCATGATTTTTTTTCTTGGGACACTGCTTCCAGATCATATTATTTAGGGACTCGTTCTGGTTTTGAGTATATCCACCGAGACATTTTGTTAGCAGTTCTGTCTTTGCAAGATCTTTCCAGACAAGTCTATTGGTTTCCATGACTGCAGTAAGGAGGTAATGATGAGATGTATGCTTGTATTCTTTGCCTTCTATGATAGCCTTCAAATAAGGACACCAAACAGGGTTACAAAAGTTGTGTACATGTTTCTCACAGATGATACCTTATAGAAAAATACTGCCCAAACAGCTGCCCTCATCTTCACAATATCATTCTTATTTTCTCTGATTGCATTTCCATAATAAGATTGCAATTTATCAATAGAGGCATCAGTTAATCTTCCCATAATAAGATTGTAATTTATCAATAGAGGCATCAGTTAATCTTCCCATAATAAGATTGTAATTTATCAATAGAGGCATCAGTCAGTCTACCCTTCCCACCTAGCCTCTTTCCATCAGGCAACACTTCTTTTGTGTTCTTTTTTAGGTTTCGGAGTCTGGTTCCAACTCTCTTCTGCACGTGACCGACACATTCCAGTTTTTCAATCAACTTCTCACCATAAGGTTTACTGTCACATACATTCTTATATGTGTTAGTATCCCCATCTCCAATAAAACCTGTATATCTAAATTTGTACTGCTCAACTGATCTTCCAAACATATTGCATGTACCACTCGCTTCCATGGATCCGCTAGAACCCTCATGCGTCAATGTGCAGTCTGCACCATGGTTGGCTTCCCATTGTGTATATTTGTCTGTACTATGGTCCTGTTGTTTCCAAAAGTCACATGATTTGCATATTTTACTCTTGTGTATCAAGGACCTTTCCATTGGTCATGCCAATAGCTGTCACTACACCTATTTTGGATGAGTGGCCTAATGTCATCCAAGTCCCATCACACGAAACATTAATATCTCTAACCTCCTCATCTTCTATCTCCTCTGACTGACCATATTCCAGTGCAGCAGCTGACTGCATACTAATCTTTTGTACATATGTACAGGCTGCATGCAAGGTTTTCTTTATGGTTACATAGCTACTCTCAGCCACTGGTTTTGGCAAGTCCATTACACAGCAGAAAATCTCTAGCTCTGCCCTGTCTGCGCCAATGCTTCGCATGGCAAATGCAGTTCGTCGGCTTACTGCATTTACAATAGAGTTGCCTACAGCTATCTGTGGTAATGAGGAGAAAGCAGGCTGACTGTTACAGTTCTTATTGCTACAATTAAATAGCAATGTGCTGGCTACTCCCTTACGTTCTTTTTCAATCAGCCTTACAGTTGATTGGCAATAGCGACAAATCAAATGTGATGAGATCATTGCACTAAGTATTGCTATATCTACAATTCTATTTCCTTCTGGAATTTCTAAATCATCAATATCTAGTACTACACAATCTTCTACTTCTATATTTTTACATTCATTTGTACAATTTAATTTCTCTTCTGTCTCCTCCTCTGCACTAGAGTCAAACATCACTGAATAGACATCTTGTATTTTTTGTTCTGATCTAGATCTAGTAGGTGTGTCAAACTCTTGTTTACATTCAACCTCTACTGAGTCTGCTTCTATGGGAAAGGAATCAGCCAAATCCTTGTGACCTACCTTTACCTTATCATTTTTAACAGATTTATTCCTATTAGCTTCAGTATATTTGTCACAGGCCTTTTCCCTACCTTATATAATACACACACAAAAACCACAAGTCAAGCCTTGTTCCCGTTGTTTTTCATATTTTATTTTGGTTCATACAGGCATTGTGTTCATTATCAGACTACGCCATCTTCTTCCTCGCCTTCTCTCCTCGTTCCTTCCTCTCGCGCATGGGCACAGTCACCCTGTCTCCCTGATCCAATATCGCCTTTCAACACACACACACCCAACATACATTCCATTAACATTTCACTGTTACATATGCCCTTTCTACCCTTTAAAAAATTAATTCATTAATTTTTTCTTATATACATCACATTCACTATAAAATCCTCATTATACATGTAACAGTTAAATGAAAATCATATTGAAAAAGAAACTTGCTAATGAACATCCTAAATTATTTTATATGTACTGTAACGAACACCAATCTATCAGCCAGATAGTTGGCGAACGCTCCCGGGTTCGTTTAAATGATTATACACAGATGGCGACAAGCCTAAATAAAAGAAAGCTAACACAGCAGTTCACTAGGACTCGTACTTGATGTCTAGGGGAAACACTAGAGAAACTACTGATGCCAACAATACATTTAATCTGCATATAACTTTTAATGAGTGTACAAAGTCGTGGCAGAACACTAGATTTATACAGGATAAAATAGATTTACAGAATGAACAAAACCCAACTTACAATTTGTGGGGAAAAATAATATGATACACTATCACAGCTTTTAACACTTCAGAAAAATCACCACAGTTTACACAACGCTGCTATAAGCATAAAGAATTACTTAACCACAAGTAATATAAGAATATGCTGCTTAAACTACTTAGTACTACACGGCGACACACAGGGCTTATTATCTCTCAAAGATGTCTGGTCAAGTAACTGCCTAGATAAAGGTGTGCGCGGTCTATTTATCGACTTGGGCAACATGGAAGGTCACCTTCAAATCATAAGGCTATTGGTTGAGGTATCACCTGGTCCGAATCAACCAATCGTCTCATAATGGAAAAATACTGAGTCTAAGACTTTCTTAAGACAGTGGAAAAAACCAGTGATTACACCACAGACCATATATGGTATAGTAACAAATGTAAAAATAAAATTTACCAGACCTAAGTAGGTCACAGTACACTTACCAAATTAAAACAATGATATACTTAAAATACATGGCAAAATGCAAAGATTCACTTATCTAATAAGTATCGCCATTAAGGAAAATTGTAACTAAGGTAAACCTTATTAGTTTGCATTATTTAAAACATGATCTATCAGGTTAAGTTCAATAATTGCTTCAGGCTTCTTTACATCTATTTCTGCCAATTCTAGCCTTGTATTCATGCATTTGCGAATATCAAAAATGATCTGGTTTATGTCACCAGTGTTGTTAATTCTAGCTTCTCTTATGGTCTTTCTCTAATAGTCTTCTGTCTTTCCAAAATGTTTCATCAATCTTTCTTTTACTAGGTCATAGTCTTCTTTTTCAGCCTCAGTCATACTTGCTATTATGTCAATAGTCTCTCTTGTCAAATTAGTCAATAAAGCCTGTGCCTTCCCAGCAGATGAATAATTAAAACTCCTACATGTCTGTTCAAAGAGTATTAAGTAAGTTTCCACACTTTCTTCCTGTGGTTTAAATGTTCTGAATTTAGGCTTCCAATTGTCCATTTTGTTAACCTTACTGTCTTGAGATTGGTTACTTTTAATTTTTTCTAATTCTAACTCATGCTGTCTCTGTTTTTCTCTATTTTCTAAATGTCTCTGTTTTTCTCTATCTTCTAATTGTCTTTGTTTTTCTTTGTCTTCGGCCTCCTTTTTAACTTTTTCCATCTCAGCCTCCATTTTAACTCTTTCCTTCTCAGCCTCCATTTTAACTTTTTCCTTCTCAGCCTCTACCTTAGCTAGATCTAGTTCCCTATCAGCCTCTATTTTAGCCCTAGCTAATTCCCTCTCCAAAGCTCTGTCCTCCCTTTCAATTGCATCAGCTATCTTCTTTTCTACCCAATTTGCCTTCTCTGCCCCAGTGTATCCTAACGAATCAGCCAACTCAATGTATTTGGCGTAGTCCTCCATCGTAATGATGCAAGAAAAGTTATTCAGTTACAATACTAAATCTAGATTCAGCAATTCATTTAATTTTGGGTCCTCAGTTTCCGGGAATGTATATGATCGGCCATCCTCTTTCTTCACCTCGGCCGTCACATTGACCGACCTAATTGTTACTTCATTACTGCTGGTATTGATCAGTTCGATGCACTGTGCCGACTTTTTTACCTCGATGTTCTGTGGTACTCCTACCAGAGTGTTAGGCGGTACAAAAATTTCCTCATCCAATACATTTGCCACTAACCCTAGGACCAGTCCATTTTCCGCAGATGTGTATGTCCGCAGTAACATGACGCCTGCCCTCAGTGCGGCGCCACATGGTTCTATCATCACATCACCATTCACGCTTCTATCCCCAATTTGTAGTGTGATTGCCTTGACCGTGTTTGCCGGGATTGATGTCCTTCCTCTGGTCTTAGCAAACCTGGCCAACTTGGATCCCCGACCTGGTGTGGGCGATCCGACAACTTTTGTAAGAAATTCTGGCAACTGGCCAAGGATGTTCATGCCCAACAGGCAAGGTATATTTGACACATTTGTCTCTAGGTTGTGTTTCGTAACGAACACCCCAACCTGCTTCAACCTGTATCCCGCCACCACCACATCTGCCAGAAAATAGCCACAGTATGGAATGGTTAATCCATTAGCTGCCGTTAGGCGCATGCATGTGTCAGACCTTAAACTATGGTCTTTTCCTTTTATCCATTTGGTGTAAAATTGTTCCGTAATTGTCGTCACCTGGGAGCCTGTATCAACAATTGCCTTGACCGCGATGTCCCCGATCGTGATCATCATCTCGGGACAGACTCCAATCATTTTGTTCCTTAGGCCATAACCTCGCCCCTCTGTAGCCTGGCCCTGCCTAACAGAGGACGACCGTTTCCCTGACAGTACCGTGCCATATGTCCGGGTTGTGAGCAGGACAGGCAGATTGGTCGACCGTCAGCTGTCCACTGGAGTGATGGATTGGCAGGTCGCGGCTGTCTAACCTGTCTATGTTTTGTCCAGTTTTTGCCCTGATTCTCTGCTGTTGACCTGCTTTCTAACCTCTCCAACCGTTGGTCAACCTTATCCAGGTGAGCCAACAGTTGAGCCATCATGGTTTCCATCGTGCCGGTCCCTGTGGGTGGTGATTGTTTCTGTTCCGGCCCAGAGACTTTGTCTACCGAGCAGTTCGATTCGTCCTCATACTCGGACCTGCGGATCGCTGAGTTCCTGACCTGAAGGAAGGTCAACTGTGGGTCTTTGTACACCTCTTCCTTCAAATCTCTCCTTAAGATAGGGGTTGCTAGCCCTTCGATGAAATGGTCCCTCAGCAGGCGCACATCAATGTCGGGTGTTTTGCCTTTTACAGCGTCAAAGGCCCTGTTCATTCGGTGTGAATATTCCATCACACTCTCCGCCAGTCTCTGCTTTAAGCCTACGAACCCCGATAGCAGTTGCGATCCCGACCGTCTCTCCCCAAAGGTCTCCACAATTAGATCTAGCACCTTATCTGGATCTGTTTGGAGGGCTTTATCGTGGCATTTGACCTCCGCCCTAACCGTCTCCCCTATACTGCTCATCAACAACCTTAATCTTTCCTCTGGTGACATGTATCTCGAGGCCCAGGCAGCTTTGACCTCTTCACTGAACCTGTTGGTTAAGGTTGGATCACCGTCCCCGTAAAATTTGTTGATGTGGGACTCTCTGGGCAGGACCACAATATGGGTCGGCTTTTCGTCCAGATTAGACATTCTAATTTTAATTCTTTGAGTAAAAAAAGACCTTTCCTACCGTTTATGTAAGAATACTTTTCCCTGTTCCTGATTGTCCGAATTCACACACGAAACACAGTTATTAACTAGGTTGACAATGGGTGCCGCTAGCGGTTGGTCTAGTTGAATTCCACTGCCGACAGCGCCAAATGTTACCGAGTCTATTTACTTGTAGTGCCAAATGTTACCGAAGGTATTTACTCGTGCTATCTTTGACCAGCACACAACATCGACCACAATACAGATACTCGGAAGTGCAGGTTTACATTGATCTCTTTATTACATGAATCAATAGAAATGCTCCACATAACAATGCATCAATGTTCCACAAGAATACAATGAACCAACTGACCCCCACTGTCCTCACTAGTCCTCACATATCAGAATGCACGTGTCCATCGTTCCTATTCTCACAAATCACAACACGTCCACACAGTTCAGTCTTCAACTCGGTCCTGCGCCTTCTCCAAAATACGCCGTCTTATTATATCCCCTCGTATTCGTAATCCTTTCCATTCGTTGCATCAGACTATGAACTACGCAGTTCTGTCGTATCGCTTCCCAAACTACGCAATGGCTTTGTGTTCGTTATCAGTCCACACCCCCTGTATCAGTTGCATCAGCCCAGTTTGGCCTTGATCGTGTCTTTAGTTGACAGACTGTATTGTGTTCTTATCGTCTTTAGTAACTACACTAGTTACATAATGAATGTGGATAATTGTTTGCCTGTAGTCGCCTGTGTATGGCATGTAAATTGTCAATGTATACGTTTTGTAGTTCTCTGGTTAGGTTATAAATTGTGTCAATTTCAGTAAGTCTATTTTGTTTACGTCCTCTAAAAATAAGTCTACCACATCTCCCCTTAGGCTAGGTCATCTGTGTCTAAATTAAGGTTACTGTCATTGTGAAGCGTCTTTGCCCATTTGTTGTTTGTTATGTCGTCATACGTCCTTTGTCTCTTTAATGGAATAGGTGTATTGTTGGTAGAGGTATGGTCTGTTTGTTTGTCAGTCTCCAATGTGGGTTGTCCGGTTTGTCTGTCGGTCACTGATGAGGTGTCGGCTGGTGTTGTTTGGTTGTTGTGTGCTACCCTATAGCGTCTCCTTAAATTATCTAGTCTTGTGAATACTTTCCCGCATGCTATACAGTGATGTCTATATATGTCTACCACATCTCTCCTTAGGTCATCTACAGGTATAACATCTGTGTCTAAATTAAGGTTACTGCCATTGTAGAGTCTCCTTAAATTATCTAGTCTTGTAAATACTTTCCCGCAGGCTATACAGGGATGTCTTTGCAAAAGTTGTGAACATGTTTCTCATCAGATGAGCCCTTATAGAAAAATACTGCCCAGACAGCTGCCCTCATCTTCACAATATCATTCTTATTTTCTCTGATTGCATTCCCATAATAAGATTGTAATTTATCAATAGAAGCATCAGTCAGTCTACCCTTCCCACCTAGCCTCTTTCCATCAGGCAACATTTCTTTTGTGTTGTTTTTTAGGTTTCGGAGTCTGGTTCCAACTCTCTTCTGCACGTGACCAACACATTCCAGTTTTTCAATCAACTTCTCACCATAAGGTTTACTGTCACATACTTTCTTATATGTGTTAGTATCCCCATCTCCAACAAAGCCAGTATATCTTGTACTGCTCAACTGATCTTCCAAACATATTGCATGTACCACTTGCTTCAATGGATCCGCTTGAGCCCTCAAGCGTTAATGTGCAGTCTGCACCATGGTTGGCTACCCATTCTGTATATTTTTCTGTATTATGGTCCTATTGTTTCCAATAGTCACATGATTTGCATATTTTTCTCTTTACTTGTGTATCAAGGACCTTTCCATTTGTCATGCCAATTTTGTATGAGTGGCATACTGTCATTCATGTACCATCACAAGAAACATTGATTTCCCAAATCTCCTCACTGTGGTGGGGGGAATTGACTTCTCTTCTTATTCTATTAATTTCCTTCTTACATACGAACATATATTTAATACTGGGACGAGGACGAGAATACTCTTGATTCCGTGCATTAAATAAGACAACTCGAAGATCAGTTTGATTCACAACATTTAATTATTACACATCTGATGCTTGAATATAATAGGCTTAACACAATATATACTTCTTGTCTACACCTACTGTTCAATGTTTCCTACACTATTGTCACTACACTGTTTCCTAACTCTACACTTGTATACGTCCTCTCACTATAAAGTCTCAACCCCGACTGCCTAGCTTCTACTGTCTCCTAACCCTCATCGTCCTCACTTTTTTGTCTTGTCCATCCGGTCTAACCTAATTTGCATGTCGCCACAGTTCTGGAGTACCTGATTAAAATGTCAAACCCTGCTAATAAACTACCCCCATTACGGTCACCCAGGCCAACTAGATACGTGTCTGCTACACCTACCCCCCACAATGATGTCGCCCGTAATTACCATCTAATTCTAACCCATGCTTCGTCGATCGTCTCCGTTACGTACATTGTCTATCCTACACCTGCATCTACGCCATCACACTCACCTTCTATCTCCTTTGACTGCTCATATTCCAATGCAGCAGCTGATTCCACGCTAATCTTTTGTACAGTGGTACAAGCTGCATGCACTGTTTTATTTATAATTATATAGCTACTTTTAGCCACAGGTTTTGGCAAGTCCATTACACCACAGAAAGTCTCTTGCTCTGCCCCATCTGCGTCAATGCTTCACATCGCAAATGCAGTTCATCAGTTTTTTACATTTACAAATGAGTTGCCTACAGCTATCTGTGGTGATGAGGTTAAAGCAGGCTGACTGTTAAAGTTCTTATTGCTACAATTAAATAACAATGTGCTGGATAGTACTTTTCTTTCTTTTCAATCAGCTTTATGGTGGAGTGACAATAGCAACAAACTAAATGCAATGAGATCATACGACTAAGTATTGCTATATCTACAATTCTATTTCCTTCTGGAATTTCTAAATCATTAATATTTACAGTCTTCTACTTCTTCTTTATCAAATTCATTTGTACTACTTAACCCTTTATCTACTGACGGTACTTATAAGTACCACTTTAATTAAGTGCCTGTATTATTTTTAATTTAATACAAATTTTACAAATTATTAATGTAATTAATAGTATAATCTCCCCTGAGTCGCAGGTAGTCGGAGATATCAATGTTTTTTTTTAATTAATGGTGTGGCGCTTGTTCAATGTCTTGCTATATCGGTAGTTCACAATTTTTCTGTACATTTCTCACACACGTTCCTGATTTCCCTTTGTTTTACCTTATTTTTCAAGTTTTCAACCCCAAATATTTTTTATTGGCACCTTCAATAGTCATGCAAACGCGTTTAACTTCTAGCTATACAATTTTAATCAAATTGCCTTTGTATTAGATCGATGTTTACAAGTGGACTTATAAGTACCGTCAGGGCACACGGTCATTTTTTTTAGGATTTTTAGAAAATGGCATATTTGTTAGGTGGAGTAACATAAATATTGTCTTGATAATTAATTATCGAAATGTACTCAAAAAATGATATTTACACATTTATAAGAAGGTTTGCATATGGTTTACCTAAGAAATATTGTAATTACATGTTAATTTCTAGAAGTAAAAAAATAACAAGAATAAAGGTATCAGTTGCAGGCTCGTTTACAAGGTTAAGTATATTTCATTTGTATAACAAAGCCTAGTTATAGTTGTAAGATTAAATTTGTTAATTATATTTACTGCAATAAACTGTCTTGCCTACAACAACTAGCAATTACATAATGTATACCTGTAGACTAGTAATAGTCCATACTTCTGCTTAGTCCATACTTCTGCATATAGTATAGATCTATAAGGTAAATTTTAATCAGTAAACAGAAAAGAGTAATCCACTACGGCTATCCTAAACACATTGAGTTCACTTCTATTTATGAACTTTGCACTGTAGTGTAGACTTGTCATAACACTCTAGTAGGCTACAATTATACTAGTATTACTAATAGTTGTGTGCTGAATGACTAGGCTTTTGTTTGTTTATGCGGCTCATTGTACTAGTTGTTGGAAGCTTCCAGCAAAAGCATATTCATTCCGGCAACCGTTGCTACACCAGAAAGACCACAGACAAGATTGAGGGAGCATGACATGTCAACTACTTTTGCTGTGTTTGAGGTCCAAGATGTGTTCCGATAGGAAAATCCAGTAAAAATCGTACTCAAAATATACTTTTGTGCTGTATTTATGTGTAAAAATTACAAAAAGTGATTGTTATAATGATTGCCATGTTATTAGTTAATAAATAGTATCGTTTGTTCCTGTTTTGTAAAAAAAAATTTTTTGATAAAAAATGTCCTAGATTACTGACGGTACTTATAAGTACCAATATCTGTTTGGGCCATTAAAAATGTATGAAACGAAATTTCCTTCGACATATGCTTTGAATGTGCAAAAAGCAATATAGTAACACATTGTTTAAGTAAAAATCTCATTCAGAACATAATTCCGTAAATAAAGGGTTTATTCATGAAACTTGCGTTTTTTAGGCTTAGAGGGCCAATACTTTCTATCAGAAGGCATAGTTTTGGTACAAAATGTTAGATAACAACAATGCTCACTGTATTTTTCTGAATAGGTGAATAAAAATTGTCACTATTGCAATGAAGATGTGTTCTGGCGAACACATTTTACCATCCTTCATGCACGGAGATGTTGATATCGGGAATCTCTGCTGATATTATTTCGTCAATTTTGTCGGGTGTAATTTTGTTAAACAACCAAACCAAAATATGCGAATGAGGCAAGCCTCTTATCTGCCATTCAATTGAATATATCCAGCAGCGTGTCTCCCCAAAAACATGATGCTTCACGATGAAATCCATCAAAGATTTTAATTTTTGTTTGAAGACATGTGCGATAATGTCATGACGATCCACAGGTGACTGTCCAGGTAAAAGAAGTTCTTTGATTTCATCCCACTTGCGATGGCACGTAAACGTGATGAATAGATCGGGATGGCCGTAGTTGCGAACATAGGTCATCGCATCCTGCGCGTACTCGTGTAAGCGCCTAGTGCTTCCTGTGAATGTAGCTGGCAAAATGACCATTTTCCCAATATTATTGGGATTGGCATCGGTAGTAATTGCGTCACGCAGATGGATGTATTCTTCTGAGCGCAGTTTGGCTTAATTCAGTCGAATAAACAGAAGTCGTTCTCTCTCAATTTTAGCGTACATGTCCACAATGTAGGCCCTACTGATGGAACAGTTGCCGACATTTTAAAATGTGATTCTCTTGATTTTCACGAATCATCAGTCGATAAGCATAGTACTTCATAGCACTAACTTTTTTATTCATCTCCTCATTTGTTTCTGGATTTATCTTTTAGATATTGAAATGATACCCATCTTCTCCTTGCCAAAATATTTTAAAATGTGATGCTCTTGATTTTCACGAATCATCAGTCGATAAGCATAGTACTTCATAGCACTAACTTTTTTATTTATCTCCTCATTTGTTTCTGGATTTATCCTTTTGATATTGAAATGATACCAATCTTCTCCTTGCCAAAATATTTTAAAATGTGATTCTCTTGATTTTCACGAATCATCAGTCGATAAGCATAGTACTTCACAGCACTAACTTTTTTATTCATCTGCTCATTTGTTTCTGGATTTATCTTTTAGATATTGAAATGATACCCATCTTCTCCTTGCCAAAATATTTTAAAATGTGATGCTCTTGATTTTCACGAATCATCAGTCGATAAGCATAGTACTTCATAGCACTAACTTTTTTATTTATCTCCTCATTTGTTTCTGGATTTATCCTTTTGATATTGAAATGATACCCATCTTCTCCTTGCCAAAATATTATGGGGTATTGTAAAGCATCATAAGACCGATGCGTTTCACAGACTCGCTGAACATTACCATTTCTGCAATGAAGAATAATATCACGCGAGTTGAACTCTTCGCCGGCTAAGACAATCGCGACTTCGTTTAAAGTTGGTGCATTATATTGTCTTTCATGCTGGCCGACTGGTGTTTTGTCAGCTCTAATTACAACAGCATATTCATCAGCTGGCACACATTCAAGCGCCGCCCTGAATAGCCGAACCAGTTCGTTGTTTTGATCAAACATAGCTTGTAGAGCAGCTATTATTTCTTGGTTAGTACTGGTATTGAATAGACAACGCTTTTTAACTTGCTCAGCAGGGCTTCCCATGAAGTAAATTTTGAGACATTTGTGATCTGCTTCTGCTAGTGGTAAAAATGATCCGACCCGATGATATATTTGGCCTTGAATTTTTAAGGTTGGCATGTAATTGTCACGAATGATTGCTGATGCTCCGAATGACGTCATCTGGAAAGATGAATTGTACCTACGTATGTATTCCAAGAAATGTTTCGATTGGCTTGTTTCACCTGATACCAAAGTTGATAACGGTTCGGGTTGTAAATGCAGTTCTGGTAATTTCACTTTTCCACTTGCGCAGCACATTCCAGGCGTTTCATTCTTAAATTTCAACACATGGTAAAGTTCGCACACTTTGTCCATTTTTCCGATACCTACACCTCGATGAAGACTGTAATCATAATCAGGATCATAACTGAATGCAGAGAGGTTCAGATCTGCATGTAGTGTCCGTCTGGTTTGAAATTTTATGTTCTCGATTGATTCCCAGTCTTTCTCTCCGTTGATCTCCTGTTTCATTTGAGCCGGCTTGAGCAGTGCGTAATCGATCTGTTTCTTATCTTGATTGACTTTGCTCTTCTGTTTCATTTGATCGGGCTTGAGCAGCACGTAATCGAACTGTTTCTAATCTTGAGTCTCGATGTTCATCTGTTTCTGAAGCTCGCATTGCCCTTCTTTTTCTTGTTTGATCGACCAATAGATTTCCGTTTGGGAGGCATACCTGTAGCAAAATAAATAAATGGAAAAATTCACTATCCATATTAAAATATGAAAATGTGCTGATTAAAATTAATCGTGTAAGTGTATTTAACACCATCCTGTAATGTATGGGGATTTGAAGCATGGTGTACTATGGCATAAAGGACAAATAGACGACAGACACATTAGAGAAATTATTTTCACTTTCTAGATTTACAAACTAAAGAGCTTAAAAATATTTGTGTGGTGAGTTTTTTAAAAACCAGTTAAAACCTGAAAATTATTGCATTCTAGATGGTGTTTTTATTATTAAGGCTCCCCCCCCCCCCCCCCCCCCCCCCCAATGCGATATTAATTTCAACCGCTTATCTCGCTTTCGCCATTTGCATGCATTATAGTTTAGATGTCAGAAGCACCAACAAATACAATTATTTTGGCTCCAATCTCGCGTGAACGCCGCGGTGTATTATGTAGCCTACTTCTTGGTTATATTAAGTTAACTTTTTATAGTATCACCAAATTTTGCGTTGTTGCTTCTACAAAGATTTATTAGTAGGATCCTGTTTCTAAAATTTCACTACATGAATTTTCTCGATTATTTCTACATGTCATCACGTATCTACTAATGGAGTTGGGAGGGGGGTGGGTATTTGCAGGAAGAAAATAGAAATGTCTTTAAGTGTTTCATAACTTGCTTTCATAACTGATACAACTTTGGGGATTCAATTTCATGACTCACTTTTAAAAAAAGACACCCATGTATATATAAAAGAATGACAAAACAAATAACAATAATGGAGATTTAATTGTTTCTCTATCGCGGTTTTAAGGTACACTAAAAAAAAATTGGTGGAAAAATCTTTGTAACTATGACAATGGTGGCCATCTTGAAAAATTAACCCCTTCGTAGGTTTTCCACCATACATAAAATACATAAAATATTTTTTTATATTTTAAGCCTAATAAACAATGAATTCATAATCTTCCATATTTTGAGTAGATTGGTGAGTGACTCGGCAATGATGGAGAGATTTTTACTAAATTTTCTGTAAAACCCCCGCCATTCCTAGAAACCTCCTCAGCTGCTTTGTGTCTATGGGCGGAGGCAACCCAACCTTTGTCCTCCACCTTTGTCCCAACAGGTCTAACACTAACCCCACCTATTGCCCTAGGGTGGCATGACAAAATTCACTCTTCTGTAAATTCACAGTTAGATTAGCCGAGGCTAACTTGGTAAACAATTGATATAACTGGTTAATGTGTTACTGAAAAGTTTTACTATAAATAACAGCATCATCTATGTAAGCATCACAATTATCTATCTCAGTGATTAGTGAGTTGATCATACGTTGGAAAGTACTAGGGGCATTCTTCAAACCAAAGGGCATACGTTTGTATTGATATAGGCCATCTGGAGTGACAAAGGCTGAAATTTCTTTTGCCCTTTGTGTCAGGGATACCTACCAGTATCCAGACAGGAGGTCCATGTTTGTTATGAGCCTCGCCTGTCCAACTTTTGATAGAGTTAATATGAAACAACCATTTTGTATTCTTGCGGCCAGGAGTGTTAATCACATAATTCACTTCACTAACTTTGGAATCTGCCATATATGGACCGAAAAACTTGGCCCTGAGTGGTTGGCCTGGGACAGGAAGAAACGCTACGACCTGGTCGCCAGGTTGGAAGCTACAAGCCTTAGTCTTACTAACTTGTCCTTCATCTCCCTCAGGGCATGGGTTAGGTTCACCCTTGCCAACATCTTCGGTCTCATTGCTGTGTCTGCTGTTGTCTGATTGGGTGATGCTGTACTTGTCTCTGGTGTCGGTCTCTGCTTCTGTCGACTGTACTGGCCATGAATACTTGTGTCATTTCTGTATTGTCATATTTCTTGCTTACTGGGTTGGTCGGATGAGCCGCTATAAATTTCTGGGTAATTTCTGTGGCAATCTTTATGTCCCTAGGTTTCCTTTCTTGTAAGAAGGAGTACAAATCATATTTCTTGCTTACTGGGTTGGTCGGATGAGCCGCTATAAATTTCTGGGTAATTTCTGTGGCAGTCTTTATGTCCCTAGGTTTCCTTTCTTGTAAGAAGGAGTATAAATCATATTTCTTGCTTACTGGGTTGGTCGGATGAGCCGCTATAAATTTCTGGGTAATTTCTGTGTCAATCTTTATGTCCCTAGGTTTCCTTTCTTGTAAGAAGGAGTACAAATCATATTTCTTGCCTACTGGGTTGGTCAGATGAGCCGCTATAAATTTCTGGGTAATTTCTGTCGCAGTCTTTATGTCCCTAGGTTTCCTTTCTTGTAAGGGGTACAAATCATATTTCTTGCTTACTGGGTTGGTCGGATGAGCCGCTATAAATTTTTGGGTAGTTTCTGTGCCAGTCTTTATGTCCCTAGGTTTCCTTTCTTGTAAGGAGTACAAATCGCTGTGCACTGAATTCAATATCTTATCGACCTTGACGCACTGAAATAAATCTTCATATGTTTTGTTTATTGATGCTGCCTCAATCCATTTTTCAAGTGTCAGTTTTAGGTTATTAGTAAATACTTAGCCATCTTCATCTTTTCTAGGTTGTAGTTTGTGGAATTTTTGTCGAAAAATTTCTTCCGTCAGGTGATAAAACTCTAATAAGGTCTGTTTCACTGTTCTGTGGTTTTTGATTTCTTCGTCCGTCTGTGGCAGGCGTCGGGTCCTCTTCCACCAATCAGGGTGAGCAAGTGTTGGCTCATCATGTTGTCGGATATGTATTCAGACTTGTCGATCGTTTCAAACCGTCAAATCAAGGCTTCAATATTGTCTTTATTGTCCTCAAATTTAGACATTTTATATAACATGCTTCTTGACTGATTTGTTGATGGTACAGTATTCTGCTCTGCTGGTGTATTTTGGTAGCTGATTTCCAAACTAAATTCTCTTCGCTAAACTTCAGAACACTAGACTGTTATGAAGTGAGTTTTTTAGCTTTACTCTCTAACTCGAGTTCCTTTAGTTTAACAACTTCAGAGGTAGGATCACTCTGTACAATGCTGTCCAGACACTCCTCTTCTAACAACCCAAGGTTCACTAGCTCTCTTACAATCTCATCACGTTCTACCAGATTTTTAGATGCAGATTTAAAAGAGATATTTAACTTGCGAGCTGGCCACTAATTCTATACGTTTACAATTATCTAACACCTCCAATGTTGTACGCCTTATAAAATTCATTATGTCCATTGTTAAGAACTAGTCCAGTTAAACAGTGGCGATTAACTTTAAAAAAAAAGTCTTACTCTCACAACTAAAACACTAAAAGTATGGCTTTCACCTTTGACACTTCATTGGTCAACATCAGCTATACAGGGTTAACCAAACTAAAATATCCAGCTACACTGGACTACAAACTAATACTGGGAATTGACCCTCCAGCAAAACTGAGCAAACCTTAAAACCCCAGTTCCACTGGGCCACACAAAATCATTCAAGTATACTGGACATTAATCCCTCCAGTTATTCTGAATAAAAATAAAATTCCAGCTATGCTGGACAAACAAAAAAAACAACCTCTTATGAATAACATCAGTGTCAACACAAAGGTGATAAGTATATATATTGCTACGACCACCACTTAAAAAGTATGGCTATCACCTTTGACACTTCAATTCGTCAACACCAGCTATGCTGGGTAAACCAAACTAAAATATCCAGCTACACTGGACTACAAACTATTTATTAACGTATACTGGGAATTTACCTTCCAGCAATACTGAGCAAACCTTAAAACCCCAGTTCCACTGGGCCACACAAAATCATTCAAGTATACTGGACATTAATCCTTCCAGCTATTCTGAATAAAAATAAAATTCCAGTTATACTGGACAAACAAAGAAAAAAAACTCTTATGAATAAAATCAGTGTCAACACAAAGATGATAAGTATATTTATTGTTACGACCACCACTTGTAGTTTTACCTGTTGACCGAAGTTGTAATCGTTGTAGGTCATTGTGTAAATATTTTTTTCTCCGAAATATACATCACAGTATAAAATATTTGAATTTAAATTAAAAATGAGATTTAGTTTAAGTTTGATCGAATAACTGGTGTTTCATTTTTTATATTAAAAATATTTCCACTTGATGTGATTATTTTAAAATAGGCAGTTGACAATAGATGTATTTTATTTTTTTGTGATTAAAATGTTTCTAGAATACATTTATTGAGTTACTAAATCTAAGTATCATGTTACTGCCTGGTTAGTTTCAACTCCATAACGACTCGTGTTTACGTTTATTTGGTCTCAAATATTCACATTCCAGAGTAAACCTCATCCTAACCGCTACCAACTAACCCGCTGACGTCCCACAATTGTTTACTCACGATTTTATACCCGCATTCGACCTTGGTTAAGGTTGGATCACCGTCCCCGTAAAATTTGTTGATGTGGGACTCTCTGGGCAGGACCACAATATGGGTCGGCTTTTCGTCCAGATTAGACATTCTAATTTTAATTCTTTGAGTAAAAAAAGACCTTTCCTACCGTTTATGTAAGAATACTTTTCCCTGTTCCTGAATGTCCGAATTCACACACGAAACACAGTTATTAACTAGGTTGACAATTGTTGCCGCTAGCGGCTGGTCTAGTTGAATTCCACTGCCGACAGCGCCAAATGTTACCGAGTCTATTTACTTGTAGTGCCAAATGTTACCGAAGGTATTTACTTGTGCTATCTTTGACCAGCACACAACATCGACCACAATACAGATACTCGGAAGTGCAGGTTATTACATGAATCAATAGAAATGCTCCACATAACAATGCATCAATGTTCCACAAGAATACAATGAACCAACTGACCCCCACTGTCCTCACTAGTCCTCACATATCAGAATGCACGTGTCCATCGTTCCTATTCTCACAAATCACAACACGTCCACACAGTTCAGTCTTCAACTCGGTTCTGCGCCTTCTCCAAAATACGCCGTCTTATTATATCCCCTCGTATTCGTAATCCTTTCCATTCGTTGCATCAGACTATGAACTACGCAGTTCTGTCGTATCGCTTCCCAAACTACGCAATGGCTTTGTGTTCGTTATCAGTCCACACCCCCTGTATCAGTTGCATCAGCCCAGTTTGGCCTTGATCGCGTCTTTAGTTGACAGACTGTATTGCGTTCTTATCGTCTTTAGTAACTACACTAGTTACATAATGAATGTGGATAATTGTTTGCCTGTAGTCGCCTGTGTATGGCATGCAAATTGTCAATGTATATGTAGTTCTCTGGTTAGGTTATAAATTGTGTTAATTTCAGTAAGTCTATTTTGTTTACGTCCTCTAAAAATAAGTCTACCACATCTCCCCTTAGGTCATCTGTGTCTAAATTAAGGTTACTGTCATTGTGAAGCGTCTTTGCCCATTTGTTGTTTGTTATGTCGTCATACGTCCTTTGTCTCTTTAATGGAATAGGTGTATTGTTGGTAGAGGTATGGTCTGTTTGTTTGTCAGTCGCCAATGTGGGTTGTCCGGTTTGTCTGTCGGTCACTGATGAGGTGTCGGCTGGTGTTGTTTGGTTGTTGTGTGCTACCCTATAGCGTCTCCTTAAATTATCTAGTCTTGTGAATACTTTCCCGCATGCTATACAGTGATGTCTATATATGTCTACCACATCTCTCCTTAGGTCATCTACAGGTATAACATCTGTGTCTAAATTAAGGTTACTGCCATTGTAGAGTCTCCTTAAATTATCTAGTCTTGTAAATACTTTCCCACAGGCTATACAGGGATGTCTTTGCAAAAGTTGTGAACATGTTTCTCATCAGATGAGCCCTTATAGAAAAATACTGCCCAGACAGCTGCCCTCATCTTCACAATATCATTCTTATTTTCTCTGATTGCATTCCCATAATAAGATTGTAATTTATCAATAGAAGCATCAGTCAGTCTACCCTTCCCACCTAGCCTCTTTCCATCAGGCAACATTTCTTTTGTGTTGTTTTTTAGGTTTCGGAGTCTGGTTCCAACTCTCTTCTGCACGTGACAGACACATTCCAGCTTTTCGATTAACTTTTCACCATAAGGTTTACTCTCACATACATTCTTATATGTGTTAGTATCCCCATCTCTAATAAAGCCAGTATATCTTGTACTGCTCAACTGATCTTCCAAACATATTGCATGTACCATTTGCTTCAATGGATCCGCTTGAGCCCTCAAGCATTAATGTGCAGTCTGCACCATGGTTGGCTACCCATTCTGTATATTTTTCTGTATTATGGTCCTATTGTTTCCAATAGTCACATGATTTGCATATTTTACTCTTTACTTGTGTATCAAGGACCTTTCCATTTGTCATGCCAATAGCAGTCACTAGACCTATTTTGGATGAGTGGCATTCTGTCGGTCATCCATGTCCCATCACAAAAAATGTTGATTTGTCAAATCTCCTCACCTTCTATCTTCTCTGACTGCTCATATTCCAATGCAGCAGCTCATTGCATGCTAATCTTTTGTACAGTTGTACAAGCTGCATGCACTGTTTTATGTTTAATTATATAGCTACTTTTAGCCACAGGTTTTGGCAAGTCCATTACACCACAGAAAGTCTCTTGCTCTGCCCCATCTGCGTCAATGCTTCGCATCGCAAAAGCAGTTCGTCGGTTTTTTTCATTTACAAATGAGTTGCCTACAGCTATCTGTGGTGATGAGGAGAAAGCAGGCTGACTGTTACAGTTCTTATTGCTACAATTAAATAACAATGTGCTGGATAGTACTTTTCTTTCTTTTCAATCAGCTTTACGGTGGAGTGACAATAGCAACAAACTAAATGCGATGAGATCATACAACTAGGTATTGCTATATCTACAATTCTATTTCCTTCTGGAGTTTCTAAATCATTAATATTTACACAGTCTTCTACTTCTTCTTTATCAAATTCATTTGTACTACTTAATTCATGAAACTTGCGTTTTTTAGGCTTAGAGGGCCAATACTTTCTATCAGAAGGCATAGTTTTGGTACAAAATGTTAGATAACAACAATGCTCACGGTATTAAACCACATACTTACAGGGATTGGCCTTGCGCTTTATAGTCATGTCAAAAGCCAGACGTACTGGAAATTGTAAGCGTTTAAAATCAAACGGCATGTCTGTTGCTATCATTGGAATACGTGGCAACAATACATGTTCACCCTTGAATTTTCCAGTCAATATAGTTGCCTCAATGATATTGTGCATCATTTTTTTGACTGCAAGTCTTGTACCGTTGCACAGTCATGGTGGATTTATATTTCTAAGGAGAATGATAGGCGCACCAAGTTTAAGACTTAATATATGCGTTGGCATACCTGGCAAATCCAATGAATTTAAGAATTCTGTCGGATAACTGACAACTTCATCTTAATTTATCACAGTGTCTATTGACTTGTATGTTGTCTCTTCTCCTGGTATTCTCTTTTGAATGGTTGACATCGCTGTTTGTAGCAGCTAATATGGCACGTTCACTAAGCAACTGATGGTTTTCAAACTTCTGATGAAGATATCATTCAATTTCATCAATTGGTGCAGACTGATTTCCCACTCCGAAAACGGCCATATCACTTCCTTTGTTTACATATTTACAAATATACTTGATAGATTTCACTGAATTGTAATACATCTACATTGATGTGAGCTTTGAATGTCTTTGATAGTAACGGTGAATATGGAACAATCCAACGATTATCAATGTCATTGTTGTGCAATTTTAGAACGATACGTTGCCACCATCCTCAGTTGCTCGTCGACGGTATTTTGGATAGCCATCATTTCCGGTGATAGTCTCGGCGTGTAAGTCTCTAGGATATCGTTTTGTGCACTTACCATCCTTCATGCACGGAGCAGTGTTGTTGATTGCGCCACATGGACCATGGATCATGTTGTTTGAAACAACTTCAAACAAACCGGGATCGATGTTGATATCGGGAATCTCTGCTGATATTATTTCGTCAATTTTGTCGGGTGTAATTTTGTCACACAACCAAACCAAAATAATCAAGCCTCTTTTCTGCCATTCAATTGAATACATCCAGCAGCGTGTCTCCCCAAAAACATGATGCTTCACGATGAAATCCATCAAAGATTATAATTTTTGTTTGAAGACACGTGCAATGATGTCATGACGATCCACAGGTGACTGTTCAGGTAAAAAAAGTTCTTTGATTTCATCCCACTTGCGATTGCACGTAAACGTGATGAATAGATTGGGACGGCCGTAGTTGCGAACATAGGTCATCGCATCCTGCGCGTACTCGTGTAAGTGACGAGGGCTTCCTGTGAATGTAGCTGGCAAAATGACCATTTTCCCAATATCATTGGGATTGGCATCGGTAGTGATTGCATCATGCAGATGGATGTACTCTTCTGAGCGCAGTTTGGCTTGATTCAGTCGAATAAACAGAAGTCGTTTGCTCTCAATTTTAGCGTTGGAACAGTTGCCAACATTTTAAAATGTGATTCTCTTGATTTTCACGAATCATCACTTGATAAGCATAGTACTTCATAGCACTAACTTTTTTATTTATCTCCTCATTTGTTTCTGGATTTATCATTTAGATATTGAAATGATACCCATCTTCTCCTTGCCAAAATATTATGCAGTATTGTAAAGCATCATAAGACCGATGCGTTTCACAGACTCACTGAACATTACCATTTCTGCGATGAAGAATAATATCAAGTGAGTTGAACTCTTCGCCGGCTAAGACAATCGCTACTTCATTTAAAGTTGGCGCATTATATTGTCTTTCATGCTGGCCGACTGGTGTTTTGTCAGCTCTAATTACAACAGCATAATCATCAGCTGGCATTCGGCCAAGCGCCGTCCTGAATAGCCGAACCAGTTCGTTGTGTAGATCAAAAATAGCTTGTAGAGCAGCTATTATTTCTTGGTTAGTACTGGTATTGAATAGACAATGCTTTTTAACTTGCTCAGCAGGGCTTCCCATGAAGTAAATTTGGAGAAATTTGTGATCTGCATCCGCTAGTGGTAAAAGTGATCCGACCTGATGATATATTTGGCCTTGAATTTTGAAGGTTGGCATGTAATTGTCATGAATGATTTCTGATGCACAGAATGACGTCATCTGGAAAGATTAATTGTACCTACGTATAACACAGGCCTTTCTCCTACCTTTTATATTACACATACAAAATCAAAAGACAAGCCTTCTTTTGCAGTTTTTCATATTTATTTTGTTTTCACACAGGCAGCGTGTTCACCTAAGCTGCGCCATCTTCTTGCCTCCTTTCTCTCCGTTCCTCCCTCTCGCGCATGCGCACAGTCCTTGTCTCTCTGATGCAATCTCGCCTCCCTCAACACACACACACTCCCAACATACAATCCACCAACATTTCACTGTTATAGTGGTAAATGCAGTTCTGGTAGTTTCACTTTTCCACTTGTGCAACACATTCCAGGCGTTTCATTCTTAAATTTCAACGCATAGCAAAACTTGCACACTTTATCCATTTTTCCGATAGCAACACCTCGAAGACTGTAATCAGGATCATAACTGAATGCAGAGAGGTTCAGATCTGCATGTAGTGTCCGTCTGGTTTGAAAATTACATTCTCGATTGATTCCCAGTCTTTCTCTCCGTTGCTCTTCTGTTTCATTTGATCGGGCTTGAGCAGCACATAATCGATCTGTTTCTTATCTTGATTGACATTGCTCTTCTGTTTCATTTGATCTGGCTTGAGCAGCACGAAATCTGTTTCTAATCTTGATTGACGTTGCTCTTCTGTTTCATTTGATCTGGCTTGAGCAGCACGTAATCGATCTGTTTCTAATCTTGATTGACGTTGCTCTTCTGTTTCATTTGATCTGGCTTGAGCAGCACGTAATCGATCTGTTTCTAATCTTGATTGACGTTGCTCTTCTGTTTCATTTGAGCGGGCTTGAGCAGCACGTGATCGAACTGTTTCTAATCTTGATTGACGTTGCTCTTCTGTTTCATTTGAGCGGGCTTGAGCAGCACGTAATCGAACTGTTTCTAATCTTGATTCACGTTGCTCTTCTGTTTCATTTGAGCGGGCTTGAGCAGCACGTAATCGAACTGTTTCTAATCTTGATTCTCGATGTTCGTCTGTTTCTGAAGCTCGCATTGCCCTTCTTTTTCTTGTTTCTGATGTAGATCGACCAATAGATTTCCGTTTGGGAGGCATTCCTGTAGCAAAAAAAAAAAAAATTAATGGAAAAATTCATTATCCATATTAAAAAATGAAAATGTGCTGATAAAAATTTTTTTCACAGCTTGTTGTAACTTTTCCTCTGTTTTTTCGACGTTCTGACGGTCTACCCCTACCCTCTTTAGATGCTAATAGCTAAAAACTAACACAACTCTAGCCAAATTGGTGCACACTGACACAGAGAAATGATTTCTGAATAAAGTAACATTCCAAATTTATCGATATTTGAAAAAAACATATAATGATATTTCTGGGTGTACCTGCCCCCCTTAATGCCTAGCTCCATCGCTAGTTCTTGATATTTTGCCAGACCTGACATGTTGATCTGTTACAATACTTACCGTTTAAAATATAAAGTTAAATAATCATTAGTTAACAATGTGTACGGTAATTTATATAACAATACCCTTTCTTGTTTTGTAGCTTGTCAGACATTTGAAAGATGGTAATCCATGAAAATGCTTATAATATGTATATGTCCTAAAGAATGGTAACGTTCACTTTGTTAATACACGTTAAATTGTTGAAAAAAAATTCCAGATAGTTCCAGTAAAGTTGTACTGTAAAATTTCTACATCCAGTTTTAGATATAAATATTATAAACTTTATCAATCAGGAAACAGTTATAAATGGTAAATTTTAACTGCTAAATCCATTTACAGAAAAACAGTTTTCTTGAAAACTTGATCAGCTAAATCCAATTAGAATACTTGATCAACTAAATCCAATTAGAATAACACATTTGAAGATGTAACAAATACATGTTACAAACTTTATTCGACATTGATAAGAACAATGTCGAAATGTACTTGTGATTATAACAATAGTTGATACTTCTGTCTTGGATGTAAATCTCAATAAATTCACTACTTGCTTGTTAAAACATTCTTGATTGTTTGGATGAACAGTATACAGACGGCATAACGGGTCAGAATAATATAAATTCAGATGTCCTTCAACTGGTTTTCAATCATTGGCCAGTGCCTCATTATACATGATTGGTGTGAATTGCATGTTCGGATTTGTAGCTGGCAAATGATGTAGGATGTCTTCACTCATGCAATCGTTGTTTTTCCCAAAGATCTTTCGGATTGGAAGGGAAACATTTTATCAATATTATCTTAAATAAAGTGCGTATTTGCTGCGGTTGAGCAGTATTTGATGCGTCAGTGAGTGATATGTCCCAATGCGCATCGTTTTCAAGATGTAATTTTTGGCAAGCTTCTCGATAGGTTGCACATATTGCTCCACTTACTGTTTTCAGTTCTTGGAATTATTTAGGCCCACATACCTTAACTAACAGTAATCACAAGTTAAAACATTCTTGATTGTTTGGATGAACAGTATACAGACAGCATAACGGGTCAGACGAATATAAATTCGGATGTCCTTCAACTGGTTTGCCTTGTGTACGACGTTGAAACTTTTTTGCTGATACATTCCAAGTGAAGTATTTTGACACTTCTGATTATAGTTGCGTTCTGGCAAACATATCTTCCTTGCACAATGAAAGGAATGCAATTAAAGTGTTTGCGGTGGCGACAATGCTCTTGCATGTACATTTTCCTTGTAAAACACACTCTTTCCATCTCCAAGATACACTGCCAAGTGACACCAGGTGGCTGACGCTCATGAATTGGAAATAAGAAAATTATCCAAACAGTCCGCTAACGACAGTTAAGCGGGTGAAAAAATCTTGGTGACTATGACAATGTTGGCCATCTTGACCCCCTTCGTCGGCTTTCCACCATACATAAAATATTATTTTATATTTTAAGCCCAATAAACAATTAATTCATAATCTTCTTCCATATTTTGAGTAGGTTGGTTAGTGACTCGGCAATGATGGAGAGTTTTTTACAAAATTTTCTGTAAAACCCCGCCATTCCTAGAAACCTCCTCAGCTGCTTTTGGTCTGTGGTCGGGGGCAACTCAGCAATAGCCTCCACCTTTGTTCCAAAAGGTCTAACCCTACCTCATGTCCTAGATATGTGAGGGTGGCATGACAAAACTCACTTTCTTTAAATTCACAGTTAGATTAGCCGAGGCTAACTTGGTAAACAATTGATATAACTGGTTAATGTGTTACTGAAAAGTTTGACTACAAATAACATCATCATCTATGTAAGCATCACAATTATCTATCTCAGTGATTAGTGAGTTGATCAAAGGTTGGAAAGTGCTAGGGGCATTCTTCAAACCAAAAGGCATATGTTTGTATTTATATAGGCCATCTGGAGTGACAGGCTGAAATTTCTTTTGCCCTTTGTGTCAGTATCCAGACAGGAGGTCTATGTTTGTTATGAGCCTTGCCTGTCCAACTTTTAATAGAGATAATATGAAACAACACATAATTCACTTCACTAACTTTGGAATCTACCATATATGGACCAAAAAACTTGGCCCTGAGTGGCTGGCCTGGGACAGGAAGAAACGCCAGGACCTGGTCTCCAGGTTGGAAGCTACAAGCCTTAGTCTTACTAACTTGTCCTTCATCTCCCTCTGGGCATGGGTTAGGTTCACCCTTGCCAACATCTTCGGTCTCATTGCTGTGTCTGCTGTTGTCTGATTGGGTGATGCTGTACTTGTCTCTGGTGTCGGTCTCTGCTTCTGTCGACTGTACTGGCCATGAATACTTGTGTCATTTCTGTATTGTCATATTTCTTGCTTACTGGGCTGGTCGGATGAGCCGCTATAAATTTCTGGGTAATTTCTGTGCCAGTCTTTATGTCCCTAGGTTTCCTTTCTTGTAAGAAGGAGTACAAATCATATTTCTTGCTTACTGGGTTGGTCAGATGAGCCGCTATAAATTTCTGGGTAATTTCTGTGCCAGTCTTTATGTCCCTAGGTTTCCTTTCTTGTAAGAAGGAGTACAAATCATATTTCTTGCTAACTGGGTTGGTCGGATGAGCCGCTATAAATTTCTGGGTAATTTCTGTGCCAGTCTTTATGTCCCTAGGTTTCCTTTCTTGTAAGAAGGAGTACAAATCATATTTCTTGCTTACTGGGCTGGTGGGATGAGCCGCTATAAATTTCTGGGTAATTTCTGTGCCAGTCTTTATGTCCCTAGGTTTCCTTTCTTGTAAGAAAGATAACAAATCATATTTCTTGCTAACTGGGTTGGTCGGATGAGCTGCTATAAATTTCTGGGTAATTTCTGTGCCAGTCTTTTTGTCCCTAGGTTTCCTTTCTTGTAAGAAGGAGTACAAATCATATTTCTTGCTTACTGGGTTGGTCGGATGAGCCGCTATAAATTTCTGGGTAATTTCTGTGCCAGTCTTTATGTCCCTAGGTTTCCTTTCTTGTAAGAAGGAGTACAAATCATATTTCTTGCTTACTGGGTTGGTCGGATGAGCCGCTATAAATTTCTGGGTAATTTCTGTGCCAGTCTTTATGTCCCTAGGTTTCCTTTCTTGTAAGAAGGAGTACAAATCATATTTCTTGCTTACTGGGTTGGTCGGATGAGCCGCTATAAATTTCTGGGTAATTTCTGTGCCAGTCTTTATGTTCTTAGGTTTCCTTTCTTGTAAGAAGGAGTACAAATCATATTTCTTGCTTACTGGGTTGGTCGGATGAGCCGCTATAAATTTCTGGGTAATTTCTGTGCCAGTCTTTTTGTCCCTAGGTTTCCTTTCTTGTAAGAAGGAGTACAAATCGCTGTGCACTGAATTCAATATCTTATCGACCTTGACGCACTGAAATAAATCTTCATATGCTTTGTTTATTGATGCTGCCTCAATCCATTTTTCAAGTGTCAGTTTTAGGTTATTAGTAAATACTTTGACATCTTCATCTTTTCTAGGTTGTAGTTTGTGGAATTTTTGTCGATAAGTTTCTTCCGTCAGGTGATAAAACTCTTATAAGGTATGTTTCACTGTTCTGTGGTCTTTGATTCCTGCGTCTGTGGGAGGTGTGGGGTCCTATTCCACCAATCAGGGTGAGCAAGTGTTGTCGGATATGTATTCGGACTTGTCGATCGTTTCAAACCGTCAAATAAAAGCTTCAATATCGTCTTTGTTGTCTTCAAATTTAGACATTTTATACAACATACTTCTTGACTGATTTGTTGTTGATGGTACTGTATTCTGCTCTGCTGGTGTGTTTTGGTAGCTGATTTCCAAACTAAATTCTCTTCGCTAAACTTCAGAACACTAGACTGTTATGAAGTGAGTTTTTTAGCTTTACTTTCTAACTCAAGTTCCTTTCGTTTAACAGCTTCAGAGGTAGGATCACTCTGTACAATGGTGTCCAGACACTCCTCTTCTAACAACCCAAGGTTCACTAGCTCTACCACAATATCATCACGTACTACCCGATTTTTAGATGCAGATTTAAAAGAGATTAACTTGCGCGCTGGCCACTAATTCTACACGTTTACAATTATCTAACACCTCCAATGTTGTACGCCTTATAAAATTCATTATGTCCATTGTTAAGAACTAGTCCAGTTAAACAGTGGCGGTTAACTTAAAAAAAAAAGTCTTACTCTCACAACTAAAACACTAAAAGTAGGGCTATCACCTTAGACACTTCAATTGGCCAACACCAACTATACTGGGTAAACCAAACTAAAATATCCAGCTACAAACTATTACTGGGAATTGACCCTCCAGCTATACTGAGCAAACCTTAAAACCCCAGTTCTACTGGGCCACACAAAAACATTCAAGTATACTGGACATTAATCCTTCCAGCTATTCTGAATAAATATAAAATTCCAGCTATACTGGACAAAAAAAAACAACCTCTTATGAATAAAATCAGTGTCAACACAAAGGTGATAAGTATATTTATTGATACGACCACCACTTGTAGTTCTAACTGTTGACCGGAGTTGTAATCGTTGTAGGTCATTGTGTAAATATTTTTTTCTCAGAAATATTGTCCTAATAACATCAAAGTATAAAATATTTGAATTTAAATTAAAAATGAGATTTAGTTTAAGTTTGATTGAATAACTGGTGTTTCGTTGTTTATATTAAAATATTTCCACTTGATGTGATTATTTTAAAATAGGCAGTTGACAATAGAAGTATTTTACTTTTTTGTGATTAAAATGTTTCTATAATGAAATTATTGAGTTACTAAATCTAAGTATCATGTTACGGCCTGGTTAGTTTCAACTCCATAACGACTTTACGTTTATTTGGTCTCAAATATTCACATTCCAGAGTAATACCAACTAACGCGCTGACCTTCCACAATCATTCACTCACAATTTTATACCATTCGACCTTGGGATCACTATACATAAACACACTTGGGTTACTATACAGTAGGGTGAACTCAACTCACACATTCACTCTCCCCTGAGTTCTAGAGTATTCTAACCTATTCTAATCTGACCTCGCAATGACCCATAACATATCATAATCATGAACTTTATTTACCAGAAAGAAAGGTTTATTAGTTCTGTGTTTTTAATCCTTGCCAATACCTGTACTTTTTTTTTCTGTGTTAACCTATAGACCAAAATGTTGTCAATACTTGAGTACACAAATATTAAGAATAAAACTCAATAAACAAAAACTAATCCCACATCAAAAGATAAAGGGGTTTTTTTATTCTCAAATTTTTATTGACAAAATTAGTTATAAATTGTAAAGGCATTTGATTGTAGCTTGAGCCAGTTATCATTTTTTCCAGGAAACATTTTTTTTTTTACTTTCATCTGATATTGCACAAAGTGCAGTCTTGAATGCAACCTTCATTAGCGGACACATTTTATTTCATGTTTTGTTGATAGTCTTGATTAAGATTAAGTCTTGATTAGTCTTGATTATCTAGAAAGTTGTGTAGGGTGCCTTCTTCTGTGTTTACTAAAGGTCTATGTGCAGTGATTAAATTCAGGTTATCTGGAAAAATAAATGGACACAAAATGCTTATACCCAGAATTCTCTCTTATAATCTCAATAGTATAAATAAATGTTGCAAAAAATTGTAGCCAGTAAATCTGTAACTACATTTTGTACTTATTGATAAAACAAAATTTAACACTGATGCGACATGACACATATTCTATTAAAAATTACCAACCCTACTGACTCTGACCATTTGATTAATTTTTATACTCTATTAATTCAATAATATATAGTATTATTTAGGCCTTTAGTATTTTCAGTCCCTAGTCTTAGACTACTTAAATGACCCTGCATGTCTAATACATGATCTGGTTTTTTACAATACTACAAACAAGTAGACTACTACTTAACTAAACTTAAAATCTACATCTTAGATCTGGATTTATTAGTATTAGTAGCTATTAGTCAGTTGAGTAGCGTAACTGTAACGTCCCCTAGGTAAAACATTAGGAAAACACGATTTATTTTTTGTATTGTATTTTTGTTTTAGCAAATGAATAAAAATTAATGAAAACAACAATCAGGCTGACTGAAATGCTACACGATTTATTTATTTTTATTTTGTTTTAACAAATGAATAAAAACAACAAAGAGACTGGCTGAAATGCTTTGTTTGTTGGTTACAAAAAATAGAAATGCACAATTTGTACAAATAAGTGTTCAATTTCAACTAAACTGAATGAAAGGCATAATAATAATTAATAATGCTGCCGGAAGGGGGGGGGGTAATTTTGTGATGATGTGTGACGGGGAGGGGGGGGAGGTAAAAAAAAAACATACATGATAATTAAACCAAAATATTGGGAAGGATGGTTCTATGAATGTAAATAACGTAAACTATACAGTATAAATATTTTTCAGTTTTTTTGTAAAACTGTCAAATAAAAATGAACACAAAGTTTGTACATTTAAATGAAATACAAAAATCATGAAAAATGTACTCATACAGAAACATACTTGATAATTATATCAAAATATTGGAAATGATAGTTCTATGAATTTAAATAACATAGTAAGATATAGCATAAATACAATACAAAACTATAATAAAGAATAATTAACAGTGTATCAGTTTCACCAGGAGACAAATGCCTTTTTTTTTTAAAAAGTAGGCCTACACAAAATAACTTGTGACAGGTTACTAAGCGTGACGACACACGTTTATGCAACAGAAATAGTTCAGCAATTCAAGTAGGAAGCCATTGGTCACTAGGTAGAAATCAGTAGAAAGATGTATAGCCTAACCAAAGAGAAAGTAGAACACTTAGATAGCAGTTGAAGTTTAAAACCGATAGATTTTTTATTAGGTTTTAGAAAGTAGTATTGAAGAATAGTGGATGATAGTAGAGTTAGACTGGATACAATTCAGCCAGCACCAAAAGGAATGAGCTGAAAACATTCCCCCCTACAACGGAACACCGATATTCAAATTCTTTTAAGTACGATGGAAACAGAATTCGGCTGGTTCCGAATTGTCGTTTTAGCTTCCTTTTGGCCCTCATCCACAGATTTTCTATATTCTGAGTGTGGATGTCGGCATCGTCAGGGTCCACAAAATGTGGCGCTCATGGACCACCACTGAATGCGTATATATACCGTTCCCCAAATTGCCAATGTTATTGTATGAGGCCCAACCATCAGATATTATGTGACTTCCAGGGAGGATATGGTCTAATATGATTGGCTCCAGAGTGGCAGCTGTCCGGTCCGGAACCTCTATCAAAAAACACTTGCCCAATCCTCTTTCTACCCCTCCAAAAAACCAATGGCCCTCATGCCATGCACCGCTATGATATTTTCTATGAAAATATTTGGACTCGTCTATCTCCACAATTATTGGATTTCCATGCTCGTCCATGCCTCCAATCTCAGTTGGCCGCCGCTCCAAAAATCTCGCCGAATCTTCCCGGCAAAAGTTAAACCAATCAATCACAGTTTTTTCATTCTCAATTTGCGCCTCATGTCTGCTAAGACTTTGCGGCATATCCTGCGCAAAGCAGTAAATCATCATTATTATCTGTTTCAAGGTCAAGTGGCTTTTTGTGAAGAATGAACCTTCACAGACACTTTTCCTAAATCCGCATGGTTGACACGCCCACCTCTTCTCATCTATTCCTTGGCGATATGTCATTAGTTTGCATAGTTCTTTGCAACTATCACAAATCATAGTATTGCGTAGCAACCTACGCTTGGCTAGCCATATCAAGGCAGACTCTGTCTCATTTAGGATTAGTGCCAGTGATGGGATGCACCAGATTTCATGTTCAACGAATGCGGCATCTAAAATTTCGGCAGGATCTACAATGGAAGTACGTTCTACTTTTGGTCTTCCTGCCATGTTGCATAGTTTATAACAATTAAATAAATTATAAACAGAACTGATACGAAAATCAACCACAAATGTTAATATATATATATTTTTAAATACAGCACTTTTTGGATTTTTGAATAAGATTGGAACACTAAACAAAAATTAACCGGAAGTTACCGGGAGATCGGGAGCATGGAAAAATATATTTTGCCAACCCATTTGGGGTTTGACGTAACTGGATTCTACATGGCGAAGATGCAGATATATAACAATTTGAAATTAAAATCATCATTTTATATTTATTTATTTTTTGTTAAAAGAATATTATTACTATTACTTTTTGCATTGAATTGAATTTGTGTGACTACCTTTTTTATTATTTGTAACCAACAAACAAAGCATTTCAGTCAGTCTCTTTGTGGTTTACATTCATTTTTATTCATTTATTAAAACAAAAAATACAATACAAATAAATAAGTCGTGTTTTTTAAATATTCATTTTTAATAATTTGTTAAAACAAAAATACAATACAAATAATTAAATCGTGTTTTCCTAATGTTTTGATCGTGTTTTCCTAATGTTTTGGTGTGTTTCGGTTATTATAATAAAATACGCTCATCTGGAGGTAACCAAGAAGCGGAGAATAAAATACGCTAAAATGGAGTTTTACCCGTCCCCTAGCTTCCTTACTCTAACTGTAAACAAATTAACAAATCCATATAGATCTACTCACCACCACAAAACTTTAATATTCAGCACATATATTTGTTCCCAGCCATAAGTACAAAATAGCCTAGAAAGTTTTTACAATTGTTGCATTTTCTGGAACGTTTGATGATTTTTAAATCTTGGAGCAGGACCTACTAACAAATAGCCGCCATGTTTTTTGTTATCAATAGGCATCACATTCACAACAATTGATTTAGTTAGAAAAATTGTACCTCTCCCTGGCTAACAAAACTTGAATTTAAGTGAGAGATAACAATAACTTACAAGTCCTATTTGAAAATGACATACAACCACTTATTTTAAGGACTGGTAATTTGGAAATAAAATTATGTTCTTAAGTGATTATAATGTTCTTTGCATTTTGTTTGTATTGACATGTGTAATGCTGTTTTTATAATAATCAACAATTCTTGTGAAATTAGTTACTATTTAAGAATGTGATTAAAATAATTATTGATTCAAATAAATATGTAGATCTAGGTCTTAATTTTTTTTCTACACTTTATTCAATATTATTTCTGTATCTGTTAGCTATTTGTTATATTACTGTTAGTAGAATTTATGGAAGCAGTTTGGTGAAATACTGATCACAGTGAATGATCTGGAACTTGTCT
Organism: Physella acuta; assembly: GCF_028476545.2. Taxonomy (NCBI): domain Eukaryota; kingdom Metazoa; phylum Mollusca; class Gastropoda; family Physidae; genus Physella; species Physella acuta. The sequence goes on along the minus strand of NW_026732068.1, from coordinate 444,265 downwards.
ACTTACATGTTGTTTATGTATAGAAATGCTTGACATTAGTTTTACTTTCTCTTTGTAAAAAAGCATACATAAAAATGATCATCTGCATTTGATTTATTGATATTTAAATTTCATATTTTCCACTGCATTAATATACTTAATAAAGCTAAATAATTCTTATAAATAATCTTTATTCAAAAAGTATTGAGGAACACACAGTTCTTAGATTATATTTTCTACACGTGGTACCTAAACAATATATAAGCATAAAATGTATCAATATCTCAGATCTCGAATCATTTTATTTTTCATTGGAAATTAAAAAGATCCCAATTACAGTAATAGCTTTACTACAAATTAGAAAACTATTACCTGTTTTGTAGGATAAAAAGTTTTTTCTTTAAAGAATTCATAGCAAAGGCAATTGCAAAACATTTCATCACATTTAAAAAATGAAAACATTTGCATATTGAATACAAAGTGTGCACTTATAAAACATAGTAGTAAATGATACAACAACAATAATTATGGTGGAAACATTTTGGAATATATATGGGTAAAAGAAAGTACAAGTACAATTATCATCTATTTAAATGTGGTGCAAGATTTATTTTAAAAAATTTTCTCAAATTAATTACCAATAGTATTGGTAAGTAAAAAAAAAAGTTAATTTGACTAAATTTTAGGTAAAAATTTTAGTACTGAAGCATGCAATAGTTCTGATTTACATTAATCTGTGTAGTATGCCAGACTTAGGATGCCTGCTAATGAAGGCCTGGTGAAATGACTATGTTGTCAGACACTTTTCACATGAAATTGTTGTTAAGCATCAAGTATTTATATCTACCCCTGCATTAACATGAGGTTAGAGGATTGTTGTCATGCTCTTAACCAGGCAATTATCATGGTCTGTGTTAGTTGGCTACAATCAGAATGTCAACTTGAGGGTAAGCAGGTGGAAACCTTTCCTAACAGATTGTATAAGGGAGTGAGAAAAACATTTTTTTTTTCTAATAAAAATATGAGAAATAAATTAACATCTGTTTTAAAGAGTAAAAGCTTTATGTGACTAGTCTTATTTTGGTTATTTGTAAAAGAACATTAACGTATTTAAAGTAAAATGCAAACATAGGGATTTAATGATGTGTGTATTAAACATGGTGAAATAAAAGCAAGTGTACTGAACTATGCTAAAAAAATTGAAAATGAACATTGCCTCAATAAAAAAACAAGTTGTTTGGCTGTTTGACCATCAAAAAAATAAGTGGCAAATTATTATGTACTTTCAGAACATCATTTGAACCTTAAAACTGATTAGATCACTATATGAAATAAACCAATAGATAATGTAAAAATACTTTTGATTATGTTATAAAATATGAATTAAAGAAATCGATCTTGAGGCATCATTTCCATTTACAAATATTAACATTTTAAAAAAAATATATATCTATGCTTGTATAAACTTTTTGCAGGGACTAGAGATAAAATCACAATGTTTACAGTAAAAATTGATAAACAACATTCAGGTATTTTTTTTTTTTTAGATATGACACAACATCTCAAATTTTACAAAAATAGAATGACATCTAAGAGTTTCCTTGTTATTTGGTTGATTTTGGAATGATTTTGATTCAATATTTTAAAATACGTAACATCAAAATAATAAATTTTATACTTAAAGTACAGCAACAAGTAAATATATTTCAGGTTCAAAAGTTGAATATAGGGAATCAAGTACTTGTTAAAGCAAGATATATTTGCTTCATGGTTATTATTATTACCACTTTTACAAAAATTCTGTCACAAAAGTGAATCTGTATAACATAAAATTTACAACAGCCAATAAAAAAGATTTCCTTGGTAATTTTCTTTTGTCAGCTAGAATGTTATATGTGTGCAGTATTTGAGAGGGCTAAGAATCTGCCACACTACATAATATGATTCAGGCTTACTTTGGGACACACCACATATATGTTTATCTTTACGTTGGGCACATCGCTATATAATGATAACAATGATTAACTTACTTTGGGCCACTATGATTAAGCTTTATTCTGGGCCACACCACCAAAAAATGATATGATTGGGCCACACCACCACATAATGATATGATTGGGCCACACCACTCCAAATGATATGATTGGGCCACACCACTAGATAATGATAGGATTGGGCCACACCACCACAAAATGATATGATTGGGCCACACCACTCCAAATGATATGATTGGGCCACACCACAAGTTAATGATAGGATTGGGCCACACCACTACATAATGATATGGTTGGGCCACACCACTAAATAATGATATGATTGGGCCACACCACTACATAATGATAGGATTGGGCCACACCCCTACATAATGATATGATCAAGCCCTACTATGGACCACACTCCTACATAATGATATGATCAAGCCCTACTTTGAGCCACACAACATAATGATATGATCAAGCCCTACTATGGACCACACTCCTACATAATGATATGATCAAGCCCTACTTTGGGCCACCCCACCACATAATGATATGATTAAGCCCTACTTTGAGCCACACAACATGATATGATTAAGCCCTACTTTGGGCCACCCCACTACATAATGATATGATCAAGCTGTACTTTGGTATTGCTCTACTGAGGCAGCAGCAGTTGTATTACAAAATATTAAGCAGTCCAGTAGGAAAATTAATTCAAGCTTTACAGCTACAACAGATGTATTTTAAAATAATTACCAGGTATATCATAACATTATTAAAACGAAACAAAAAATACAACAAATGTTGTAACCAGAAAATTATCATTCGATCACAGCCAATTTAGTTAGTTTCCATTGTTTTCTTTATAATGAAAACAAATAAAAGCATAACAATTTATTTTTTGACTTCTCTATTAATAAAAAAATTAATCTTTTACTGATTTAAGTTTTACGAAATGTAAAATGTTATGGTTAAAGAATTCTAATTTTGCTAAATGGTTCATTATAAAATAAATGAAGTTTTAAAGTTTTATCAAGTGGATAGGGGAAAAAAAGCTATTAAAAGTAATCCCCTCTTATGAAATTAAATACTAATGACACAATAATTCTGTTTTTAACATTCACTGTCTCATTTTGACCAAAACTGAATGGCATCACTTTGTGTTGTAATTATAAGACTAAACCTCTCGTGAAACGAATGCATCCAGTAACTACTGATTGCTTCTTGTTGGGGTAAAAAAAAATTTGAATAAATTTATTAACAGGCGTCAAAAAAGAAAAAGCAGTTGTGATTATATATTGTGAACCTTATTTCTTGTGAAAAAATAATAGCTGCTCTAAGACATTAACATTTAATGTAAATATTTTGAAAATAAAACAAAGCGTAAATAATATCTCTTACATGAAAGAAAAAACAATTTTTAAGTACCATCATTAGTATTGCTTAAGTTTAGTTATCAGCAACTTCTCTTTTAAAATGCCCATAATGTTAAAGCAGGTTGTGATATTAAATTAGATACTACACATCAACAAAATTAGCACTTATAAAATATGCTAAGTTCTGTTAGTCAGAATAATCAAATGCTTCTGCTGCCATGTTAGGAAATGTATCCTCATTCCTCTTTCAAAATATCAAGGCAGATTCAGTGTTGTTCAATTACTCCAAAATGCAACTCTTCCGCATTTTCTTAAATCAGTCTACATATTTAACTCTTTTTTTTTATTATCTCTGGTTAAAATTTTCTTCTGTTGTAAAAACAAATCACGGAAACAAAAAGAAAATGATTCTGTTTGAGGTAAATCACATGGCATTTAAAGTGTACCAGCTGCTCATCTATGCAAGAGATGAGTTTTCTTGAACAATGCTCCAGGCTTGCCGGTAGTTGAAGGCTGCTTGGTTAGCCAGACACGCTGGACGTAGCTCAGCTTTCACAAGCCTTGGTACCTACAAGAGTAAGAAATATTATTTCTATTAGTTATTCAGCTTTCACTAGTCTAGGTCAGAGGTCGGCAACCTGCGGCTCGCGAGCCGCATGCGGCTCTTTTCATTCAAGATGCGGCTCTCCAGCTCCTTGAACGAATACTAATAATCTTAATAAAAAAATAAAATATTTGAAATTAAAAAAATGTTAGTGGCTCTTTAAAACCAGGGAAATTTTGAAAATTGTAACTTTTGGCTCTTCCGCTTCAAAAGGTTGCCGACCCCTGGTCTAGGTACCTACAACAGCAAGAATATTATTTTTATTAACTATTTTACTTTCACAAGCCTAGGTATCTACAATAGCAGGACTATTATTTCTATCAGCCATTCAACTTTCACAAGCCTAGGTACCTACAATAGCAGGACTATTATTTCAATCAGCCATTCAACTTTCACAAGCCTAGATACCTACAACAGCAGGAAATATTATTTCTATCAGCTATCCAACATACATGATAGGAAATAAATAAGCTGAATGTGTGCTGTAAAGGTCAAAGTGTGGCTCAGTGGTCTTTTACAAATTTTAGTTAAAAGAAGTGTCCAACTATTATACTTATAGATTATATAGATAAACAAAATACTAAATTGACACATTGAAAGTGCTTGTGAAATATTAGATATTTACAACTATGCAAATCCTCTCCTTTATAATGACATCTAATGTTATCTTCAGTTTTCCAACCACAACTAATAAAAGGATTTTGGTTATGAAAACTAATGCCAGTGCCAGACAAATTTCAAAATTAATCCCAGAATGTATTTTAAGTATTAACAAAGTTACACTAACAAACAGAAAGTTGAAGACACTTATAAATGGCATTCTTCCCCTGACCACCACTTTAAGCGCTGCTAGCCTGTATAAATCATAAATGGCATTCTTCCACTGACCACCACTTTAAGCACTGCTAGCCTGTAATTAATTTACCTGGTCTGTTTCTGCTGTAAAAATGCCTTTGGTAGAGAGCTTGGTTTTTGTTTTACAAATACCATCTAAGGTGACTCCTCTTGCAGCATCTTCTATCACAACAGTCCTGAAGCCATGTTTGATTGCATGCCGGGCTGTAAAACCTGAAACAATTTTATCATTTTAGTTTTTTTCTGATGTGTCATCTCTGTATGAACTAAGAAAGTAAAAGCTGATACAATTTTATTGGTTTAGTTGTTTTTTTGTCATCTCTGTATGAACTAAAAAGTAAAGGTCACATTCTAGAACCTAACAATTCATAGCACAGAGGAAGTAGTAGTTATGTTTTTTGACCTCGGCATATGAAGAGATGGTGGGGTCAGCACTGGGCCCAGCTGAGTTTACTTTCCCCAATGCAAGTCAGGTACCATTTTGAGCTGGGGAAACTGAAGGATGTGCTGCAGTTACAAGTCCAGACCTAGATCTGGGTGTCCGGTCAAAAACCCCCTGGACATAAACCCCCCGCGACATAAACCCCCCGCGATATAAACCCCCCGGATAATAACCCCCGGACTGAGGTTTATATAAAGAAAAAATAACGATGATGTGAACCAAGAAATTTAAAAAAAATTACATTAAATTAATTTAATTTTTTACGACTAAGAAAATAGTTTCTACCTAAAAAAATGCTTTTCGAAATCAAGGAGTGACCTTAGTTGTATTTGATCAAAGATCGGGCACCGACAACACCTTAGATATAGGTCATCCACATGTGGGAGCCGTGTGGGAGCTTCTGTTCGATTCCGGTGCCAAATCAAAAGGTAGGATGTTTTTGTTTGGAACCAAGGACAACCTTAGGTTATTGGAGGTTAATCAGCACTGGTTTATGGATGGTACATTCAAAACAGCTCCTGCATTGTTTTCACAACTGTACACAGTCCATGCATTGGTCAATGGACGCACTGTTCCATGTGTTTATGCCTTGCTTCAAAACAAAACACAGGAAACATACACAGCACTCTTACAGCAGCTAACGGTCTTAAACACAAACCTGCAACCAATTTCTATTATGATTGACTTTGAAATGGCTGTGATAAAAAGTGTTGAAAGGGTATTTCCAGAGTGTGAGGTAAAAGGATGTTTCTTCCATCTTAGCCAAAATATATACAGAAAAATTCAGGACTCTGGCCTTCAACAACTCTATCAAGTTGATAGCGAATTTGCTCTCAAGCTGAGAATGCTACCTGCGTTGGCCTTTGTTCCCATCGAACACATGAGTTATGCCTTTTAAAAATTATTGGAAATTTTCCCCCAAGAAGCAATGCCGATTGCAGACTACTTTGAGGACTACTATATTGGCAGACCACAACGTCGAGGTCGAAGACAACCTATGTTTCCACTTGACATTTGGAACATGCACACACGTGCAGAAGACCATATGCCAAAAACAAACAACTCAGTTGAAGGCTGGCACAGAAGTTTTCAGTCGCATATGGGATGTTGCCAACCAAATATTTGGAAATTTATTGACTTTATTAAAAAGGAACAATCTCTCCAAGAGGTTTATTGTACACAGATTAATTCAGGTCACTGTTTACCAAAACAGAAAAAAAAATATATTGATAGCAGCTCTCGAATTTTAACTGTTGTTAAAAATTTTAATGAGTCCACCATTATTGAGTATTTGCAAGGCATCGCTCACAATCTGTCTTTTTAAAGTTATAATAAAAATAAAAGTTTTTTCCTAATGTTTGTTTTGTATTTTTATATTAATTTTGTTTCTCGTCATCTTTGGTTTTTCCTTATATAAACCTCAATTGGGGGGTTTTTGTCCAGGGGGTTTATATCGCGGGGGGTTTTTGTCCAGGGGGTTTATATCACGGGGGTTTTTGTCCAGGGGGTTTATGTCGGGGGGGTTTATGTCCAGGGGGTTTTTGACCGGGAGCCCTAGATCTGAACTCAAAACCCTCAGGCTAGCAGTCAAGCTGTAGACCATGCTGCTTTCTGCATGAACTAAAAAAGCATTTTTTTAAAATCATAAATATCTAGAAGTAGCCTGACCAGCTAACACATACAACATGTACATTGCAATCTGAAACAAGTATTATAATCATATGCAAGCCTACATCCAATCTGTCAAATGAAATATGCAAGCCCCAATCAAACCAACATTTTTCAAGCCCAGGAGCTTACAAAAACAAGCCCACATATAGGCAAGCCCACATTGCAAACCTACCAACACAAACATCATATGCAAGCCCACAAACATAAGCATCAGTAACACCGTGCTGCTTGAGTATGTTGACTAAGTCTGTCTGGGAGAGTTTTTGATTGTCCCAAAAGGCGGAGTAGCTGTCCACATCTGGGTTAACCCCCTTGTAGATGTGGTAGGCGTTTTCAACAACCTGATTACATATCACAAGGAAGAGAAAAAAACTTACATCTAAAAATGTTCATGTGATACCAGTTGAGGAAGAATTGCAGCATATTTTTTAAATAACAATCTAAAACAAAAATAATAAAATTAAACAAAAGAAACATTTTTGAAATGTAAATATACAACCATTATCAATAGTCACAGAAAAAAAAAAATTCCAATCCACTGTACTAAAATTTATAAGTATATTTAAGTTAATTGTAAATTAAAAAAACTTGTAACAACCAATAATTTAATCTATTTACACCTGTCAACAAAATGTTAATAAATTTCAAAGATATTAAATTAGTCAATAAACTTAATTTAATCAAATATTTGAATTTGATAAACAGACATTTTTGGGCACAGTTTAAAAAAATAATTTTTATAGTTAAGAAAAAAAAATTGCTTTACCAATAAAAACGTATGAGCATTAGTAAATCTATGGCTGAAAGTTTTTTAATCTTTAACTTAATTAGTTTAATTAAGAACAACTGCCATTATAATTAATTATTTCCAGAATCAAACAGACATCACCTTCAGGTCAGGGTGGAGCTCTGCGCCCCAACTGTTCTGTAAACAATGTTTTGGCCACAGTATCTGCTCTCTGGCTGTTCCATCAACCTCAAACACAACCTTGTCCTGGATTTTGGCATCTTCAGCTGTTATCTGACAAGAACAATAAATCTGGATATATCATCTCAGTTTTAGAGGCCACCTAAAAGATTAAACATATGGGATGGTGTGACCAACAGTGGAGCACTAGACTGCTAACCCGATAGTTTTGAGTTTAAAATCCGAGTTCAAGTTATTGGAACATCCCTGAGTCCACCCAACTCTGATGGGTACCTAACTTGCGTTAGGGAAAGTAAAGGTGGCTGGGCATAGTGCTGACCACATTATCCCTTTATATGCCGAGGTCAAGAATCAAATGAACTCCACTTCATCTGCCCAATGGATCGTTAGGTGTAAAAAAGGAATCTTTACTTTTACTTTACTTTAAAAGATAAAACATAACATGGTGCTGTCAGTTGGTAGAGCATGTGGTTGTTAACCCAAAAGTCACAAGTTCAGATCACAGGCTTGAGTCTTTAGGACATCCCTGAGTCCGCCCAGCTCTTATAGGTACCTGACTCACATTAGGGATAGTAAAGGCAACTGGGAATTGAACAAAGCACACTATCCCTTAATATGCTGAGTTCATAGAAACAGGCAAACTCTATCAACTAAATTAACCATCAGGTTTGAAAATATACTAAAGAAAAAATAAGAACATAACTTATCCATTTCCACACAGGGGCTTAAAGATCAATTTGCTTTAATTAAAAAAAAAATTGTGAGTGGATAGCTATGAAAGCTATTTTTAGTTACTTTTAATTGGCTCCTGGCCACATCTGCTTCTATTGTATCCAGCTGCCACTAGTAACATTTTAGTAAATTTAACATAAAAGCACATCCAATATCAGTTGCACACAATGTATTTTTGTTTCTATTCTATATTTTTAAACTCCCCCTGACTGAGAAATAAACAGATTATGTGAACCATTATCTAGGATAAAATCTTGTTAAAATACTTGGATTAACAAAAGATGTGGGTTTAGCCTACCTTAGACGAGGGGTGAATAGCCCTCTTCCCAACATTCTCTATAAAAGATATGTGGTTGTCTGGATGCCAGTCGTAGGTGTAGACAACAACATCAAACAGATTCTGTTCTAGGAGGGTGTTAATTTTTGGTATCACAGCAGTGGCATCTTGACTGGCTGGACAGTTACGCAAGGATAAGGATCCTGATGGTAAAAAAAAACAACACACAAATCAATGGCTACAGAATATAACAATATAAGAGAAAAGTTGTAGTTTAGGGGTCATCTATAAACACCACATTCTTATGGGGGTTCAGACTTTTGTGATGATGAGTGACAGGGAATTTAAAAAAGAAATGTTAGAAAGTACTGAATTTTAGCAGTTATTTTGAATTTTTCAAAGAAGTTTTTGGTAAATTGCAATACTTTTGATCAGTTTACTCAATGTTGACTGAGCAGAGTAAAATTTTTTAAATGCAATAGTTGTTTTAAAAAAAATTGCAGTTTGGGGGAGTGGAGTAGGGTGATAGTCTGAGGTATGCAATTTTAGGGTAGGAAGGGGGGCGCCTGGCTTTTTAAAAACTTTTAAGTGGTAATTGTGAATGGAGGAGGTAAAAATCTTTTTAAAATGCATAACCATTCATTTTTACGATCCTTGACATTTACATGTTAATGTTGATTCAGTGGTATTCACATCCTGTGTCAAATTGTTAAATATTTTTGTATGAGAATATCTACTGTGCTTTTGAGTTACACACCCCCCCCCCTCTCAAATCATCAATTCATGACCTCTAAGAATGTTGATAGTATTACCACAAAGAAACAACTGCAATTACCTGTGATGAAATCATTCTGTACATCAATTATTAATAAAGCCTTCACAGGACTTAAAATCTGAAACATGAAAATAGTTAATCAGTGTACATTGATACTTTTGAATTTTAAAGATAAATAATATTTCATAACTGGCTTTAAGTTAAAACAAAACAATCAATTCTCTATTGCTTTAAACCTTGTAACAGGTCCTATTGAATGTTATGTATTGTATTATTGAGTGTACTAAGTACATAAGCAGAAAGTCTGGCCACTGGTCTGAATGAAAAGTTAAAATTAGATTTTAAAGAGGAGTTCACTGACAAAGGGAGAGACAGAGGAGGAAGTAATAAAAGAGCAACTGCTATAGGATAGTGCAACCAGTGTTTTTTTCAGGGGGGTGGGGAGAAAGAGGGGCAACGCCACACTGGTTGAAGTGTATATAGACAAATTTCAAGAGAACACTGCCCTCCTCAAAGAGATGCCTGAAAGAGACTCTGAGTGAGCCATCACTTCCGCGGAACCAGACTGCTCGAGATTTAAATCTATAACCAGCTATGTTCGAAATCAACCGAGGCATCATGTCAAAAATAAAAAAATGTGAGGTTGTACCTCTCAAAATTATTACAATTATTGCACGGCAGTTCCATTTGAACAAATGCTTTATATAGAAATTTCAAGTAAAACTAAATTCTAAACCTTTGATGTGAACATTATTAAAAACTGGCGTTGGAACAGACTGGTTCTGTGACTAATTATGAACATTACTGAATGCACTTATGCTGTGTAAGTTTTACCGTATTGTGTAGTTCCAACATAACAAAATAGTTTGAAGTGCTGTTGGACCACCTTGATTGTGTACTGACACAAACAACAGTTAAATATACCAGGTGTTACAGACCTGTTTAATCCAGTATAGCCAGGCACACCGAAACTCTTCAACACTTAGATGGTCATCCTGTAAATTGATGTTTGCATTTTACTACAATATGATAAAACAATTTTAAAAGCTATTGTAAAGTTCAAATCTAGATAAATCAGGCATTATGCTGAATAAATAATTAAATTTAACAGTATTTCACTACTCAGTAAAAACAATTTTAAAAACTATTGACCAGTTTAAAGTCTAGATAAATTGGGCATTATGCGCTGAATAAATAATTAAACTTACATGATTAAGATCTAAAATTGAAAACAAAGAACTGACATCAGCTTCTGACAATGACTGTTGACAGTCATCGTTGTTATTTAACAGCTCCTCTAGTAAAACACCAAACTCTTCCAGATCCAGAAAACCATCCCTTCAATACAAAAGATTGAGGATGATTATTTTACTGACACTTTTTATAACAGCAATGGGTAACATAATATTGATTTGTAAAATCATCTAAGATTCAGTGTAACAAGTCCCCAAAACATTTGAGTGTGGGCGTAATTCTATGATCATGGCTAGGCGTATATATTTATAGCATGGCATGTTGCCACAGTAGATATTGTTTTATTGCCAGTAGGCCTATTGTTTTTTGTAGTGAGTTTACATTTTAGAATTATACAGGCTGAGGGTGGGGGTAGCAAAGAAAGGGGGAAAAAAACATAGAGAAGAGAACAGTACAGTCATCACTCTCAATATTATGGTGAGGGCAAAATAAAATAAACCTGGGTCTGATTTTGCAAATTTTGTATTAAAACATTGATTTTAAAAAATAATAATATTAAACTTATCAATTATTTTCGGGCTTTAATTTTTTATTTTTTTTTACTGACGTTTTGATGTCAGAATCTAAAAAAAAATATATTTTTTTTGTTTTTTTTTATCCTTGTCATTGTCAACAATATAAATAACGTCAATAATAATAATAATGAAGGATTCTACTAATTCTAGTCAACTTGGTCACACACACAGTAGGCCTAATTTAATAGTATTAATTATTTAATCATAGCCTAATTAAATTATTATTTATATAAATAAATTAAATTATATTTTATATAAATAGGCCTAACTATTAATCTATTTAAATCTATTATTAAAATTTGGGTAATCTATCATTTTAGGTGCGTAAAATCAGCCGAGGATAGTAATATGCAAAAACGTTGCCTCACATTGTTAAAGCTTTATAGAAGTATATTGTTATATATTTGTGTCAAATAGTATAGATAACTGAAAAATAAAACAAAAGCATGGCTAAATATATCAATAGAGGCAATAAATTAACTTTCATGAATTGTTTAAAAACAGGTACTTTAATGATTATGAAGTTAATGAAACTTAGCAAACATGTTTTGTAACAATAAAAACATAAATCCTCCTGAAAATGTGAAATAATTACTAAAATCTAATGATTCACCTTCTTTCACATTACTAGTCTTGGCCAATTTTATGAATGCTACCTAAAGAAACAATAGATTAATGATTAAGCCTACCAAAATTTGGTAATCTATCGTTTTAGGTACGTAAAATCTGCTGAGGCTAGTAATGTGCGAGAAAGGTGGCTCATTAATATGGCTTTAATACAAGTATATTATTATATTTTTGTGTCAAATATAATACATAATAATAAACCAAAAGCAATGTTTAAATATATCAAAGGCCAGAAATTGACTTTAAACAGCCCTGTCCTTGTTTTCGAAGCAAGATTTGGTATATAAACAGTGGCCATCTGTAAATTAGAGTGGTTTCCCTTGAATCTCTACCTAAATGTTACAAAAAACTTAAACAAGATGGCTTCTAAAGTAAATGAGCTTGGTTGCGTCTGATGAAAACATTGCTAATCTTTATTTAATATTTATTATGAAAAGTTTTAATACAATTGTTCAAAAACAGGTAAGCCTACATGAATGAAGTGTTTGAACATTTCTGTAAAACTTTTACAACATAAATCTTTCTAAAAATGTGAAATAATTACAGAAATTTGATGAGTCACCCTTTTTTCACATTACTAGCCTCGGCCGATTTTACGTACCTAAAACGATAGATTACCCAAAATTTATTTAGTCAACTCTTAATCTGCTACTAGATTTAGATCTACAAGTGACGTCTAAGTCTACAAGTCTACAAAGTACAAGACAAAGAAGATTTAATTTTTTAAAATAGTTAGGCCGATCTAGAGTCTAGAATTCTACCTGTTTGAGTCGAAATGTGCAAAAATAGAATTATACGTATCAGCACTCTCAGAAAAGTTTTTCCCTGTGTATTTATCAAAAACGCTCATCTTTTCTTCTTTCTTTTTGTGATGGTACAGCTGACTAAATCCGTCTCCAAACAAGCTTTGTTTGTAAACAACTCAAAGCGGAGCCGGAAATACGATTGTGAAGTGGCTATCTCGTAATTACTATTTTTAGAAACAATTAAACGGGAGTGAACTCCCCTAAACTTTGATAAGTTTTGATGAATCTGCATTTATAATTTTTGCCCGATTAAAATAAGTCCACTATACTTAGTATAAATGTACTGAAGTACTGAGGTGGAAAATGATGAAAACTGTCACAATTGCATGTGATTTTTGTTCACGATTACAATACTTCCTCTATACTCTGTATACGAGAAAGTAAAAAAGTTAAAGTAGAGTTTACCTTTCTGTGACCTCCTCGGCATATCATTATCAAGGGAAAGTGTGGTCCGCATTATACCCAGCCTCTACTTTCCCTAGCGTGAGTCAGGTACCCATTAGAGCTGGATGGACTCAAAGACGTTCTGCTGACTTGAACACGAATTCGAACTCGTGACATTGTGTGCTGTTCATTTGGTGTGCTATTCTTTTTTCTACAAGATTCTATTCTATTTTTAAAAAGTTTAAGTAATTAAAAATTGATTTAAAATCATGACTAGATCTATATCCCCAGTTGACATCCCCCGTCGTGTTATATAAGAATATACGAGAAAGTTTAGGGGAGATCACTCCTGCTTTATTTTTCTCATTGACTAAATTCATACGTTCTATTTTTTCCCTATATGTAGGCGAAAACTGTAGGCCAAGTTGGTGTTTGAGTATGTGTGCTGCACAACCGTGTCCAAAAACTCAGTTTTGTTTGTAAGTTAACACTCACACACACACACACATACATACATACACTAACAAAAACATTCGCACGCCTACACACTCGCTCTCAAGCATAACGCCACTCACACACATACACGCACGCACAAAAATAAAGCCATGCTCGCTCTTTCTCTCAGTCGCCCATACACACAAGAACGCTGACAATAAATAAACTCATAAATTCTATGTCTTGTAACATTTTGATTGTATTTTCAACGCAGATTTGTTTTTATTTCAGTTCATGTGGCTGCAGTTACAGATGTATCAAGTCAGAGTTTCTTCCAGGCATAGCCCCCCCCCCCCAAAAAAAAATTCTACCGCCCCCCCCCCCCCCCCCCCCCCGAACGAAATGAAATTTATATAATTTATATAGAAAATATATACTTTTAACAGAGTCCGCCCCCCCCCCCCCGAAGAAAATCTACCGCCCCCCCCCCCCCAAATTTCAAGTGCCCCCTCCCCCCCCCCCCCGGAGAAAAAAAGTCTGGAAGAAACACTGTATCAAGTAATCGCATACATGTAGTTTGCCGTGAGAATACTACCTACCTACACACAAAAAAATAATTGATGTAGTTTTTTTTTTTTTCCAAAGAGACGCCTGTTGTTTCAAAACGTTCACTAGTAATATAAAACCTTAAATTAAAAAAAAAGATGCTAATACGTGTATTTGCTTTTCTTTTGTATAAGTTGTGCATTTATTTAGAATGAAAACAAATAACTATTAAGTATTACGTGTTTGTCTATCCTTTTATCAAATTAATTTTTAAAAAATTGACTATATTTTCAAATGTTGTCATGTTGCAGTAACCCTTGTTTACTTTTAGACCTTTGCATTTAGAGATTTCCTATTACTAAGTATTAGTCAGTTAAACAAACACCATTGCCGGTAGTCATTTACATTTGTTTGCTATCGTCCTGGTGTTTGCAAAGTTTTTTTTTTTTTTTTTTTTTTTCGTTTTTCTTTGTTTCACTTGCCATTAATTTAAACTCTTTAAAATGTCAATACTTTCACCTTAGTCAACGCGCACTACCTGACTGACATAGAAAATAAGTCGTTGGATCGTTAAGATTTCCTAATTGAAGAAACTGTGTTTTTCGGTTTAGCCTAGTCTTCTATCAAACTCCGGCCTACAGTAGATAATAAACAAAAACTGATAAGAAAATTAACGCATTTATAGATTAAAATAGAATCTTCATTTAAAAAAAAAAGATTCACGACTATAGAATTCTGAACAGCTATAAAACGTTTCAGTTCGTAGCTGCAATTGTTGAATTTATTAAGACATTAAAACCGACAAGATGAAAGCCATCATCACCGCTGCTGTAGCTGTAGCCACAATCTGCTACTTCTTTGTTGTCGCGAGTGGTAAGTCATTTTGGAAGTCATGCACGAGAATGTCACACATTTTAGATGTCATAAAAATTAAATGTCACAAAATTTAGGAGACATGCGTTAAATGTCACACATTTTAGGCCTCAAAAAATAAAATGTCACAAATTTTGAAAGGCATACACGTAAAATGACGCACATTTTAGATGTCGTAAAAATTAAGTGTAACACATTTTTAAAAGTCATACACGTTAAATGTTACACATTTTAAAAGTCATACAAGTCATACCGACATTTATGGCATTAATGTATTTTCAAATCACTAATGTTCTCCAAATTTTAAAAATAAAAACAATCACAAATGCTTCATTACATTTTCTAATCTATCAACAATATGCGTGAATCAAATCTCATGAATCATCCATGATCTTACATTGATTTTAACTTACATAAAATGTTTCAGACTTTAAAAAAAATGACCTATAACTTTGTTAAGATGTTATCAAATCACAAACAACTTTGTAATAATGTTACCACACAACTGATATCTCTCAACAGTTTCAAATCAAGATCGCTAACGTATTGACTAACATTAAATGCAGTTAATGATCTTTTGGTTTTACCCGTCCCTAGCCAGTCTCGTATGCCATAATTTTAATGCTTTTCGGTGGCAACCAAAATGCCATTAAATTTTTATATTGAATCTTCGGAAACCCACGTTAAAAATCAACACTCAATATCCAATGCTATAATATTATCACATTCACCTAAAACTAGCGACTGTCATATTTTGTCTTTGGCTATTTTCAACAATGATATCATAAATTATTCTTGACATTTCCCCGTTCAACAGCCAATCCCTTGTGTGTCAATATTTGTATCATTGACCCGTGTCCATGCTTTGGTTAGCTGAGTTCATGTTAAAGAAATCAAAGGTAAATTTTTTTGTTGTTGACGTGTGGTGTTTGTGATAGACCTACTACATAAGCTTTACCACGGAACTATGCGTGAGAATAACTTGGTGATATATATTATATAGGTTTCTAAATTTGAAAGGTTGAGAAGTATACTTCTTTCTATTAGCATACTTAAGTATAAACTCAGGTATAGAAATTATGCTTCCATACCGGTATATAAATATATAAATATATAAATATAAAAATATATAATATATAAATATATATAAATAATTTTATATAATATATTTTATTTTTATCTTCATTTATCTACAGGTATAATGAAAAGGAAATAATGTTGACATAACAAACAGTTCGTATGCCACATACATGTCTAGTGTTTGTAAATGCAACTGTTAATCAATGTTTTACAAAACAAAGTGAGCTAAGCGTGAACATTGTTGTTGACTTTTTATTTTGTTCTGCGTTTAGTCTCCTAATTAACACAAAATTTTTAAAGACACTTTCTTGATGAGTCATGAACTGATATACGTAAGTCATCAGGTAAAAGGTTTGTAAACAGCAGCTTCACAGCTAACAAAGTGTAAATGTAAAAAGTGTAAAATACATTTCATAATGTTCAGGTAGGCCCTTATCTGTTCAGCGTATACTTATTTATTTAGTCATCCTTATCTTTTGTGGAGCATAGGGCCTCAACCATAACATTTGTTGCTGTTGATTTTCCAATCTCCCAAGACACCCCTGTTGTCTTAAGTTCTTCAAGAAGACTCCCCCCCCCCCCGAGGACTGTCTTGGGCGCCCTCTCTGGGAGTTCCACTCCAGCGCCTGGTGTATCACATTAGAGTGAGCCCTTCGTAGTGTGTTCCCCCACCCAGTGCGACTCCATCCTTCTTATTTGCACTGTCATGTGTTCCTGGCTTGTCCACAGGTCTATGTTTGACACTTTGTCCTGCCATCTCAATTTCAGAATCTGTCAGAGACATTGCTGACAGGGGCGGAACTACAGTGCCTCCAGACCCCGCAATGCGGGGGGGGGGGGGCCACGCCATTTAGGGGCCCACGGCCGACCATAAAAAATTGTTATAGTTAAAAAAAAAATCTTGCATTTTTGACTTAATGTTTGTTTTGTAAAAAAGATTACCGTAGCTGCGGTTGGATTATCTTTATTCTATAGACACCACCCCACGCTCATTTTTCCTTCGTTTTTAAACCACTGTGAAAGCCGAGTCCTCTTTCTCCTACAAACTTATCAAAGATAAGCAAACGTTCAAACCACTTCCATGACTTATTTCCCTTTTTTGAATAGTCAAATAGTGATGCTCATAAGCCTTGTTTTAATAGATTTGTACTAAACAAATTAAAAAGCAATTACTTCTCTTTCTTATTATTTGTTTATAAATTACATACTAAAGAATGACACTGTATAAAAAAATACAAAAAAACATAAAAATAAACATGACACGAGACACCATTATTTACAGAAAGCTTTCATGTTTTATATCCTTTTGACCAATAAGAGGTTAAAGGTGATACGGCTAAGATAATATAAAACTGATTTTCACAAAACAGACTAGTGCACTTACACACATGACATGATGTTGTAATTTGTTTTAATTTAAAAAAAAAACACGTATTTCTCATAACACGAGCAGGCCAGCAATAAGTATCCTATATTCGTATTTTGTGTTTGAGTATATGTATACATACATATATAGGCTACATATATGGACCCATATATTTATATGGGGGGGGGGGGGGGCTAAAAAAAATTTTGCGGGGTGGCCCCTTTTTTCTAGTTCCGCCACTGATTGCTGAATGAAGTTTAGCGTATACACATATCTTCTGATAGTGTTTACCAAAAACACTTGGAAAAAAACAACAGATGATTTTTGTAATAATAATGATGGTAACATTTTCATAGACTTTTGAATTGTTTAAACAGTCTAACAAAAATGTATCTAAACAGTAGAGATTGTCACTGATCAAAATGTGAACAACATACACACCATCAAGTCATTTGACAGTACTGCATGAAGTATTTGATACATCTCTCTAGTCAGGTACACTGTAAAGTAACAGCAGTAGTGGGTGGTAGATAATTGAAAGAAGACTAACAGGAATGATGTTGTCAAGACTACCTTGTCTTTCAAACGTTCAGTCTGATCAAAACCAGTGTTTCTTCCAGACTTTTTTTCTCCGGGGGGGGGGGGGGGGGGGCACTTGAAATTTTCGGGGGGGGGGGGGGGGGTGGGCGGTAGACTTTCTTCGGGGGGGAGATGCCTGGAAGAAACTCTGATCAAAACACCCATTGAAACACTGTTTGAATACGCCGATAACAACAATCAGATTTTGCGTTTATTAAATTTAACATCTCTCTATGTACTCACGCACACATCAAAAGCTCTTACACACTGTTCAACTGTTTTCTGTACGGATGTGTATATTAGTATCCTGTTGTCGCGTTGTACAAAACAGCCATCACTTTATCGAGGGCTGGGGTGTTTAAGCAAGATTGTTCAGTACAACAATATGTACATACCTGTTTATATCAACAACAGGTACATATCAACAAAAAACATGCAACAGGTTACACAATTCCTTTGCTGATCCCAGTTGACGATAACTAACGAATAATCTAACCGTGCATTTAAATTATTCAAGATTTAAACGTAAATGTATACGTATAAAGAAAAGGGTCAACCTAACAAGATCTCTCTTACCTTTCTACCCCGACGTAAGAAAGAGAGAATCAAACAGCTGGCACATGGAACAAGCAAGAAAGTACAGATATACGTCTACAAAAATCCTAGACATGAATGTAAACCCAGAACAATGTTGTTCAAAACTAAGACAGGCCTGCTAAACCCAAAAGACAACTCAGTTAATACCAAAAACGTATATGCTAAAACCGAAAAAAGGTATTCAATGAAAAAGAAAGTTTTCTTCAAAATATCAAGCTGTCCGTTTCAGTCACACAAAGCAAAGTAGCCTTTCGAACTTGACGGTCCATTTGGCAAGTGAAGTAGAGTTCACCTGTTTCTGTTACCTCGGCATATGAAGGGGTAGTGTGGTTAGCATTATGCCCAATCGCCTTTACTTTCCCTAACGTGAGTTGGGTACCCATCAGAGCTGAGTGGAATAAGGGACTTGAACCCGGATTCAAACTCAAGACTTTCGGGTTCACAGTCTAGCTAAGCCAAAACGTACATGCCAGTCACTCATGCTTATATTAAATTTATATAACATAAAATAACAGCCAATCAATCTCCGTCTAAAAAATAGATAAAAATCTATATTCTGATTGATAACAAACACACCGTGGAAACACATAACTGTCTAGCATCCTTTTCTACTCCGATCCACTATTTTAAAATTTTAAAAAGTTTATTTCGGCAGCTTACGCCAATAACAGTCTACTAATTATCTAATCTAATCGCAGGTGCTACCGACCGTTTGTTTAATTAATGAGCTCAACGGCCCAACCTGTTTCGTTTGACTGACTGACTTCTTCCTTATAGTGAAGTAGGTAATTAAAATTTTAAAACAATATATTTTTACAAAAAATAAAGTACCTCAACCGGTATAAAAACCGAGGCTAATTTGAAGTCATTTTTTAGCGCAATTTCCATTCTGGAGAATTGCGTTTATTAACCCGTCATTTCTGGATGGATGTATGAATGTGTGTCCGCAGCTTTAAGTCGTATCTCCTCCTCAACGAAGCAATATCGAGGACTAGTTCCAAAGCAATTATGTTAAGCAAGTTACGAGGATGAACATAGGCCATAAAAATTCCGGGTTTCTTTCATGGATTTCCCGGAAAAGCCAAAAAACCTCGAAAAAAATGCAGTTTTTTGCCCATATCTCGGCAACCAGACGACTTAGCGACTTGAAACATGTACCAATCGATTCCTGCCATAATTTAGAACAATATTGCCGAAGAAAGTTTTCAAAAATATCATTTCGTTCGGTCACAAAAATTTTTTTGAATTAATTAAAATTTGGACCGAATTAGTAGGCATTTTTATCCAACCACACCACACGCGTCATCACGTTCAATAGCTGCGCCATCACGTTCAATGGCTGCGTCATCACGTTCAGTAGCTAGGCGCGCAATGGTTTTTAGTCATGTAACTCTATTGTAAATAAAACATGTATTTTAACCAATGGTTTTACTAACCCTGCTCTTGATTTACGCTACGACAGAGCTATTTTTAGATAACATAAGGAAATTGCGCTTAAATGTCACTAGACTTTTTAATTAACTTGTTTTTCATTGAAATCTCATTAATTCTCTAGGCCTAGAAACAACTGTCAAAAGTAGACATTATACTAAGTCATAAAGGCTTATATTAAATAATGTTAAAAAATAATTTTATTTTTACAAGAACAAACAAAAATTAAACACAAAAAAAAACCCCAACAAAAGACGTCTTGTACAATAAGGATAAATAATTAAAAACATGCATTAACATAATGCATGTTACGTCGCTTAGCAATGCTTCTCATCAAGAAAGTGTGACTTATGGTCAAGTCACAGTCAAGTGTATAGGTTTGTATTTATTTTATATTAGTGTGTGTGCGTTTGCATGTGCGTGTGTGGGTGTTGGTATGGGTGTGTGTGTGGGTGTGCGTGTTTGTCTTCGGATGCGTGTGTGTGCGTGTGTGTTTGCGTGTGTGTGTGGGTGTGAGTGGATGGGTGTGTATGTGTGGGTGGGTGTGGGGTGGGTGTGTAGGTGGATGGTGTTTGTGCGTGTGTGTGTATGTGTGTTTATGCGTGTGCTTGTGGGTCTGTATGTGGGAGTGCACGTGTGTGGGGGTGAGTGGGTGTGGGTTGGTGAGGGGGTGGGTTGGTGTTTGTGTGTGTGTGCGTGTGTGTGGGACGAAAAAAGTAAAAGTAGAGTTCACCTGTTTCTGTGACCTCGGCATATGAAGACATAGTGTGATCCACATTATACCCAGCCTTTACTTTCCTTAGCGAGAGTCAGGTACCCATCAAAGCTGGGTGGACTCATGCTCGTTCTACTGACTTGAACCCGGATTCGAACTCGAGACTCTCGGGTCTTGAGCTCCACCGCTACGCCACGCCGTCCCATCATGACGATAAAACATCTCATTAGCAATCCCAACATAAATATTGTTATTGTTTTTTTCCCTCATTGACTAAATTCATCCGTTCTATTTTCCCTATATGTTGGGGAACACTGTAGGCCTCAATTGTGTTTAGACATGTGTAATTTACGACCGTGTCCAAAAACTTAGTTATGCTTGTAAGTAAACACACACATAAACACACGAACGCACGCACACATACATACACCCAGATACACATGTACACACCTATACACTCGCTCTCATGCTTAAAGCCACTCACATACATACACGCACACACAAAAGTATTGCCATGCTCGCTCTTTCTTTCATTCGTCCATGCAAGAACGCTGACAATAAATAAACTCCTAAATATTCTATTTCTTGTACCATTATGATTGTATTTTTAACGAAGATTGGTTTTTTTTATTTCAGACCATGTGGCTGCAGTTATAGTTGCATCTAGTAACCACATACTCATTACCCGTAGTTTGCCGTGAGAATACAACCTAACTACAACAACAAAAAATATTGATGTAGGTTTCTTATTTTTTTTTTTATTTTTTTTTTTTTGTAAAGGTGACGCTTGTTGTTTTAAAACGCTCACTAGTAAAATAAAACCTTAAATTTAAAAAAAAAATTATACTGATATGTGTATTTACTTTTCTCTATTTGTGTTTGTATATAAGTTGGACAATTATTGAGAATGAAAAACAATGAACTATTATGTGAAAGAATGTTTGTCTATCCTTTTATCAAACTGATGTTTTAAAAATTGTCTACATTTTCAAATGCCGTCACTTTGCACTCTACACATAGGCCTACTAGTTTACATTTAGAGTTTGCATTTAGAGTTTTCCAATTAATCAGTTAAACTAACTATATAGCCGACATTCATTTACGTTTGTTTGTAATCCTCCTGACGCTTGCATCGTTTTTTGTTTGTTTGTTTGTTTGTTTGTTTGTTTTGTCGTTTTCCGTTTTTTCCTCTTGCCGTTTAGTTAAACACCTCAAAGTTAAATGTCAATACTTTCGCCTCAGTCAACATACACCACTAGTCATAAAAAAAGGTCGTTGGATCGTTATGATTTCCTAATTAGAGAAATTATGTTTTTCGGTGTAGCCTATCAAACTCCAGCCTTCACATTAGAAAAAAAAAACTGTTAAGAAAATTAGCGCATGTATAGATTAAAATAAAAATCTTCATTTAAAAGAAAGAGTCACGACTTTAGAAAACCTGAACAGTTATAAAACGCTTCAGATCGTAGCTGCAATTGTTGACTCTATTAAGACATTAAAACCGACAAGATGAAAGCCATCATCACCGCTGTTGTTG
This sequence comes from Physella acuta, assembly GCF_028476545.2. NCBI lineage: Eukaryota > Metazoa > Mollusca > Gastropoda > Physidae > Physella > Physella acuta. The sequence goes on along the minus strand of NW_026732068.1, from coordinate 421,902 downwards.
TTGTAGCCACTATCTGCTACTTCTTTGTTGCCGCGAGTGGTAAGTCATTTTGGAAGTCATACGTGAAATATCACACATGGAGAAGTAATACAAATTAAATGTCACACATTTTAGATGTCATAAAAATTAAATGTCACAAATTTTGTAAGGCATACAAGTCATACACATAGTTTTGACATTACACATTTTCACATCACAAACATTTTCCAATTTTTAAAATAAATTTCACAAAAACTTTGTTAATTTTTTTTTATTTTTCAACAATGAATATGTATACATTTTCATGAATCATTCAAGGCTTTCCCTTTAATCTTAACAAATAGAAAATCACTTTGTTTTACAGGCTTTAAAGAATGACATATAACTTTGTTAAGATGTTAGCAAATCACAAACGACTTTGAAATAATATTAAGAAACAACTGACATCTCAACAGTTTCAAATCAAGATCATTAAACTAATAGTTATGTCTCAAATTCAATGCAGTTTAATGATATTTTGTTTTTTGTTTTATCATAAATTTATTGTATTTCTATGGCATTCAAATGCCAACAATTGTTTACATAGAATCTTTGGGAACTCATGTTTAAATATATATATATATATATATATATATATATATATATATATATATATATATATATATATATATACGTGACAATAAAAGAAATACTCAATTATCCCTTGCTACAATATGATTACACTGTCATCCCCTAAATGGACACTGTCCTAGTTTGTTCTTTATCTATTTTAAAAATTGATGTCATTAACTGTTCTTTACATTTTGTTCCTCCTAACAGCCAATCCCATAGGCTTATGTAATATTGTTTGTATCACCAACCCATGTTGTTAGTTGTGTTCAAGTAGGAGGAAATCAAAGGTAAATGGTTTTTATTGTTTGTATCACTAACTTATGTTGTTAGTTGTGTTCAAGTAGGAGGAAATCAAAGGTAAATGGTTTTTATTGTTTGTATCACTAACTTATGTTGTTAGTTGTGTTCAAGTAGGAGGAAATCAAAGGTAAATGGTTTTTATTGTTTGTATCACTAACTTATGTTGTTAGTTGTGTCAAGTAGGAGGAAATCAAAGGTAAATGGTTTTTATTGTTTGTATCACTAACTTATGTTGTTAGTTGTGTTCAAGTAGGAGGAAATCAAAGGTAAATGGTTTTTATTGTTTGTATCACTAACTTATGTTGTTAGTTGTGTTCAAGTAGGAGGAAATCAAAGGTAAATGGTTTATATTGTTTGTATCACTAACTTATGTTGTTTGTTGTGTTCAAGTAGGAGGAAATCAAAGGTAAATGGTTTATATTGTTTGTATCACTAACTTATGTTGTTAGTTGTGTTCAAGTAGGAGGAAATCAAAGGTAAATGGTTTTTATTGTTTGTATCACTAACTTATGTTGTTAGTTGTGTTCAAGTAGGAGGAAATCAAAGGTAAATGGTTTTTATTGTTTGTATCACTAACTTATGTTGTTAGTTGTGTTCAAGTAGGAGGAAATCAAAGGTAAATGGTTTTTATTGTTTGTATCACTAACTTATGTTGTTAGTTGTGTCAAGTAGGAGGAAATCAAAGGTAAATGGTTTATATTGTTTGTATCACTAACTTATGTTGTTAGTTGTGTTCAAGTAGGAGGAAATCAAAGGTAAATGGTTTATATTGTTTGTATCACTAACTTATGTTGTTAGTTGTGTTCAAGTAGGAGGAAATCAAAGGTAAATGTTTTTAGTTTGTTTGTATCACTAACTTATGTTGTTAGTTGTGTTCAAGTAGGAGGAAATCAAAGGTAAATGTTTTTAGTTTGTTTGTATCACTAACTTATGTTGTTAGTTGTGTTCAAGTAGGAGAAAATCAAAGGTAAATGGTTTTTATTGTTTGTATCACTAACTTATGTTGTTAGTTGTGTTCAAGTAGGAGGAAATCAAAGGTAAATGGTTTTTATTGTTTGTATCACTAACTTATGTTGTTAGTTGTGTTCAAGTAGGAGGAAATCAAAGGTAAATGGTTTTTATTGTTGACATGTAGACTGACTGGGACAACACAAAATACGGGGTGAGAATAGCTCTGTATTCGGTCGTTTGTCTTGTCTTCAGATAACCGGTCTATTGTACCACACTGAGGTTAAATACATGATAAAACGTATAGGCTACTCGGTAATATTACAGTTTATTTACCACTTGATGTAACAATAATTTGAAATAACAAAGAATGGGAAGATATTGATGTACAATTGAAAAATCAACACATAGATATGCATTTTAAAAATGTAACACTACAATTACGTTCGATTTCACGGGTGCAATTTTCAGCCTGGGTAAATCTACTTTGTTTTTAGTGGAATGGGGGGGGGGGGGGGGAGGGAGAACTGGACGGGTATAAAAACAGCCGATCCAAGCACCTTGTTGACTGATGTTGACTATCCATAATACTTTATTAATTATCACAAACATCAGAAAAGTGGTAGAAAACTTCATTAACAACCACGACATAGTTTCTACTGCTTTTCTAATTTTTTGTGCGTCACTGAATGTTTGTTAAATAAGGCGTTTGTTCTAGGAGCTACCAATATATATATATATATATATATATATATATATATATATATATATATATATATATATATACATATATATATATATATATATATATATGCTTTACCTTTATCTACAGGTATGATGGAACGGAAGTAATGTTGTCATATCAACTAACATAACATGTCAACTCAAGATGTAGTGTTTTCACGTGAATGTTAAACAAAACAAAATAGCTAAGCCTGTACGTTGTTGCTGACTTATTAATTTGTCATGTGATTAGTTTAACACCTCCTACATAATTCCCATAATTGTTTAGTGGTGAGCTTATATAAGGCTTGAGATTTGAGTATTATAAGCTTCAGTATCCCACTGATTATTCATAAGAAGAGAACGAAGATCGCTAAGCCTACATAAAAAAAATAATTAAGTTAGGCTTACCTGTTTACAGCATACACTTATCTACTAATAGCGTGGATGCAAAACACGTTTTAATAAAACAAAACGATTGGTTTGTTTTATTACGATGCCAGCATTTTCTAAGACTTTTGAGTTGTTTAAACATTCGAAAACAAATGTTCCGCAGTAAAAAAATAGTTACTGAACACCAATCAACATTTGAACATAATGCACACCAACAGTTCTCTTGACAGTACTCGTACATCTCTTACCATGTGTACTGAAATACGCAGTAGTGAGTGTAAATAAGTGAAACAAGAACCAAACATGGATTGTGTTGTCAAGAATACGTTGTAAAGCTATTACATCAGAGGCGTAGCTATGAGAAGACGGGTGGGGTGCCGACATTGGGAGGTCGCCAAACGCGTCGGAACAATAATTTAAAAGCTCATTTTGACCTGCATTGCAAAATTACAAAATTACACACAATCGAAGTTTTCAATATCGACTGCTAATGGGGATAGCAAAATTGATAGTTCGTCTCGGGCGTCAAAATTGGTCGCTATGCCGCGTTGTTCATACCCTTTCAATGCCTCATCTTTCAAACATTTAATCTGATCAAAACACAAATTGAAACACGATAAGAATACACCAATGACAACAAAAACAGTTTTGCGTTCATTAAACTTAACCTCTCTCTATGTACTCCAGTACACATCAAAACCTCTTACACACGGTTCAACCGTTTTCTGTACGAATGTGTACACGTATATCCTGTTGTCGCGTTGCACACATCAGCCGTCACTTTACCGAGGGCTGGGGTGTACAACCAAGGTCGTTCAGTGCAACAACAGGTACACACCTGTTTAAATAAAAATAAAAATGCAACAGGATACATGTCGTTTTCTTAACACTGTTGACGTTGTCTAACTAATGAAAATCCTGACAGTGCATGTAATTTATTCAAGATTTAAACGTAACTGTATCCGTCTAAACACAAGGGTCAACCTAACATGGCTTCTCGTTCCTTTTTTTACCCGGACCTAATAAAGAAAGAATCAAACAGCTGGCACATGGAACAAGAAAGAAAGTACAAACATACGTCTACAGAAATCCTAGACATGGATGTAAACCCAGAACAGTGTTGTTCAAAACTAAGACAGGCCTGCTAAACCCAAAGACATTTCAGTTAATACCAAAAACATATCAGCTAAAATCGAAGATAGGTATTCAATTAAAAAAAAGAAAGACACTTCTGCAAAATATCAAGCTGTCCGATTCAGTCACACAAAGCAAAGTACCCTTTCGAACTTGAAGGTCCATTGGGGCAAGTGAAGTAGAGTTCACCTGTTTCTGTGACTTCGGTATATGAAGGGATAGTGTGGTTAGCATTATGCCCAGCCGCCTTTACTTTCCCTAACGTGAGTTAGGTACCCATCAGAGCTGAGTGGAATCAAGGACTTGAACCCGGATTCGTACTCGAGACTTTCGGGTTAACAGTCTGGCTAAGCCACAACGTCCATATCAGTCACTATTAAATGTATATAACATAAAATAACAGCCAAACAATCCCACCTACCTAACAGTGAAGTATCAACTTAAAATTTTCGAACTATATTTTCACGAAATATAGAGTACGCCATCAATTATAAAAACCTAAGCTAATTTGAAATATATTTTTTTTACATTGAAACAACTGTCAATTGTACACTTATTATAATTTTAATTAATCGACAGTAAAACCATAAATGGTTCATGGAGGCTTACACTAAATAATATTTTAAAAATTATATTTACAAGAACAAAAAAAAATTGAACAAAAATAAAACCAACAAAAAACGTCTTTTACAATAAGGATGAATAATTAAAAGACACATTAACATAATGCATGTTACGTCGCCAATGCTTCTCGTCAAAGAAGTTATGGTCAAGTGTATGGGTTTTGTATTTATTTTATATGTGTGTGTGTGCGTGCGTTTGCGTGTGCGTATGGATGCGGATATGGGTGTATGTGTAGGTGGGTGAGTTTGGGTGTGTGTGTGTGTGCGTGTGTGGATGTGTGTGGATGTGTGTGGATGTGTGTGTGTGGGTGTGTGAGACGAACAAAGTAAAAGTAGAGTTCACCAGTTTCTGTGACCTCGGCATATAAAGACATAGTGTGATCCACATTATACCCAGCCTTTACTTTCTTTAGCGCGAGTCAGGTACCCATCCAAGCCGAGTGGACTCAGGCAAGTTCTACTGACTTGAACCCGGATTCGAACTCGAGACTTCTCGTGTCTTTTGCTCCACCGCTACGCCACGCCGTCCCATCATTACGATAAAACATCTCATTAGCAATCCCAACATAAATAACCCTGAGTAATTGTTATTTTTCTCATTGACAAAATTCATCCGTTCTATTTTTCCTAATATGTTGGTGAACACTGCAGGCCTCAATTGTGTTTAAACATGTGTAATAATGTACGACCGTGTGCGAAAACTTAGTTATGCTTGTAAGTAAACACACACATAAACATACGAACGCACGCACACATACATACACCCAGATACACATGTACAAGCCTACACACTCGCTCTCATGCTTAAAGCCACTCACACACGCATTTGTCGATGATATAATTTGTCCTGATATATTTTGTTCTGGTATCTTTTGTCCGTGAGATCATTTGTCCTGAGATCATTTGTCCTCAGATAATTTGTCCGTGAGATATTTTGTCTGAGTTATTTTGTCTGAGATCATTTGCCCTGAGATCATTTGTCATGGAACCCATACTCATTACCTGTAGTTTGCCGTGAGAATACTACCTAACTACAACTAAAAAAAAAATTTTTTTTGTGTAAAGGAGACGCTTGTTGTTTTAAAACGCCCACTAGTAAAATAAAACCTTAAATTTTTAAAAAAGTATGCTAATATGTGTATTTGATTTTCTTTTTGTGTGTGTGTGTATGTATAAGTTGGGCAATTATTTAAAATGAAAGACAATGACCTATTTTGTGAAAGAATGTTTGTCTATCCTTTAATCAAACTGATTTTTAAAAAAATTGTCTACATTTTCAAATGTAATCAAACTAGGTTACATTTAGTCCTTTGCATTTAGAGTTTTCCAATTAATCAGTTAAACTAACTATATAGCCAATAGTCATTTACGTTTGTTTGTAATCGTCCTGACGCTTGCATCTTTTTTGTTTGTTTGTTTGTTTTGTCGTTTTTCTTTTTTCCTCTTGCCGTTTAGTTAAACACCTCAAAGTTAAATGTCAATACTTTCGCCTCAGTCAACATACACCACTAGTCATAAAAAATAGGTCGTTGGATCGTTATGATTTCCTAATTAGAGAAATTGTGTTTTTCGGTGTAGCCTATCAAACTCCAGCCTTCACATTAGAAAAAAAAACTGTTAAGAAAATTAGCGCATGTATAGATTAAAATAAAGATCTTCATTTAAAAGAAAGAGTCACGACTTTAGAAAACCTGAACAGTTATAAAACGCTTCAGATCGTAGCTGCAATTGTTGAATTTATTAAGACATTAAAACCGACAGGATGAAAGCCATTATCACCGCTGCTGTAGCTGTAGCCACAATCTGCTACTTCTTTGTTGCCGTGAGTGGTGAGTCATTTTGGAAGTCATGCACGAGAAATGTCACACATTTTAGATGTCATGAAAATTAAACGTCAAAAATTTTAGAAGTCATATTCGTGAAATGTCACAAATTTTGGAAATCATAAAAATTACATGTCACAGATTTTGGAAGTCATTCACATGAAATGTCACACATTTTCGATGTCGTAAAAATTAATTGTCACAAATTGTGGAAGTCATACAAGTCATACACATATTTTTGATATTTTCACATCGCAAACATTCTCCAATTTAAAAAAAAAATATTCCCAAATGCTTTGTTACAATTTTCATTTTTTTAAAACGACAAATAATTACACGTTTTCATGAATCATTCAAGGCTTTCCCTTTGATCTTAACAAATAGAAAATCACTTTGTTTTACGGGCTTTAAAGAATGACATATAACTTTGTTACGATGTTAGCAAATCACAAACGACTTTGAAACAAACAACTGACATCTCAACATTTTCGTATCAAGATCATTAAAGTTATGTCTGAAATTCAATGCAGTTAATGATATTTTATTTTTTACTTGTGTCATAAATTCATTGTATTTAAATGGCATTCAAATGCCAACAATTTTTTTCTATAGAATCTTCGGGAACTCATGTTTTATATATATATATATATATATATATATATATATATATATATATATATATATATATATATATATATATATATATATATATATATACATATATGTATATATATATATATATATATATATATATATATATATATCTATATATATATATATATATATATATCCACTTAATGGAGACTGACCGAGTTTGTGCTTTATCTTATTTAAAATTGATGTCATTAACTATTATTTACATTTTTTTCCTCTCAACAGCCAATCCCATAGTAGGCATATGTACAATTATTTGTATCGTTGACCCATGTTGTTAGTTGTGTTCAAGTAGGAGGAAATCAAAGGTAAATGGTTTTTATTGTTTGAATCACTAACTTATGTTGTTAGTTGTGTTCAAGTAGGAGGAAATCAAAGGTAAATTGTTTTTATTGTTTGTATCACCAACCCATGTTGTTAGTTGTGTTCAAGTAGGAGAAAATCAAAGGTAAATGGTTTTTATTGTTTGTATCACTAACTTATGTTGTTAGTTGTGTTCAAGTAGGAGGAAATCAAAGGTAAATGGTTTTATTTGTTTGTATCACTAACTTATGTTGTTAGTTGTGTTCAAGTAGGAGGAAATCAAAGGTAAATGGTTTTTATTGTTTGAATCACTAACTTATGTTGTTAGTTGTGTTCAAGTAGGAGGAAATCAAAGGTAAATGGTTTTTATTGTTTGTATCACTAACTTATGTTGTTAGTTGTGTTCAAGTAGGAGGAAATCAAAGGTAAATGGTTTTTATTGTTTGTATCACTAACTTATGTTGTTAGTTGTGTTCAAGTAGGAGGAAATCAAAGGTAAATGGTTTTTATTGTTTGTATCACTAACTTATGTTGTTAGTTGTGTTCAAGTAGGAGAAAATCAAAGGTAAATGGTTTTTATTGTTTGAATCACTAACTTATGTTGTTAGTTGTGTTCAAGTAGGAGGAAATCAAAGGTAAATGGTTTATATTGTTTGTATCACTAACTTATGTTGTTAGTTGTGTTCAAGTAGGAGGAAATCAAAGGTAAATGGTTTTATTTGTTTGTATCACTAACTTATGTTGTTAGTTGTGTTCAAGTAGGAGGAAATCAAAGGTAAATGGTTTTTATTGTTTGTATCACTAACTTATGTTGTTAGTTGTGTTCAAGTAGGAGGAAATCAAAGGTAAATGGTTTATATTGTTTGTATCACTAACTTATGTTGTTAGTTGTGTTCAAGTAGGAGGAAATCAAAGGTAAATGTTTTTAGTTTGTTTGTATCACTAACTTATGTTGTTAGTTGTGTTCAAGTAGGAGGAAATCAAAGGTAAATGGTTTTATTTGTTTGTATCACTAACTTATGTTGTTAGTTGTGTTCAAGTAGGAGGAAATCAAAGGTAAATGGTTTTTATTGTTGACATGTAGACTGACTGGGACAACACAAAATACGGGGTGAGAATAGCTCTGTATTCGGTCGTTTGTCTTGTCTTCAGATAACCGGTCTATTGTACCACACTGAGGTTAAATACATGATAAAACGTATAGGCTACTCGGTAATATTACAGTTTATTTACCACTTGATGTAACAATAATTAGAAATAACAAAGAATGGAAATATATTGATGTACAATTGAAAAATAAACACATAGATATGCATTTTAAAAATGTAACACTACAATTACGTTCGATTTCACGGGTGCAATTTTCAGCCTGGGTAAATCTACTTTGTTTTTAGTGGAATGGGGGGGGGGGGGGAGGGAGGGAGAACGGGGGGGGGGGGAGGGAGGGAGAACTGGGCGGGTATAAAAACAGCCAATCCAAGCACCTTGTTGACTGATGTTGACTATCCATAACGAGCCGACCCGCAGCGTATCATACGCCGCTATTTAGTTGTTTTATTTTCTACTTTTCAGTAATTCATAATTTGTAAATTCGACAGTACCAATGCTGCCACTGAAAATATTTGCTTTAAAACACTAACCCCCCCCCTTTCCCCTAACCCCGATACTACACCCCCCCCCCCCCGTGAAAGCAGCCTCCTCTTAGTTATTTCTTAGTTACCTCCTGTAAGTTTAAAATCGAACTAAATTATCTGCCCATAATAGAAACCCGGCTGTACGGCTCTACGATTTGTAAACATTTAGCTTTGTAAAAATTTAGAGTGAACACCGCTCACCAGACAATGTTGGGGTGGGTTGGGGTGGCAGTGATAGTGATAGAGAGAAAGAGAGGGGACTGCAAGGAGGCGCTTGCAGCTTGTTTTCTAACTGATCCCAGAAGAGAATTATATATACGAGCCGGCCCGCGGCATAACATACGCCGCTATTTAGTTTTTTTTTTCTACTTTTCAGTAATTCAAAATTTGTGAATTCGACAGTACCAACGCTGCCACTGAAAATATTTCTTTAAAACACTATAAGTAGCTCGTTAAGGACCATAACCCCCCCCCCCCCTTTCCTTCCCCCTCCCCCTCCCCTCCCCCCCCCCCCCCCCCCTACGTTTAAAATCGTTGGCTCTGCTTGTATACATTTAGAGTGAACACAGCTCACTAAAACCTTGTAGGGGTGGGGAGGTAGGGAGCGCGTTTACAGCTTGTTTTCTAGGCGCGTTTGCAGCTTGTTTTCTAGCGACTCCCAGAAGAGAATTATATATATAGATAGAAGATACTTTATTAATTATCACAAACATCAGAAAAGTGGTAGAAAACTTCATTAACAACCACGACATAGTTTCTACTGCTTTTCAAATTTTTTGTGCGTCACTGAATGTTTGTTAAATAAGGCGTTTGTTCTAGGAGCTACCTATATATATATATATATATATATATATATATATATATATATATATATATATATATATATATATATATATATATATATATATATATATATATATATATATATATATATATATATATATATATATATATATATATATATATATATATATATATATATATATATATATATATATATATTTATATATATATATATATATATATATATATATATATATATATATATGCTTTATCTACAGGTATGATGGAACGGAAGTAATGTCAGAACAACTAACATAACATGTCAACTTAAGATGTAGTGTTTTCATGTGAATGTTAAACAAAACAAAATAGCTAAGCCTCTGCGTTGTTGCTGACTTATTAATTTGTCATAGGGTTAGTTTATCACCTCCTACATAATTCCCAAAGATACTCAAAAACTCTGAATGTAATTGATGAGTGGTGAGCTTATATAAGGCATGAGATTTGAGTATTATGAGCTTCAGCACCCCACTGATTATTCATAAGAAGAGAACGAAGATCGCTAAGGCTACATTTAAAAAAAAAAAATTAAGGTAGGCCTATCTCTTTAGAACATACACTTATCTACTAATAGCGTGTTTGCAAAACACGTTTTAATAAAAAGCGATTCTTTTGTTTTAGTACGATGCCAACATTGTCGTAGTCTTTTGAGTTGTTTATACATTCGAACACAAATGTTCAACAGTAGAAATAGTTACTGAACACAGTGGCGTAGCTAGGATTTTTGGGCCCCTATGCAAAAAGTGTTAGTGGGCCCCTCAGAGGCGTAGCGACCCTTCCGGCGACCGGGGACAAACTTTCGATCTGCACCCCCCCCCCTCAAACTTTCGATTTGCACCCCCCCTCAGACTTTAGATTTGCACCCCCCCCCCTCAAACTTTCGAAACAGGGCCCCCTATTTGCCTTGGGACCCTACGCCTTGATTACGCTAGCTTTACGGTAGCTATGCCACTGACTGAACACCAATCAACATTTGAACATAATGCAGTTATCTTGGCAGTACTCGTATATCTCTTGCCATGTGTACTGAAAGGCGCAGCAGTCGGTGTAAATAAGTGAAACAAGAACCAAACATTGGATTGTGTTGTCAAGAATACGTTGCTAAGCTACTACATCAGAGGCGTAGCTAGGAGAAGGCGGGTGGGGCGCTGACATTGAGAGGTCGCGAAACGCGACTGAACAAAAGTTTAACAGCTCATTTTAACCTGCATTGAAATATTACAAAATTACCCACAAAATTTCACACAATCGAAGTTTTCAATATCGACTGCTAAAGGGGGATCGCAAAATTGATAGTTCGTCCAGGGCGTCAAAATTGGTCGCTATGCCGCGTTGTTCATACCCTTTCAATGCCTCATCTTTCAAACATTCAATCTGAAAAAAAAATAATTGAAACACGATTTGAAAACGCCGATGGCAACCACCAATTTTCACACTAATTAAAATTAACCCTTTCTCTGTGTACTCCAGTACACATCAAAAGCTCGTACACACGGTTCAACCGTTTTCTGTACGAATGTGTACACGTATATCCTGTTGTTGTCGCGTTGTACACATCAGCCGTCACTTTACTGAGGGCTGGTGTGTTTAACCAAGGTCGTTCAGTACAACAACAGGTACACACCTGTTTAAATCAAAATAAAAATGCAACTGGGTACATGTCGTTTTCTTAACACTGTTGGCGTTGTCTAACTAATGAAAAACCTAACAGTATCTGTAATTTATTTAAGATTTTAACGTAAATGTATCCGTATAAACATGGTTTCTCATTCCTGTTTTACCCCGACCTAACAAAGAAGGAATAAAACAGCTGGCACATAAAACAAGAAAGAAAGTACAAAAACACGCCTACAGAAATCCTAGACATAAATGTAAACACAGAACAGTGTTGTTAAAAACTAAGACAGACCTGATAAACCCAAAGACATTGCAGTTAATACCAAATACATATCAGCTAAAATCGAAGATAGGTATTCAGTTAAAAAAAAAAGAAAGACACTTCTGCAAAATATCAAGCTGTCCGTTTCAGTCACACAATGTAAAGTAATCTTTCAAACTTGATGGCCCATGGGGCAAGTGAAGTAGAGTTCACCTGTTTCTGAGACTTCGGCATATGAAGGGATAATATTGTCAGCACTGTGCCAAGCCGCCTTTACTTTCCCTAAATTGAGTTGGGTACCCATCAGAGCTGGGTGGAATCAGGGAGATTCTAATGACTTGAACCCGGATTCGAACTCGAGACTTACTGGTTAGCAGTCTAGCTGAGCCACAACGTCATGCTCATGTTAATTTTATAGTACATAAAATAACAGCCAAACAATCTCCGTCTAAAAATAGACAAACATCTATATTCTGATTGATAACAAACACACCAAGGAAATACAAAATTATCTATCATAATTTTATTTTTTAATCCACTGTTTCAAAAAGTTAATTTCAGCAGCTTACGCCAATAACCGTCTACTAATTATCTAATCTAATCACAGGTGTTACCGACCGTTTGTTTAATTAATGAGTTCAACGGTCCAACCTGCTTCGTTTGTCTGGCTGACTTCTACCTTACAGTGAAGTAGTTCATTAAAATTTTGAACTAGATCTATATTTTTTTACAAAATATAAAGTACTGCAACCCTTATAAAAACCTAAGCTAATTTGAAGTAGATTTTTTTACATTTAAAGATCATCAATTCTCTATGCCTGGCGACAACAGTCAAATGTACACGTATTGTAATTGTAATTAGTCGACAGTAAAAAAATAATGTTTCATGAAGGCTTAGACTAAATAATTTCAAAAATAAATTGTGTATTTACAAGAACAAATAAAAACCAAATGATCAAAAATAAAACCAACAAAAGACGTCTTGTACAATTATGATGAATAATAAAAAAAAAAACATAAACATTATGCAGATTACATCTCATACCAATGCTTCTCATCAAGGAAGTGTAAGTTACGGTCAAGTGTATTGGTTTTGCATTTATAACAATACAAAAAATATTAGATAGTAGATAGTCCTATAATCAAATAGCCTGCAATTGTGTGACAACTCGAGTGTTAATACCACACCATAGAGTCTAATAGAGTAGCTTCCCCTGATCAATATACCAATATATCTACTCGTACGGTAACAAATCGATGAAACAATCGATCTACTTGTTTGACGACAAAGTTAAAAACAACAGTGGAGCCACCAGGTAGACACCAAACTGATACAGCAACATCTAATGTAATAGTATAAACTTAGCACACTCTGTGTACAACTGAGATGGTGCGAAAATTGCTCTGTAATGTATATATTTCAAACCTTTTTTTTAAATATTACCTGGACTATTTATAAACTATGAGGAAGCGTACGGGATTATTTCCCCCTGGATCAATAATGACATCGAGACGATATCAGGAAATGGACAGGATGACACCGGAATGGGAATATATATATTTTACAAGTTTTTGTTTAAAATTTTAATATCATCAAACAAATGCCAAGTTAACGTGACTTGAAATTAAAATAAAAAACATTTTCAAAATAAATTTTCACATGAAATATGTAGTGCCTGGTGGTGTAAACTAAAATAAGATCGATACAACAAACATATGTCAATTGCAGTTTTTTCTATTTCAAAACTGTCACGATTTTCACTCAAATGGCCGTGATATTAGTTAAAAACCAGGTCAGTTTAAATACCGGCAATTAACACACCACAACAAGCAGATAAGAAAAGTGTGGCAGTTAAAAAAAACAGGTGTAGATTTTCCCATGTCAATCCTTTAAAAAAAAATAAACTGGCAACAGTATAAGAAGGTCGAAATCTAATTGAAGGCTAAAACCATCAAATTTGTAACCGAAAGATGAAGGCCATTATCACCGCCGTTGTTGTTGTCGCCACCGTATGCTACTTCATCGTAGCCGCCACCGGTGAGTTGTCCATAAGTAATGTGCTACAAAAGTTTATAAGTAATGTACTACACAAGGTTATAAGTAATGTAGTACAAAAGTTTATAAGTAATGTACTACAAAAGTTTATAAGTAATGTACTACAAACGTTTATAAGTAATGTACTACAAAAGTTTATAAGTAATGTACTACAAAAGTTTATAAGTAATGTACTACAAACGTTTATAAGTAATGTACTACAAAAGTTTGTAATTAATGTGCTACAAAAGTTTATAAGTAATGTGCTACATAATTTTATATACACCATGCATCGGTTTAGATGCTCTGTTCAAATGATACTCATATTATTTGTATTTAAATTTTTGATTTTTTCTTTGTATTGTGAAAAAAATTGTCTCGAAAAAAAGAAGCTGTTAAGTTTTCATTTTTTTATAACTTCAAGTCAAACAGTTCTTCAACAGTAGGTTTTTATAACTTCAGCTTTTAGTATTAAAACATCTGTTCAGGTGTATGTTTTCCATCAGCAAATCTTCTTCACAGAGCTTATATAACATTCACATTTAAAATACGTACATTTCATGTGTTAAGTGTAAGAGACTGGACCAGCCCTACGGGTAACTCTTGTATGTTTGGAGACTACCAGCTTTACTGGTCCAAGATTAAATACTTTGGCGTTAAAAGTCGTGGTTTTGTATTGGCCACGATCTGTAACATTACCAGAGTTACATCTGCACCACTACGTCATAACAGGCTCATTTTTAAAGTTATTTTTTAAAAAATATTTTTTTTTAAAGATTCGGTGCATGTGACAAGATAATAATAAATTCTATTTAAAATATTTACATGTAATAGATGTAATATTACAAGCGTTTCTTAAGTACTAGAGGTGTAGCTTCTTATAATTAAGTAAATGTTATAATAATAATCTTAGCTAATGATATGATGTCCTTAATAGCTTTTGTCGTGTCCTAGCGGTAGAGTGCTAGACTGCTCGACAGCTAACCCGAATCCGGGTTCACGTCAGTAGACCGTCCAAGAGTCCACCCAGCTCTGATGGGTACCCAACTCACGTTAAGGAAAACAAAGGCGGCTGGGCATATTGTTGACCTCGCTATCCTTTCATATGCCGAGGTCCCTAAAACAGATGAACTCTACTTCATCTGACCCATGTGTCTTGGGCACGAATGGGAAAAGATGATGACTATCTTTTGTCATGAAATAATTTTGTCTATGAGATTTTTTCATGAGATATTTTGTCTCTGAGATCTTCTATGATGTACTTTATATTGAGATATTTTGTGTAAGATAAATTACCCTCATATCACTTCTGTAATAAATCTTTATAGTTAACTAATCATTTATCATTTCAACATGGCTAATTTAATATTTCTCCAGCTAATCCCCTCCTTGGTGGCATTGGGTGTATTTGTGTGACCGCGCCATGCCCATGTTAATAATGGTAAGACAAGTGTTGTGTGTCACTAATCGTAAAAATACATTAAAATTATAGTCCAAATGTCTTCAGTGGAGCTCTTTGAAACAGCGGCCACATTACGTAAGGGGGAAGTAAAAGTTATATTCCTTTAATAAAGTAAAGTGGTTTAGTGAATCTTACAGGATCTCCGGGCAGAAATAACTTGTAAAGTTTGCGCTATTTAATCGAGTTCATTTTCGTAAATAATAAGAAAATAGCAGTAATTCAGGTTGATCATTCAATGCAACATTTTTAAGTATGAAACTAAAACCCAACATTGGTTATTAATTAATGTCTCTTGTTAACTATGGTTTTAACTCATTTTTCCACAGAGAGCGCCAATTCTGAGACCCAACTGTATCATACAAAATTATCTCCCTTTCAACTGCAAATGAAATAAAAATACTTTTTTTTAATTCACTGTTCGTTGATTTTTAAACTTTAATTAGTCTAAGTTACTGTCTCTCTCTATCATATATATATATATATATATATATATATATATATATATATATATATATATATATATATATATATATATATATATATATATATATATATATATATATATATATATATATATATATATATATATATATATATATATATATATATATATATATATATATATATATATATATATATATATATATATATATATATATATATATATATATATATATATATATATATATATATATATATATATATATATATATATATATATATATATATATATATATATATATATATATATATAATATATATATATATATATATATATATATATATATATATATATATATATTGCTTTTCCAAGTCACTTGTGATTATTAATCCCTGCGTATCTCAATAAAGTCGGCCTTGCCAATCATGTCGAGTTGTCAGAAAAACAACAGATGTTGCCGTCAACTATTTCATCTAACCCTTGTTGCTGGTCTGTGCAACATCATTATCTCTTACGCACCGATGAGCAACATCATTATCTCTTACGCACCGATGAGCAACATCATTATCTCTGACGCACCGCTGTGCAACACCTTGGTGGAACGACCCACAGTTGGATGAACACTCCTGACTAAAACCTCGGATGGTAATTGCTGGTGTAGACGTGTTGGGAACATGATCTAGTTCTATTTTCTAGCCACATGTACTAGCCATCTGCCCTAGCCTCACGACCTAGCCGACTGTTCTAATCATTAATGTTCGTTAATGTATATTGTATCATCATGGGATTATATATATATATATATATATATATATATATATATATATATATATATATATATATATATATATATATATATACATATATATATATATATATATATATATATATATATATATATATATATATATATATATATATATATATATATAACCTCCCCGGTCTCTCACCAAAAAAAAAATATAGAACAATCAACTGAAAGGCCAGACCCCCCCCCCCCCCCTTTTGTTCCACACAAACACTGTCGGGTTACGAAAATTGCAAATTTCTTCAATGAAATCAATCACGTGGGGTCATTAGGTTCAAGTATTGCAATGTTCGGCTAATCCTTATGTTACATGCTTAACGTCGTTACGTAAATGTGTGTGTGTCTGTGTTCTCGTGTGTCGGTGTAAAACGTTTTTTTTTATTCAGAGTTCACGCTCCTGATTAAAATCAAGTGGCTAAGAACTCTAGTGCAACGTATTTGATTCTGGTTATGCTATTGAATTCTATCGGATTTGAATTGTTTCTGTACATTACTTCAACAAAAAAAAAGGAAAGGGAAAGGGAAAAAAAGAGAAAGCTAAAAGGGAAACATACTGAAGAATGTTTATTAAAATAAAATAAACCGGTAGTGATCTCCCCTAAACTTTCTCGAATATTTTTATATAAAATAACAGGGGATGGGAACTCGGGCTATAGACATGATTTTTAATCCATTTTAAATACTTAAAGTTTTAAAAATAGAATAAAATCTCGTAGACAAATTAATTGCACACCAAGTGAACGCGAAATAAAAAAGCGCATAATAGTGCGCAATATTATTAGTACTTTTAAAATTTACATTAGTTTTTTGAGAAATCGGAAGTAGCGTAAATTACTACTTCCTGTCAACGGAAATTACTCAAAATTTAATAGAAGGTAGAGAATTAGATCTTTTACTTACATGTGAAATTTCATTTATCTGAAATAGTACTCAAGTTATAGGCTTTAAAAAAATTCAAAGTAGGAAAAGTACCACTTCCGGTTATCGGAAATCGCTCAAAAGTTGATACGGATCTACGATTTTGATAAAATACTTATATATGAAATTTCATCAATCTAGCTGTAACGGTACTCAAGTTATCGTGTTTACACACGGACAGACACACACACGGACAGACACACACACACACAGACATACGGACAAGATTGCAAAATTATGTTTTTCCGTATCAGTGAGGTGTAAAACGTCGAGATTTGTAAAAATCTCGATTTTTTTTTTTTTGCACGATTACAATACTTTCTCTATACTACGTATATACGAGAAAGTAAAAACAAGGTTAAGTCATAATGAAGGCAAAAACGAGTTTTAATTTAACAAAAGTAATACTTTGCCCTCAGGACCCTTGACATTTTTGTGTAGGCAACAAGAATACAGAAGAACAAGACGGCAGAGAAGTTTTTGTTAAGAATTATGTATGTAGATTACGAAAAAGTAGTTTTAAAATTATCAACGGTTTCTGCTAGTGACCGCGAGTGAAATTCTCTTTATATGAGCTCTATTACGAAAAAAAATTTCCTCCGACGACCCCCCTTGAAATTTTGTGAGGTGGTAGGAGAACGCCTTGGGGTGTCACAAAAAACTCGCCATGTCCGGGAAAATTCGTTAAATGGGTCAAAACTGACCAGTCGTATTTCCCTATATAATCTTTGTATTTTATGGGAAAAACAGAGGGTGATTTCAAAACGGATTTGAGGGCACTTACCGTCTTTACATATGGCTAATTTCTTGCATGCTCTTAGGTAAATGGCTTGACCTTTAGGGGAAACTGTCGGTTTCACTCAAAGCCCTCGACGAGGGCTAAAAAGTGACCGCGAGTGAAATTCTCTTTATATGAGCTCTATTACGAAAAAAAATAATTTCCTCCGACGACCCCCCTTCAAATTTTGTGAGGTGGTAGGAGAACGCCTTGGGGTGTCCCAAAAAACTCGCCATGTCCGGGAAAATTCGTTAAATGGGTCAAAACTGACCAGTCGTATTTCCCTATATAATCTTTGTATTTTATGGGAAAAACAGAGGGTGATTTCAAAACGGATTTTAGGGCACTTACCATCTTTACATCTGGCTAATTTTTTGCATGCTCTAAGGTAAATGGCTTGACCTTTAGGGGAAACTGTCGGTTTCACTCAAAGCCCTCGACGAGGGCTAAAAAGTGACCGCGAGTGAAATTCTCTTTATATGAGCTCTATTACGAAAAAAAATTTCCCCCGACGACCCCCCTTGAAATTTTGTGAGGTGTTAGGAGAACGCCTTGGGGTGTCCCAAAAAACTCGCCATGTCCGAGAAAATTCGTTAAATGGGTCAAAACTGACCAGTCGTATTTCCCTATATAATCTTTGTATTTTATGGGAAAAACAGAGGGTGATTTCAAAACGGATTTTAAGGCACTTACCGTCTTTACATCTGGCTAATGTTTTGCATGCTCTTAGGTAAATGGCTTGACCTTTAGGGAAAACTGTCGGTTTCACTCAAAGCCCTCGACGAGGGCTAAAAAGTGACCG
This sequence comes from Physella acuta, assembly GCF_028476545.2. Taxonomy (NCBI): domain Eukaryota; kingdom Metazoa; phylum Mollusca; class Gastropoda; family Physidae; genus Physella; species Physella acuta. The sequence goes on along the minus strand of NW_026732068.1, from coordinate 402,809 downwards.
CGAGTGAAATTCTCTTTATATGAGCTCTATTACGAAAAAAAATTTCCTCCGACGACCCCCCTTGAAATTTTGTGAGGTGGTAGGAGAACGCCTTGGGGTGTCCCAAAAAACTCGCCATGTCCGGGAAAATTCGTTAAATGGGTCAAAACTGACCAGTCGTATTTCCCTATATAATCTTTGTATTTTATAGAAAAAACAGAGGGTGATTTCAAAACGGATTTGAGGGCACTTACCGTCTTTACATCTGACTAATTTTTTGTATACACCTCAAAAGCTGACTACGCCGTATGGAAAACTGTTGGTCAGACTTATAGCCTTCTTAGAGGGCTAAAAATGACCGCGAGTGAAATTCTCATTATACAAGATTTGGTCATTTGGTCTTTGAACAGGGGAGGTAACTTTTTAATGTAATAATTTTTAAATATTTTGTATACTCTTTTAAGAAAAAAACAAAAATCATAAAGTATAGCATTGTTTTAAATAAATTTTTTGTTACGAATTAAGTTTTGCATTGAACTGTAATTGTATAAATTAATTGCGAAAGTAATTTATTATAATATTTGATTGATAATATTAAGAAAACCCTTGCAGTTCTAATAACCGTACAAGTAATAAGTTTGCGAATATTCCAACGATTATTTCAGTGACATTAAAATACTCCACTGTAAAAATATAGGCCCTAAGCATTTAAGATAGCAGCCAATCACCTATTAATTAATCATTCAATTCCCCAACTTTTTTGAAAACCTAAGCGAAGCTAGGCAGTATGCCTAGTATATATATATATATATATATGTGTGTGTGTGTGTGTGTGTGTGTGTGTTTGTGTTTAAGTGTTACCTTATTGTTGTCGCCCTTCACTTCCACAGGTAGGCGTCCAGCTGTGCCTAATGATGTTTACCAGCTAATTCCTGGCTGGATTATAATAATCTCGCCTTTGTTTTATTGAAAAGTTCATAATATTGATTAGAAATCACTACTATCTTCTAAATGTAAATAATAAAACCCATCAACACATTGTCTTATGCCTTTAACACCAAGGATGGTAAGTAAAATGACATTTTTTAAAAATGGAGCTGAGACATTCACAACATTCTAACTGGTCACTCTCATGTTAATTAATTAGCTCAAAAATGGTCGCTTATCTCATTTTCTAGCGAGGCTTGAAAAACAACAACATCGATTTGAGTTAAAGTACAAAAGTAAGTTGAGATAAAAGTAAAAATTACAACAGCTCTTGGAATTAGACGCTTTTTCCTGTGCAAGTGTAAGTATAGAAGATGTTAGCTTATACATAACGTAAATATAGTAATTGGCGATGCCTTTGTTTTAGGCCTACACTAATTGTGTCACGAAAGCATAATTTTCGCATGTGTTCATTTCAATTGAATCCAAATCTTGAAATAATTTTGTTAATTATACTTTCTTGCTTTGAAAAGTTGTATAGTTTTTACTTGTTAATTATAATTAGCATAACAAGTTTTGAAACAAAAGCGTAGGCCATATACACATAAATAAATAAATATATATAAGCCTATATATATGTATATATATATATATATATATATATATATATATATATATATATATATATATATATATATATATATATATATATATATATATATATATATATATATATATTGGGAAGCGTGTTCAGAGTTTAGATCCCTGATTCGGGTTTGCATGACGTGACGGAGTGGAGGGTAACGTTACTGAAAGTAAACGCACCTGGACTTAGGACTGACACACTACCCTTCATGTAATCTCTTTTACAGAAAAGGATGAACTCTACTTCATCTTCCCTGTTGACTATCTGCTCCGAAGAAGGAAATATAGGCTATTAATGTTTCGTATAGGGGTGGGGTGGGGGTAGGGAGTATGAGCGGTCGGGTCGCTTAAACTCGTGACTTTTTTTATGAAAGACTTTAAATGAATTATCTATATATATAATTCTCTACGTATGGACCATGCGAGACACCACCGCGTAAGGGCTTAGCCGTTCCTATCCCGCTCTCTAGTCATATCCCTCCCACCCCCCACCAGTCTGGTGAGCTGTGGTTCACGCCAAATGTTTACAATCGTAGAGCCGGGTCGAATTAGTGACGGCTATTAGGGGCAGGTAATTTAGTTTTTAAACGATTAGAAACTTAGGGGAGGTAACTAAGAGGAGGCTGCTTTCACGGGGGGGGGGGGGGGTGGAGTGGGGGATGAGGGGTGTTTATCGTCCTTCACAAGCTACTGATAGTGTTTTAAAGCAAAATATTTTCAGTCGCTGTATTGGTAGTGTCGAATTCACACTATGAATTACTGAAAAGTAGAAAATAAAACAACTAAATAGCGGCGAATGCTACGCCCTGGGTCAACTCGTAGAAATGGTTTAAACTCTATACAAGACACCTGGATATTGTTTATCCCCTCCCTCTCCTTTTTCCCTACAGGTAAAACAAAAGTTGAAGCTACCATCACGATGAGAGCCTCGGTTATTGCCCTTGTTTTAGGCCTTATGTTGGTCACGTGTCTTGTGACACTGTCAGGTAATTTGTTTGCTTTTTTAATTACAGGCTTTTACTTGGTTCGCAACGTCTGTTTGTTTGTGGGTTTGTGGCAAATATTCGGTCACTAAAATATGTAAGAGATCGCATGAGCCCCATAGCTGTTTTTTTTTTTAAATAAGAAATCAAATCTGATTTATTTTCTTATTTTCACTGCATTAAAAAACTTATTAATACAATTTTTTATTTGTTTTAATATTTAAAAAGATTGATTATTTTTTTACTTTTTCGTAAATGGAGAATAAGGGACTATTGCATCTGTGTTAAAAATTGAAATCAACTTTTTTTTACTAAATTTCAAAAACAATAACGAGTTATTGGGCTGAATTGCTTACATACGTGGGTTTCTGTCAACTTGTGAACGATTTTCGGCAACCGGAAATTTTACTTTACTTTATTCTTTTTCCGGTTTCTCAAAAACTTTAGATTCGATTAATTTTTAAAATCATATTTTCATTAAGCATCGTATTTTAAGAACTTTTTGTCTTTATTTCATTCAGTTGCTGAGATCTGTTTTAACATCGTGTTTATATCTTTCAACTGCCGTTTTAACACTGTTTATTGTTTCAGTGGCTGAGATCTGTTTTAACACTATGTTTATTTCTTTCAGTTGCTGAGATCTGTTTTAACATCGTGTTTATATCTTTCAACTGCCGTTTTAACACTGTTTATTGTTTCAGTGGCTGAGATCTGTTTTAACACTATGTTTATTTCTTTCAGTTGCTGAGATCTGTTTTAACATCGTGTTTATATCTTTCAATTTCTGTTTTAACACTATGTTTATTTCTTTCAGTGGCTGAGATCTGTTTTAACATCGTGTTCATATCTTTCAACTGCTGTTTTAACACTGTGTTTATTTCTGTCAGTGGCTGAGATCTGTTTTAACACTATGTTTATTTCTTTCAGTTGCTGAGATCTGTTTTAACATCGTGTTTATATCTTTCAACGGCCTTTTTAACACTGTGTTTATTTCTTTCAGTGGCTGAGATCTGTTTTAACACTGTGTTTATTTCTTTCAGTTGCTGAGATCTGTTTTAACACTATGCCCTGCCCAAACCCTTGTATGATCAACCCATGCTCCGACACCGAGCGCTGTGTGTAAGTTCAAAGTTCAAAGTTCAGACACTCTTGTCTGTTGGATTTTAAACTTTACCACCATCAATAACGTTTGAGTCTATTAATAACTCAGATTTAAAAAAAAATAATAATTTAAAATGTAGTAAATTAATAAAACCTGGTTGACAATATGGGCAGGTGAAGTAGAATTTTTCTGATTTTGTTACCTCGGGAATCGAAGTTTGCGGGCAGTCGCCGTTGCTCTCCCCGATTCATCCCGGGTACTCATAATTACTGAGAAAACCCAAGAACTCGATACAACCTGGTAACAGTGCCACTTCCAACGACAATGTTAATTATATTGTAATTGATTTAAACTCACCGTTTTGATCCAGCTATTTTTGGCTTTTAATGAAATCACTTATTTAAATTTTAGCTTGAGATTTACTTGCATAAATTCTTTAAAAAAACTTTCGTTCTTTCAGGCCGTGTAGCTGTAATGCCAAATGTGTTCCAATATAAAACAGACTCCTAGATCCAACTTTTTCAAAACCTAGACTCTATTTGTTCAACAGGTAGTGACTACAAATCAAAAATACAAATTTGAAAATTGATTTTTTTTCTTTAAAATAAATTCTAAAGGATTTTTAAAATTATTTTTTACCTAAAATTTGTGACAATTTTGACTATGAATTAAATGTGTGACGTTGTTGATTTAAATTAAAATGTGTGACATTTACATTTGCCTTACTGTGTTCTTGATTTTTGTTTTATTAGTACACAGCACTTTGAATGTTCTCCAATAACACAATAGATTACAGGAGTAGTGTGCAGAATAAATAGTGCCGCAAAGGGGAAGTAATGTTTCCAGCTCAATATTTCTACACAAACAATCTCACCCCCCCCCCTCTCTCTCACTCATATATATATATATATATATATATATATATATATATATATATATATATATATATATATATATATATATATATATATATATATATATATATATATATATATATATATATACTAGCTGCATCCCGTGCTCCGCCACGGTAAATCTTTTTTAAATGTACCAACTTGGGAACAGAACAAAACTAAACACAACACAAACGAACGCAAAAAAAAAAACACAAACGAAAAAACAAACACAACACTCATAACATAAACACAATTTAAATGCAATCATAAAGGCATATTGCTCACAGTTTGTCCGTAGCGCCAAATCGCGCCCTTTCCGGTGATTTGCACCCCCCTAAAACTTTCGATTTCCACCCCCCCCCCCCTCGCAAATTTTTTCCAACCCAATTTGGCGCCCCCTAAGGTCGGCACCCGGGGACATATGCCCTCCCCTCGCTACGCCTCTCCTATAAAACCCCTAGCTTGTCCTCAAACCGAAAGATAGAATAATAATTAGTAAACAGTATAAATAATAGGCAGTATTTAAAATATCCGTGTTTTACCTACAATATTTCACTTTATCCATTCACGCATTTTTTTTCCAGTACTTTAAATTTTACAAATTTACAATATAGTTTCATAACTAAAACCAATGCGCACCTAATGAACGTGATGACGCGTCTATAATAGTGCTGAATAGTTGATTAAAAATTATAAGTAATAAACAGTAGGGCCTACATTCAGTGAATAAAATAAATAAAAGATTGCCTTTTATCAATCCATGCTAATTATAATTTTCTAACAATAATTTTCTCTTACACATCCGAATAATTTGCATTCACATTTTGCTAATTATATTATTGCAACACTAATTCCTTCTATGACGAACGTATATTTGCATTCACATTTTTTATTAGCGTGAGTTTAATGTATTTTTAAATTACCTCCTTTGTCAAAATTAGAAAAGAGTTAAATTAATTTGATTTTTCTACCGTACTGTTATTATGTTATTGAAATGTATCCACTTTTTCTGGGAATCTAAACGAAAATGATATTTGACATTGATTCGTTTAATATGTTTTAGCAATGTGCGTGTATTTAATATTTTTTTTAAGTTATGCAAAAGAGTAAACACAGTGGCAATTATAAAATAGCTCTATGTCGTTATATAAACAAACCCTACTCTAATACTTATAAAAATACACTGCGGTGCACTGAGAAGCACAGCATGGTGCGATGTTTACTTTTATGGTTCCAAAAGCTATAGCGATGACAGAAGGAAGGAAGGAAGGACTGACACACTCTCAGCCCGCTTATATTATAGATATATATATATATATATATATATATGATACCGGAATAGGATAAAGAAGGATAAAGAATCTAACATTTCTTTCACAATTGACAATGAAACGTGTCTATTAAATCGGGTCTCTTTGTCTGATCTATGAGAACAAATTCAGATGTTTACAAGTAGATTATTAAAATAATGAGCTTTCTGTATCGGTCGTTACATAAAAAATAGCCTTAGTTCCGATTTCGTTTGCTACTTATTTCCCTTGTAAGTAGAAAATTTTTATTAGGGGAAACAACTTCAGACTAATGTACCATCAACAATATGTGTAAACATAATGCTTTTAAAATTAATTAAAACGTTGATATTTTAAAATTACAATTTTGCATAAGAGTTATTCCAATAATACGTTAATTGCATTTTCTTTTTATAAAAATCAATATAATATGTTTATAAAATGTAAAAACATTGAACTGTAAACTTACTTTAATATTATCTTTACAAATAAATTTTCATTTCATTATAAGTTGCTTGAAAAAACACATATTTCCATTGTTTAGCTCTTATAAAACTCGTCATGGCATAGTGCTGATATGTCTTACTTATCTTTCTAAATGTTTCAGAAAAAAAAAAAAATAAAACTCGAAAACTGCAAATAAATGCTCATTATTGGATTTATGAAATGGAAACAGCCTCACTAGCACCTTCTCTAAAAAATATAGCTCCTCAACAGGAGTATTTGTTACAGGGCAGTATTTTTGACAACCACAGAGATGTATTACTTCGTAGATTAAGGGGACTTTGTGACAATGCTGAGAGCAATTTTGAACATTTCCATGATTATGAGGCTGTTTACATGTTGAGAAATTCTACCACCACCCAACAGAATCAGTTTGTATTGTTTCGTGTGCGTCATGCACTTGATCATCCTGATGCTCCTGACTGGTCCAGCCTGGCAAGACTGATGTCCAAAACCTTGAAGCACTTGGTCAGTCCCACCTTGTAGAGTTGAGTGTAGTTGCACCATTGGGACAAGAACAGATTGGGGAAGATATGAAAAACTTTGCAGAGCAGCTGAAACCATTGGTAGTGTTGGAAAAATTTGACCACAGAAGAATACAGTGAAGTCACTATATAAACAAGCTTGACTTATTGTGAATTTTTAGTTTTATACTCTTGTATATTATTTTTCACTCTTGTTTTTTGATAAAGACAAATTGTATTAAAATTTACTGATATTGAAAAAAAAAACCTAACACAAAAAAAAAAAAACATTCGGAATAACAGCCTACATTTAACTAAATATCGGTGTTTTTGTACAGATCAAATATTTAAAAAAAAAAAAAATTAACCTAACACAACCATCCTTTGCAATTTTTTTATAATCAAATACATGACATCATGTAAATATTCATTATGTACATTTGCAAAGCCTTTCGTTTTCATTTGGTGTTCAAAATTATGTTAAAAAATTTGATGTTGATGTACTTGTTTTAATTGCAAATAAAAGTATTAAAAAAAAACCCTAACACAACCACGGACGAATTTAATCAAATAAAAACAGAGTTTACTGAAAATTGAAATTTTGGTAATTTTAAAATTGAAGCATTTGTTTTGGTTTTTTTTTTAATTAAGAAATTTAAAAATGAGTAAAATTTACACAGCATCTAAATACAAAGGTGAATGTTTCTTATTGTAAAATGTTATTTTTTAATTTATTTTTATCATTTTATAATTGTTACTTATAACTTACTATGATCAACTAAAATTTGTTTGATATAAGAATTTTTAAAAATTAAGGGACCAGGACTTTAAAAATCCTGAATCATTGATTGAAGCGTTACAATCCCTGACTCTACGTATAGTCAAATTTATTTAAAACTCAATTGTTCTAGGTTTAAACTTGTACCTATCAACTGGTGCGGTTTGCTTTATTCAGAAGTGAACCAGGATTTCAAATTTTTTTCATAAATAAATGTGTACTGTGCTTAAAAAAAAACCGAACACAACCAAAATGGCTAGTGTGAGGACCAAAACAGTGAAAAGGGCTGCCTGAGTGATTATTGAAAAAATATTACACCAGGCTCACTGCTGACTTTCACACCAACAAGAGAGTACGTGAAGAAATTGCCATTATACCAAGCAAAAAGCTCAGGAACACGATGGCTGGGTTTGTTACACATTTGATGAAGAGGATCCAGAAAGGCCCAGTTCGCAACATCTCTATTAAACTTCAAGAAAAAGAAAGAGGGAGAAGAGATAACTATGTCCATGAGGTATGAGCCCTGAAACTTGACTTAATTGAGATTGATCCAGTTACAAAGGAGATGTCAAAGGCTCTTAACTTTGCCAACCTCCCTCATCTACAAGTGACACAGCCAACTCCTACCTTTGCTGGTAGAGCACCGCCTGCTGGTCTGAGAACTTAAATTATAGCTTTGTAATAAAGTAAATAAATGATCGAACTCTTTAAAAAAATTAATAAATAAAAGAAAAGAATTTCACGAACGTAGTATTCTAAATCATAGATCTACATTTAAATTGTAAATCCCAAGATTTAAGCGATCATGGCAAGTTAATTAACATCTTCCCTAAACTGTCTTGAATATTCTTATAGAACACTGCGGGGAATAGCAAGTCGGGATATTGACATGATTTTTAATCTATTTTTAAATACTTAAACTTTAAAAAAATAGAATTGAATCTCATAGAAAAACGAATTGCACACCAAATGAACAGGTCTGTATAACAGTGCGGAAAATTAGTAGTTTATAAATTCATATTCGTTTTTGAGAAATCGGAAATAGCGTTAAGTACAACTTCCGATCACCGGAAATTACTCAAAATTTGACAGAAAACAAAATTAGATCTTTTACTTATGTCTTCTTCTTCTTTACTTATGTAAAACTTCATCTATCAATCAGAAACAGTACTCAACTTATTTCCGTTTATCTGAAATCGCTGAAAAGTTGCTACAGAACTACAAATTCGATGTAATACTTATTTATGAAATTTCCTCAACCCAGCTTTCGTATTACCGCAGCCCATTTGTGTTCAGATGACTGCAGCCTGTTCGTGTTCGGATGACCGCAGCCTGTTCGTGTTCGGATGACCGCAGCCCGTTCGTGTTCGGATGACCGCAGCCCGTTCGTGTTCGGATGACCGCAGCCCGTTATTGTCAGGATGACCGCAGCCCGTTCGTGTTAGGATGACCTAGAATGACCGCAGCCCGTTCGTGTTCGGATGACCGCAGCCCGTTCGTGTTAGGATGACCTAGAATGACCGCAGCCCGTTCGTGTTCGGATGACCGCAGCCCGTTCGTGTTAGGATGACCTAGAATGACCGCAGCCCGTTCGTGTTAGGATGACCGCAGTCCTTTGTGCTAGGATGACCGCAGCCTATTTGTGTTCAGATGACCGCAGCCCGTTCGTGTTAGGATGACCGCAGCCCGTTCGTGTTAGGATGACCTAGAATGACCGCAGCCTGTTCGTGTTCTGATGACCGCAGCCCGTTCGTGTTAGGATGACCGCAGCCCGTTCGTGTTAGGATAACCGCAGCCCGTTCGTGTTAGGATGACCTAGAATGACCGCAGCCTGTTCGTGTTCTGATGACCGCAGCCCGTTCGTGTTAGGATGACCGCAGCCCGTTCGTGTTAGGATGACCGCAGCCCGTTCGTATTCGGATGACCGCAGCCCGTTCGTGTTAGAATGACCGCAGCCCGTTCGTGTTAGGATGAACTAGAATGACCGCAGCCCGTTCGTGTTGGGATGACCGCAGCCCGTTCGTGTTGGGATGACCGCAGCCCGTTCGTGTTAGAATGACCGCAGCCCGTTCGTGTTAGAATGACCGCAGCCCGTTCGTGTTAGGATAACCGCAGCCCGTTCGTGTTGGGATGAACTAGAATGACCGCAGCCCGTTCGTGTTGGGATGACCGCAGCCCGTTCGTGTTAGAATGACCGCAGCCCGTTCGTGTTCGGATGACCGCAGCCCGTTCGTGTTAGGATGACCTAGAATGACCGCAGCCCGTTCGTGTTCGATGACCGCAGCCCGTTCGTGTTCGATGACCGCAGCCCGTTCGTGTTAGGATGACCTAGAATGACCGCAGCCCGTTCGTGTTAGGATGACCTAGAATGACCGCAGCCCGTTCGTGTTCGGATGACCGCAGACCATTAGAATTAGGATGACTTCAGCCCAGAATTATTTGTTTAAACTGGTCCCGTTCGTCGGTTGAATACTGACCCCAAGCCTTGTCGTTTTGTTTGTGTGTGTGTGTGTGAGAGAGAGAGAGAGAGTGTATGTGTGTGTATGTATGTGTGTGTGTGTGTGTGTGTGTGGTCAGGGTAAGGGTACACCAAACTAAATTTATTTAGGGGGGGGGGGGGGGTCGAAGGCTATAGAAACAAATCCAGAAACAAAAGTAGGCTGAAATCGGAGTCAACAGCGTCGGCGTGGTCGAGTTTGTAAAGCTCGTGGTCGCTAAACCGAAAAGTCTTGAGTTCGAACCCACGGGCAGTGTGAGGGTGGGGATTTTTTTAAGAAGGCGTAACGAATGAATCCAACAACACGCAGTTCAAGTTCAACTATAATTGTTCTTTATTAAAATGATATATATGTTCAAGTTTCTACCTAACTGATCTACACTGTACTATTTACTTCTACTACTGACTGTTCACTATACTACTAACTCCCACGACCAATCCTAACACTATCTACATTCTACAACCTAACACCTTCTCTACTCTTCGCTATCTAATCATGATCTCCTAACTATCTACATTCTCGGCCGTCTCTGACCGCTACCTAACACCGTCCTCGCCTATCGCTCTCCTGCCCCACGCCTCAGTGGTCAGCTGACCGTCCCACGTGACCGGTCAGCCCTGTGCGCCCATTGGCCTCTCTACCCAACCAACTAGGCCTATCGTCTGTTTCTGCTAACCTATATCTGCTAAACATGTCTGACGTAATCTTGCGTCATCACATATCTCCCTCCCTTTCTGTAGCTGACAAATTATATTTTTCAGCGTCTGCTACTAATCTAATACATCAACAACTATCTATCTTACTACTCTATTCTATCCCTAACATCAATCATATAAATCAAATACAAAATGGGACAGCACAGTTTACAAAAACATAAATCTTGTGTCTGTGTTCCTGAAAAAAAATGTCATTGTTCTAGTTCTCGTGCAAGTATCCTGACGTCTGTGGTGTCTCTGCTTGATAATGTATGTCTATGTTTCATGGTATGTGTGAATCCAATCATGTGCAACTCAGTTCTGGCTAGGTTGTCGTGTACTGGCCTTGAGTGAATGTAGTGGTAATGTGTAACTGGTTGAACGGGCTCTGCGAGCAGTGTAAGTGTGTGTGTGTGTAAGTGTTATGTAATTATTGGCGTTCATCTGTGGTGGGTGGGTTGTGGCGTTGGTCTACGTAAGTTCCCGTGAGGCGGGTGTAGGCGTAACTTTCGTTGGTCAATGTGATGACGCAACAAACTCAACGCTGGTTGAGACGTCCACGTAGAGTGGTTATACGATGAACTGGAGCTGTCTGATGCGCTGGTGAACAATGACGTAACATTCCGACGCTGGGAACTTGGACGATGGGTCTTCTACCCTTTGTATGTGCCGACGTAGGTGTACGTAGCTGGCGGTCTGTTATTCAACTCCAGTGCGGGGGCGAAGCGGTGGCGATGCGTCCGTTGTCTTGACCAGGGCAATTCTCCGTTCGGCAGGGCTGTTCGCTGTCCAGGTAATTCAACGTAATCAGGGTTTCAGGTGGCGGCACTCTTTGAAGTGTCGGCTTCATCTCGTCTCATTCTGAATAGCGCTGGTGGGTCTGAAATTGTATTACGAGACCATGAGCAATGGTTTTACGTGACTATCTTAGTGCCCGCGCAGACAAGTATTCAGACAGAGGTACCTTCCATTAAAAAAAACCTCAATCCCAAATTTATACGTGCTGAACATTTGTCTGGCGGCATAACAACATATAAAAATAACATTACAACATAACCAAATAAAAAAAAATCAGTACACTCTAATCTAACAACAATCCGTAAAGCCTAATAAACTCAATAGACGTAAACACTACTAGAGCTTAGAAATAGCTTCACAAAAAGAATAGACATGTGAGTGTATATAATAATCGTGCCGTTTCAAATAACATTTGAACACGTAATCATATAGTGGAGCAGCTCTCACTATCTGACTTCTGACAAAAACTGGCTGGCTTGACTTAATGACTGACTTCACTTTTGACTTCAGTAACTTGACTTATTTCACTTTTACTGACTTCAGTAACTTCACTGACTTCAATTTACGACTTATTTCCCATTCACGATTAACTTTACTTCGACGATTCCATTTGCCGACTAACTTGACCTAGACGACAGATTTCACTGACTGACTTCAATTCAACTTAAAAGGCTTCACTGACTGACTTAAACTTCGACGACTTAAACGTCTTCACTTTGATTTCAATGACTTTTCCTTGACTTCAACGACTTCAATATGACTTCAAATACTTCACTTTGACTTCAACAACTTCAATATGACTTCAAAGACTTTTCTTTGACTGCAACATGACTTCAACAACGTCACTATGACCTCAACGACTTTAACAACATTGACTGACTTGACTGACTTCAAATAACTTCTTTGACTTCAGTTCTGACTTATACTTCACGCCGATTTCTCGGCGACTTAATTCCTAACATTCTTGATGACCAGAGTTGTATGACCTATGTTCTAGTTGCGTGACAGCGTGTCGGCCAACACGTTTTGTGTGCCGGGGACAGGAACAATGTCAAATTGATAATCTTGTAAGCTCAGTGCCCAGCGTACCAGTCTTGCGTTTGACAGCTTCTTTGTTTTTAGTGCTTGTAGGGGCGCGTGGTCGGTCTGTAAAGTGAAGTGTGCACCGGCCAGGTATCTGGCAAACTTGTTTATGGCCCAGACTATGGCCAGACATTCTTTCTCAATGACTGCGTAGTTTTTCTCAGCTGACGACAATTTTCGGCTAATGTATTGGACTGGGTGGAGTTCATTGTTAAATTCTTGTAACAGACATGCACCTATACCGACCGAAGAGGCATCCGTGCAGAGGATAAAGGGTTGATCTGTATTTGGTAATCTGAGAATAGGTTCCGATGCGAATGCTTGTTTTACCCTGTTTAGTGCTGTTTCACATTTTTCTGTCCACAGTAGTTTCTTATTCTTTTTGTCCGTTTTTGTTAAATTCGTTAGTGGCTCTATGATGGTGGCGAAATTGGGTATAAACTTCCTATAGTAGTTACACAGACCGATCAAGCTACGGACCTCTTTAATTGATGTCGGCACGTTTATGTTCAGTATTTTATTCACTGTAGGTTGGAGTGGCTTTTGTTGACCTTGTGAAATGGAGTGACCTAAAAATTCTATCTCTTCCATTCCTATTTCTATTTTGCTAGGTTTAGCAGTTAGTCCATGCTGCTTTAATATTTCCAGCAGCGTTTCCAGTCCTCTCACATGCTCTTGCCAGGTGTTGTGGAACAGACATATGTCATCTAAGTAGGATATGAGATCGTCTCGACCCTGTAGTATTTTTCGCATGAGTCTGTTGAAGGTAGCCGGTGCGTTCATTAGCCCGAAACTCATGTACTTCCACTGGAACAAGCCAAATGGTGTTATAAAGGCTGTTAGGTGTCTCACATCTTCTTTTATTGGTATCTGCCAATAACCCCTGGATAAGTCAAGCTTTGTAAAGTATTTAGCCTGTTTAAGTTTAGCAAATAAGTCTTCTGGATTTGGCATTGGTTCTGCGTCTGGTATTGTAATGCTGTTCAGTTGTCTGTAATCAATACACAGTCTAAGGTCGTGGGATTTTTTCTTTACTAATACAATAGGAGCAGCATATGAAGAGTCGGAATGTTCTATTATTCCAGCTTGTAATAAGTCTTGGATTTGGTTTTGTACGTTTTCTCTGTGATGTATGGGAATGTTGTATGCGGGCATTTTGGTTGCTCTAAGTGAAGTCAACTTAATATCATGGACGATTGTATCTGTTTTACCAGGTTGTGGGGATAGCACCTCTTTAAATTTTTCTAATATTTCCTTGATTTCTTTTTCGATTTCTGGCGGCATTCTGCCGATTTTGATATCTTGCCATGTTTCCTTGCTAGTAGGTAATGTGTATATTTTGCCGATCGAGTCTGTGTCATCTTCGTGTAACTCTGCGCAGTTTATTGTTGCCGTTTGTTTAATTTCAAGCTCTTCTGGTCTTAAGGTGTAAGGGCTCAATATATTTGTGTGAAACGTTTTTTTCTTCCCTTTTATTTCGACTTGGTAATCTACATTTGAAATTTTGGCTGTGATTGTGAATGGACCCTGCCATGCAAGCTGTAATTTGTTGTGCTTAGAAGGTAACAGTATTCTGACCTGTTCCCCTACTGTGAACTGGCGTAGCTTTCTATTCCTGTTCACCCTGTGTCTTGCTATTTCTCCCTTTTCTTGTAGCGCGAGCTTTGCTTCCTGGCATGCATTGATTATATTTTCTCTAAGATTGACAATGGCTTCATATGTTGTTCTGGTTTCTTGTTCTATGTTCTGTTTGTAGAGAAGTGTCCTAAGTATATCCATGGGGCCCTTGGGGTTGGCGCCGTAGACGAGTTCGAATGGAGAAAATCCAGTAGAAGAATGAGGTATTTCTCGGTAGGCGAATAGGATACATGGTAGCATGGTATCCCAGTTTTCTGGGTTGTCTTTAGAGACTTTGTCTAATAGCGATTTAATGGTGCCGTTTAGTCGTTCACACACGCCATTGCTTTGAGGGTGATAGGGTGTCGTGAATGCTTGCTTAAGGATACAAGATACCCATGTTTTCGATAAAAAAATAATTTTGCCCCCCCAAAATTTTTATTTCTTAATTCGGTACTAATACCTTTTATCTATCTAACCCGAACATTTCGGACTTCTACGCCTTACGGTTATCCGTTTATTGCCATGTGAAACATGGTACCCCCCGGCAAGTTTTCACACTACTACGTGGACAGCGGCTATCTTCGAGCGAGTATTACATCATTTTTTGCCCGCGAGGCACCATAAACTTTACAGCAATCTAAGGGCCAAGCACTCGTGTACCCGCTGGTGTAGTGACTTTTTCTTTTGTTCTACAAATAAGTGGGATAAACGTTGTTTTCTACCAAGTAAAATTTGATGTCAAAGTCCATATATGGGCATGTGCGTAAAAATTATGAATGGGAAGAGATTCATTGATACGTTTGACCAATCATACAATAGTACAGTAAATCAAAATAATCTGCGATAGGTTGCAACTAACCACGTGTGCTAGGCAGCCATCTTGTTTCTAGATAAACAAAACAATCACCTGTCTTGTTTGTTTACATCATTAGCGTATACTCTTCTATTTGTTGTTTTAAAGTTATAGAACAACATTAAGTTTAATAATTGAAACTTTACCAACAAATGTTCTGTTGATTGTCACTGGAACACTATTAAAACACTGTTTCGTACGCTTTATTATACTAAGCTGAAAAAATGCGTCATGGACATGTCTATCAGTTTGAAGAATGTACTAAGTCCATCCCCTTTATCCCCCTCATCCCCTTCTCGCCATTCCACCAACGGCTGTTTTATAATCTTGTTACGGCATGCTGTGATAGGCTTGAACGCGTTCATCAGGCTTTACACCGCACTGTATACGACACATGTGTTAATGTGTATGCCCGCCCATCTCTCCGTACAGGGTTTGCTAGCAACGAATGGAAATACTAGATGGGATAGCTGATAAGCATTCACTTAGGTCTTGTACTTGACCCTATCTACACAGACGTGTTATTCACGGTTGAATGAACATTGGTAATCTATGGCTCATCGGTTCTTCACGCACTATCCAGCGGTGGGGTGGGGTGAAGGGGCGTGTCTAACCTCAAGCGTTGTACCTAGCGTTGTGTAGTAGGCTATTATCATAAGGCAATAAACTTGTGTAAGCTACAATAGACATTCTATTGACGTGAGAAGACCGGCTAACAAACAAAACTTAATCTGGTTTGATGATAGCTGTTCTGAGAATAACAATCAAATGATAGGATGTTTAAGACTTAACAGTCATTAATTTATTATCTGTTGTATGCATATTTTCTGCTTACGCAGAAAAATCTATCTAAAACTTACAACATGAATCAACGCGTATTTTATTAGCCAAATGGTTCTTCCACACATAACAAGAAGTCATTTTATGTTTGCTAAAAGAGGAAACGCACAGTGCCTTTTTCTGCCTTTCTTTTCACGTTTTCTCAACTTTGCATTTTTACTCAAAATGCAACATTCAAATCGCTAAGGCTTTGGAACCCTTAGTCTTACAGCACTGAAACATTCCACATGCATTTAGCATTATACCATCTACAAAACTACGTTTGTACATTAAGTTTACTACAATACTTTAGAAAATATCAATACTTATGTTATACCACCCCCTAATTTTTGTACTTAAATTTACGTAAAAATTTGTAATAAAAATTGAGTACAAGCTATCGCAATGAACAAACGTAGAAATGTATAGTTTGGTTTCGTAAATCTAAATCTTTCATCCGCTTTACAAAATTGCTTATGGGAACAAAGCCTTAGCGATTTGTAAAGGTGTTAGTTTTCACACCTTTTCGCGGTTCCCATGGCAACCAGTACTGCTATTGACGGCCACATATTAATTTTGTCAATAGTTTAACAACTACTAACATATGTACTTATTAAATACCCAGAAATGTGTTAAATTAAAAAAAAAATTCTATCCGTGGTGTCTACCCTTAATCCCCAGCACACTCGTGAGTTGTCTCGTTAAGTCGGAGGTAAATTGTGTGCCCCGATCTGACAGTATGGTGTCCGGGAACCCGGTTCTTGAGAAGAACGTGAGTAGAGCGCCTGCTATATCCTCAGATGTTATCGTCTTTAGTGGGAAGGCTTCTGGCCAACGTGTTGCAAAGTCGACTATTGTGAGGATGTATCGGTGACCACGTTTTGATGGGGTAGGCAGTGGTCCTATGATATCTATCGCTATTTTTTCGAATGGTCTGTTAGCTAAATCGGTGGTTTGTAATGGGGCTTGGGGTGGTCTAGTGGTATCTCTATTCCTGCATGTCTGACATGACTTCACGTACTGTGAGATGTCTTTGTCCATGCCCGGCCAGTAGAAGGTAGTTTCAATTCTTTGTTTTGTTTTCTTTCTTCCCATGTGTCCTGCAAGTGTAAGGTCGTGTGCATGGTGTAGAATTTGTCCTCTGTATTTCTGTGGGATTACTAATTGGTTTATTTCTTGTCCTTTGCTTTTATATTTTCTTTGAAGCGTGTTATTCTTAATAAAGAAAGAGTGTTCTGATGACCTCGATGTAGTAATTGAGTGTTTACGGGCGAGTCTAAATATCTTTTCTAGTGACGGGTCTTCTTGTTGTGCTAGCTGAAATTTTTCTGGTTCCCAAATGTTTTTGGTCTCAGTATTATCCATGGCATTGTTCTGTTGGCCTTCTGCTTGATGACTACTTAGGTCGACGGGTGGTTCATGACTTTTGTTGCTTTCTCTTGCTTTTCTTGCTTGTTCTCTTGTTTCGACCATCTGAATTATTTCCCTTTGTACCCAATCGTCGATTTCCACTCGGGAAATAGTTTCGTTGTTCACTATGTTTCCGATGATCAGATCATATGATCCATTGTCAGTGACCACAGCAATTACACGACCAGTTAGATATGGGGTTTGAATATTGATCAATGCCGTTTTGTATTCTGCGATTATACCGCCAAATAATTCCACATTTACATATCGGCCTGTATATTGGCATGTTTTAACGAATTTGGCTTTTACTGCCATTGTCGAACAACCCGTGTCTCGAATTGCGTTTACTATCTGTCCGTTTACTTTAGACTTAAATGTTGGTAACGAGCTTGATGTGTTTAGTAGGTGGATTCTTTCAACTGGTTGGTTATGGTTTTGTGAAGGGTTGTTTCTCTGTGGTCTCTGGTAAGGTTCGTTCCTTGAAGATGAGCGTTGTTGGCTTAGTTGTTCTAAGTAGTTCACTCGAGTTTCAACTCTAAATTGTTTCACACCTCTAATATTTCCTAATATCACATCGTATGGCCCGTTTTTAAAAACAGCTGCTTCAACTGTTTTACACGCTGAGGGTGTGGCTATGGTGACTATAGCTGTTGGCCAAACATATGTGCTGCCTCTTGAGCTGTGAACACGTTGTGTTCTGCCTGTGTATTGGTGGTGTTGTACGAATGTGTTACGTACTGCCACTGTTGAGCAGTGTGTGTCCCTAATTGCTGTGGCGTATCTGCTATTAATTTTTGACGTAAATGTGTCTGTTCTTTTACTGGCTTCTGTAAACGATGATATGAATGCCATTCTATTAATCTGTCTATATTTTGGTCTGTTGCGTTGTGCATCTTGTTGGCGTATATCATAATATCGTATTCTGCAATTTATTTGTTTGTGGCCTGTTCTATTACAATAGTAGCATCTGACACTGTAATTGTGTTTTTGTTGACTGTAGTTAATCTGAATGTTGTGATTTGCGCTATTATGTTTTTGGAGTGTATGTGGTGTTTCACTTTTTGTAGTAGGTATTTCGCTTGCTTCACTGAACGTGTCATCTGAATCTGAATCGTAGGAATAGTAAAATGTTGTTTCAGCTGTCTGGTTGTTATTATTAGTATCTAAACTTTGCACCGTTTCTTGTTTGGCTTGGCAAAGTTCTCTCAATTTTTCTCTTTCTTTACGAATTCTTTCTGTTTCTTCTTTAAGTCCGGCAATATATGTTTCTGCTTCTCTTTGTTTCTCTGCTAACTCGGCATCTATCTTTGCATCATATTCTTCTTCAGTCAACAAGGAATCTGGATCTCCGAATACCTTGTAATCTACGATTCTATTGATCAAATCTTCCATAGCATCTGGATCATCTAGAGTTTTTACGTCAAATTCTTTAACAGTTAATAACCAGTCTCGATTTTCTGTTGTCGTGTATTGTCCAAGCCTAATAATCAATTCATCCAGAATATCTGGATCCTCAATAGTTCTTGAATTGCTTTTCACTTTGACTGTATTCTGAACATTTATATCTAGTAACGAGTTATCAATTCTACCTGACTCTTCTAGGCCTGACTTAAGCTCAGTTTTAGTGCCCACTTCGTACAATGGAGGCATTTTTAAGGGTAGTGTGGTTGAAGAAACAGATAAGAAAGAGGCAGAAAAACCGCTGGCACCAAATATCCAGCACAAGTCTAAACCCAAACGTTTAAAAAATTTTTGGAAGGTACTTATCTTTTTGGACATGTTGACTGTTTCCTTGTGTTGTTAATCCAAACTCGTTCCGGTTGAAGAAACCCGCTGTTGTGTTGAGTTGAAGAAAGCTGTACACCAGTCATACTCCGTCATGAATAGCTGATATACGTTCTTTCCCTTACTCGACCCGCGCTCCACCAGATGTGAGGGTGGGGATTTTTTTTAAGAAGGCGTAACGAATGAATCCAACAACACGCAGTTCAAGTTCAACTATAATTGTTCTTTATTAAAATGATATATATGTTCAAGTTTCTACCTAACTGATCTACACTGTACTATTTACTTCTACTACTGACTGTTCACTATACTACTAACTCCCACGACCAATCCTAACACTATCTACATTCTACAACCTAACACCTTCTCTACTCTTCGCTATCTAATCATGATCTCCTAACTATCTACATTCTCGGCCGTCTCTGACCGCTACCTAACACCGTCCTCGCCTATCGCTCTCCTGCCCCACGCCTCAGTGGTCAGCTGACCGTCCCACGTGACCGGTCAGCCCTGTGCGCCCATTGGCCTCTCTACCCAACCAACTAGGCCTATCGTCTGTTTCTGCTAACCTATATCTGCTAAACATGTCTGACGTAATCTTGCGTCATCACAGGCAGATAAGGCTCAATAGCTGGGTACATCTACTCTTCTAGGAGAGGCAACTCAAAATTCAAACAACTGCTGACTTGTAGTTTGTTCTTGGTTGGACAAAGGCTATGGAAGCAAATCCAAAGGAAAAGCAGCGGAAATCGAAGTCAACAGCACAGTGGCGTAGCCAGGAACGTCTCATGGAAGGGGGGGGGTTCAAATTTTTCCCCGCATTATAAATGTATATCAGAGGCGAAGCGTCCCTCCCCGGCCCCCAAGGACAAACTTTTGATTTGCACCCCCCCCCCTCAAACATTCGATTTTGCACCCCCGCTCAACCTTTATGTATCTACCGAGGGGTCTATGGGGGGGGGGGGTTCTAGCCCCCTCCCCCAGCCTACGCCACTGCAACTGCATATACTGCGCATAACAAGTTGAAACATAATACTGTATTGTGTTAAAGGGAATCGCTACCAACAGTAAGAACGAAGAAGTGGAAAAGGAAAGAGTCAATGTGGACACATAACGAATAGGAAGAATTTGAACCCAAGGTGAAAATTACAACGGAGCACGTCAGAACAAAACTACGATGATAGGGACATGTTTATTAGAGATTGCAACCGATTCATCTTACATTATAAGATCACGTTTTTATTTTTTTAAATTAAATGATGTCACGTTCAAGAACATGTCACATTCCAGATCATGTCACGATGCAAGACAGGCTTCATGGCAAGCAAGCAAGGTCGTGTCACGTTTCAATTTTAGGAGAAGACGGATCACGGTTTTCACAGTTAAGCTGGAAATAGAAAAATTACATGTTATAGTGTTGGAAAGTATATAAATCGAAGCACAATGTATATACGCTATCATTTATTAAAAAGTCGAAAGCAGAGGCGTAGCGACCTTTCCCGGCGCCCGGGGACAAACTTTCAATTTGGTGCCCCCTCCCCCCCCCCCCCAAGTATTTTTTTATATTTATAATGCATAACTGCAGCTAAAATAAGCTTTTAATTTGTTTTCCAACCTATTTTAGCGCCCACTAGGGTCGGCGCCCGGGGACATAGGTACCCCCCCCCCCTCGCCTCTAGTCGAAAGTAGTCGATACAGTTGTGAAGAGGTAGTGTGAGTGTGAAAACATTCAAGGGAGACGATTTGTATCTTGCGGGGAGAGAATCTAAAAGAAGTGAGAAAATTAATATGGCTGATTTTGATGTTAATATTGCCGAGCCTGTTATAAAAAGGTGGGTTTGCGTGGTCAAATGGTAGAGCTTATGACTTCTAACCCAAAAGTTTCGAGGTCGGAGCCTGCGTTCACAGGGAAACAAAAGCGAGGTCATTGAAACAGTTGAGCCTGTGTTCACTTAGCTCTAATGGGTACCTGAGTTCACCCAGCTCTAATGGGTACCTGACACAAGGCTAGGAAAATATAGACGCGTGAGCATTATGTTGATCATACTATATTTTCATAGTCTGAGGTTAGAGAAACAGAGTCTGCAAATCATTACAGCCCTCCCTCCCTCACTCCCCCCCCCCCCCCCCATACACCTCACGTCCCCCTAATCTTCGAACTTACCCGACAAACAGGGACAGTTCATACCGAGCAGACAAAAACAGTCTCCAATGATTGGACTCGCTGAGAGGTGAAAAAATAGAAAACATCATGCTATTAAACAAGGAAACAAAGATCAGACCTTACACAGTAGAAAAAACTATTCGTATTGTTAAGTGTCAATATTAGGATAAAACTGTACGCTCAGAAAGTAGTGATATCCATAATCAGTGGTTGGCGTATTATGCATCTTTGTTGTGATTTACTAAACAGTTGTGGTGAAATGTGTTTTTGTAAAGATACACTATGGCTTCGGATGGACTTTTGTAAGCATCTAATTTAATGTGAATCCAATATTGTATATTGTCGCTTGACCTACTTTTTAAAGCTGTTGCTTTGGTAATGATGGCTTCCGTAAAAGACTAATCCACCTTTTCGTTTTTTTTTTACAACATTCAGCGGTCATGTCACTCTTAGGCGACACCCTAAATATTCTGTCACTATAGCAGAGTTTCTTTCAGGCATCTATTCTAAGCGCGTCTATCAACCTCCCCCCCCTCCCCCAACCCCGAACGAAATAGAATTTGTATACAATCCGGGTTCAAATCAGTGGAACGTCCCTGAGTCCAACCAGCTCTGATGGGTAACTAACTCACGTTAGGGAAAACAAAGGCGGCTGGGCATAGTGTTGACCACACTATCTCTTCATATGCCGAGGTCTCTGAAACAGCTGAACTCTACTTCATCTGCCCCATGTGTGTATTGGGCACGAACGAAACAATTATGAGGATACAAAATAAATACTTTAATCCCCCCCAGGTAATTTAAGCCCCCCCCCCCCCCCCCCCCATGGAAAATGTTCAAGTTCCATCCAAGGTATGTATGAAAGAAGCACTATAATAAGGTAACAGATAAAAATTGCCGTATTCAGAAACCATAAATTGAAAAGTCTGAAAGGCGAATAGGGCTGGAAAGTAGGTCAACAACCAGTTCTATGGCTCATGCAGGTTTTACTGAGCCGTAGAACTGGTTGGTGACCTACTTACCAGCCCTATTGATGTCGTATAACATTTGTGAACAAATTTTTTCTAAAGATGAAAAATATCTTACCGCTGGCTGCAGCCATAAAGTAGCAGACGGTAGCGACGACAACAATGGCGCTGATGATGGCTTTCATCTTGTCGGTGTTGTTGTGGGGGGTGGTGATGCTGTGATTACCTGTGACGACGTACTGGAGTTGTCAGACAACTTTATAAGTGACCTCAGTGGCGTAGGCAGGGGGGGGTTAGGGGGGGTCATAACCCCCCCCCCCCCCCATAGACCCCTCGGTATATATAAAAAGTATGAGGGGGGGTGCAAATCGAAAGTTTGAGGGGGGGTGCAAATCGAAAGTTTGAGGGGGGGGGTGCAAATCGAAAGTTTGAGGGGGGGGGGGGTGCAAATCGAAAGTTTGAGGGGGGGGGGGGTGCAAATCGAAAGTTTGAGGGGGGGGGGGTGCAAATCGAAAGTTTGAGGGGGGGGGGTGCAAATCGAAAGTTTGTCCCCGGGTAAAAATTGGAACCCCCCCCTTGAGACGATCCTGGCTACGCCACTGAGTGACCTACACAAGACGTCAGGACAGAAATGTGACATCTGGTGTTTGACCTCTTCACTTAAGTAATCAGAGACTTTTATCTTTGCAAGCCTTGAACATTTTTCAGAAGAAATGCTATTATACACTGTCGACCTCGTACAAACAGTTAATGTATCTAAATATACTTTGGTATATTGAGAAAAAAACTTTTTTTTTAAATATTGATAGAGATTCATTCTTTTATTTTTATTATAAGACGTTGTGTCTGATTGTTTGTGGGATGTAGCAAATCTTGTAATATAGTTTGATCCACTTCTTATGCAGTGATTTAGTTTTTAACTTTCCAGATACATTCGTCTTCGGTGACAATACAAACATATCTTTTTTTTAAAAATCATATTAGTCATTGAGTTACTCATTAAAGTTTAATTTAAAAATTACTAAAATTCATTCTTCTTATTCTTCTGCTTTAGCTTTAGAAGAGATTCCCTCCAACATAATTAAATATACGTGTCAACATGTTATGCACCTTTGACTCCGATTTCAGCCTGCTTTTCTTTTTTGTTTTGCTTCCATAGCCTTTGTCCAACTAAGAACAAATTACAAGGAAACAGTTGTTTGATTTTGGAGTTGTCTCTCCTAGAAGAGTGGCTGTCCCTAGCTAACGAGCTTCATCTGCCCGAGTGTTCGAACTCGAAACTTTACCATGAGCTTTACCAACTCGACCATGCCGACCCCTTAAAATTCATTATTAAAAGGGAGATAAAAAATATTTCCTTTTTCGAACCTGAAGGTCTATGTGGCAGGTGAAGTAGTGTTCACCTGTTTCTGTGACCTCGGCAATTGAAAGAATAGAACGGTAAGCGCTAAGCCAAGAACAGGGGAGATAACAGGATTAAAATCTAGAGATCGCTCTATCTCCACGCCATCGACGGTGAACTGTTTTTTTTCACGGCTGAGTGATTTTTTTTTTTTGCCTGAACATAGAG
Source organism: Physella acuta (assembly GCF_028476545.2). NCBI lineage: Eukaryota > Metazoa > Mollusca > Gastropoda > Physidae > Physella > Physella acuta. Next base: position 378,979 of record NW_026732068.1, on the reverse strand, counting down.
TATCATCCACTGACTAAGAGGTGTTGGCCTACATAATTGTCTCTTAGTGATTGTAAAATGAACGTAAACGTTTTTATGGTGTTAATTACTCAACAGGAGGAAAATACAGTCGATATACAAACTTTTGTAATAATAAGCTTTTGAATTAACCGACGATAAGAAATTAATCAAACTCGCATTCTTTAATAAAAGTACCAGATGCTCAGAACATCTTTGTTTTAGGGACCAATGAATTTTTTGGAAAAAAAAAAGGTTTTTTTTTTTGTTTTTTGTTGTTGTTATTTTCAGTTCGTTTAAAAGCTTAAAAGGTTCTTTATGGTAATTTTATTTATTTGTCAAGTACAAGTATGATGACAGTTAAATGAGTACAAGTATGATGACAGTTCAATGAGTACAAGTATGATGACCATCTATGAGTACAAGTATGATGACAGTTAAATGAGTACAAGTATGATGAAAGTTAAATGAGTACAAGTATGATGAAAGTTAAATGAGTACAAGTATGATGACAGTTCAATGAGTACAAGTATGATGACAGTTCAATGAGTACCAGTATGATGACAGTTCAATGAGTACAAGTATGATGACCATCTATGAGTACAAGTATGATGACAGTTCAATGAGTACAAGTATGATGAAAGTTAAATGAGTACAAGTATGATGACCATCTATGAGTACAAGTATGATGACAGTTCAATAAGTACAAGTATGATGAAAGTTAATTGAGTACAAGTATGATGACCATCTATGAGTACAAGTATGATGACAGTTTAATGAGTACAAGTATGATGACAGTTCAATGAGTACAAGTATGATGACAGTTCAATGAGTACAAGTATGATGAAAGTTAAATGAGTACAAGTATGATGAAAGTTAAATGAGTACAAGTATGATGACAGTTAAATGAGTACAAGTATGATGACAGTTCAATGAGTACAAGTATGATGACAGTTCTATGAGTACAAGTATGATGACCATCAATGAGTACAAGTATGATGACAGTTCAATGAGTACAAGTATGATGACCATCAATGAGTACAAGCATGATGACCATCAATGAGTACAAGTATGATGACCATCAATGAGTACAAGTATGATGACATCAATGAGTACAAGTATGATGACAGTTCAATGAGTACAAGTATGATGACATCAATGAGTACAAGTATGATGACAGTTCAATGAGTACAAGTATGATGACATCAATGAGTACAAGTATGATGACCATCAATGAGTACAAGTATGATGACCATCAATGAGTACAAGTATGATGACAGTTCAATGAGTACAAGTATGATGACAGTTCAATGAGTACAAGTATGATGACAGTTCAATGAGTACAAGTATGGTGATCATCAATGAGTGCAAGTATGATGACAGTTCAATGAGTACAAGTATGATGACCATCAATGAGTACAAGTATGATGACAGTTCAATGAGTACAAGTATGATGACATCAATGAGTACAAGTATGATGACAGTTCAATGAGTACAAGTATGATGACCATCAATGAGTACAAGTATGATGAACATCAATGAGTACAAGTATGATGACAGTTCAATGAGTACAAGTATGAATATTGCACTAATAGTTTGTTTCAACATGCGACTAAAACTAACACAACCAGCCTTGTGGACGTTAACATAAAACCGCCTTATTCAGAACCGCGGGTCGATCTTTGTGGGCTCGTGTCGGCATATGGTGGCCATGATATGGTGGCCAGGGTCATAGTTTTCAGAACTTACAATTTTTTTTAAACTGAAAATGCAAATGTGTTACTAAATAACGATTCAAGGGATTTTTTCTCCATCGATAATTCTTAAAAATTCAAATAACAGTACGCTTCCAGGTCACTAATCAAAAAGTAATTGAAGAAGGAACCATGTGCTTTATTAAAAAATAAATATGTAGTAAGGTTAACGTTTTTCCATTTTAAACTAGAATTAATTTTTTATTTAAAAATATATCCAACTCAATATTTATAACAACATTATAACTTTAACTTATTTCTTAAAATTGTTTTTGTATTAATAAACAGATATTTGAAATTCATTCTTATAAATATTTTTATATATCAGATTTTGCAAACTGCTTAACTGTTGCCTCCCTTGTAACAAGAAGAGCGTCATCAACACAATTTAAATAAAGAAAACTGGTGGTAGTTTCTTAATTTTAGTTCATTTAAAAGCTTAGTATTAATACGTTTACTGTTATATTTGCTTTATTTTTAGTATCAAATGTTGGGTAGTTGCCTCCAGTGCCTTTTTTTTTTGTAAAAAAAAAATTTAAAAAAATAAAATAAAAGTAGGTGCCGGTACTCAGTGATGGATTGCCTAACTTTTAACTACCAGTTCGCACCTCGATGCAAGGTAAATGACAACGGCAAAGATACTAAATTAACAATTATAATAAACGAGCCGACCCGCGGCATATCATACGCCGCTATTTAGTTGTTGTTTTTTCTATTTTTCAGTAATTCATAATTTGTGAATTCGACACTACCAACGTTGCCACTGAAAATATTTCTTTAAAACACTATAAGTAGCTCGTTAAGGATGATAACCCTCCCCTCCTCCCCCCCCTCCGTTAAAGTAAACTCCACTTAGTCCCGTCCCCCCCCCCCCCTACGTTTAAAATCGTTTCAAACTAAATTATCCGCCCCTAATAGTCGTCACTAAACCCTGCTCTGCTTGTAAACATTTAGCGTGAACCATAGCTCACCAGACCATGTAGGGGTGGGGGTGGTAGGGAGCGAGCTTACAGCTTGTTTTCTAGCGTCTCCCAGAAGAGAATTATATATATAGATTATAATAAAATATTATAATAAATTAATAATAAATGTTAAAATACATAAAAATTAATAATCCTGTTTGTACCTGCTACCCTATTCCGTTCGTCCCTGTTCAGTTCTCGTGCTGTGAGTTGTTATAGTCCAGTTGGTACCAGTTTATGAAAGTGTATATAACGTGTATGAAAACGTGTGTGATTGTCGCCTCAGTTTCTTCCAGATCTCCAAGGTTAGTATAGGTTAGGTCTATACTAGTATTTAGCCGCTGTAGTACTAGCTTGTGTATTTTTGTGTTTAGAATAGACTGTGTTAGTTGTAGATAGTGTAGATATGATTAAATTCTTTTAGTTTTAACGAGCCTTCGTTTTCATTCAGTCTTGTTTTGTAACCCGGTTGTGGTTGTTTGTCGCTATGCATCAGATCACCCGTAAGGCGTGTCCGTGTGTTCACAACAATAGCCGACACACGGTCGAAATTAGGCTTGATAAGGCCCTAGGCTATTTTCAATATGGGTTGGGGGCTGGGGGGAGGGGATTTATAAGTCCAGACAGTGGCGTAGCGAGGGGGGGGGGCGTGGGGTGCGGACCGCACCGGGTGACACCATTTTGTGGGGTGACACCAAGGCAAAAAATAGCATAATACATAGAGAAAAATGATAATTACACTTAATTAAGTGATTAATTTGAGTGCAGATCGAAAGTTTGAAGGGGGGGGGGGGGGGGGTGCAAATCGAAAGTTTGAGGGGGGTGGGTGCAAATCGAAAATTGAAAGTTTGTCCCCGGGAAGGGTTGCTACGCCTCTGGGGGGGGGGGGGGGGGCGGGGTGACATCAGTAAGTGCCGCACCGGGTGACACCCGACCTCGCTACGCCACTGAGTCCAGATATTTGTCAGGGCCAAATATTTACTGTTTTTTAAAAAAAAGTTTGGTGACAAGAAGTTTTTTTTTTACAGGAGTCGTCCATAAATGATGTCACACTTTTACTTTTAGGGGAGGGGGCGTAGTTTTGTGACGATGTGTGAAAACAGCCCCAACCCCGTTACCGCTATTTGTGTTCATGTATTGGTTAAAATATAAACAGTAGTGTGTGCGTATGCGTTGCAGAGATTAGCAACAATAAAACTATTATGGCTGAAATATTGGAAAATATCAGCATAATATAAAAAAGTGCATAACAAATTATATAACCAACTGATGCCTTTATTTCTTCTGTGTACATTAATGTACAAAATATAATATCGACATATAATCAACATTTTTCACATATATATATGTCGACATATTTGACACGCCATAGGTCTTTGAATGATGGATGTTTACTACAGTGCTGAGTACTGTGAAGGAAGAAATATTAATTATAATTAATATTTTTTGTTGATGCTCTAATATCTACATGCTACTCAACATCTTGTGTGCCTGTAAACTAAATATATTACAACCACATACCCTTGATCATTTTTGTTGATTCTCTAATATCTACCTGCTACTCAACATCTTGTGTGCCTGTAAACTAAATATATTTCAACCACATACCCTGGATCATTTTTGTTGATGCTCTAATATCTACCTGCTACTTAACATCTTGTGTGCCTGTAAACTAAATATATTACAACCACATACCCTTGATCATTTTGGTTGATGCTCTAATATCTACCTGCTACTTAACATCTTGTGTGCCTCTAACTAAACTAAATATATTACAACCACATACCCTTGATCGTTTTTGTTGATGCTCTAATATCTACCTGCTACTTAACATCTTGTGTGCCTGTAAACTAAATATATTACAACCACATACCCTTGATCATTTTTGTTGATTCTCTAATATCTACCTGCTACTCAACATCTTGTGTGCCTGTAAACTAAATATATTTCAACCACATACCCTGGATCATTTTTGTTGATGCTCTAATATCTACCTGCTACTTAACATCTTGTGTGCCTGTAAACTAAATATATTACAACCACATACCCTTGATCATTTTGGTTGATGCTCTAATATCTACCTGCTACTTAACATCTTGTGTGCCTCTAACTAAACTAAATATATTACAACCACATACCCTTGATCATTTTTGTTGATGCTCTAATATCTACCTGCTACTTAACATCTTGTGTGCCTGTAAACTAAATATATTACAACCACATACCCTTGATCATTTTGGATGATGCTCTAGTATCTACCTGCTACTTAACATCTTGTGTGCCTCTAACTAAACTAAATATATTACAACCACATACCCTTGATCGTTTTTGTTGATGCTCTAATATCTACCTGCTACTTAACATCTTGTGTGCCTGTAAACTAAATATATTACAACCACATACCCTGGATCATTTTTGTTGATGCTCTAATATCTACCTGCTACTTAACATCTTGTGTGCCTGTAAACTAAATATATTACAACCACATACCCTTGATCATTTTGGTTGATGCTCTAATATCTACCTGCTACTTAACATCTTGTGTGCCTCTAACTAAACTAAATATATTACAACCACATACCCTTGATCGTTTTTGTTGATGCTCTAATATCTACCTGCTACTTAACATCTTGTGTGCCTGTAAACTAAATATATTACAACCACATACCCTTGATCATTTTGGATGATGCTCTAGTATCTACCTGCTACTTAACATCTTGTGTGCCTCTAACTAAACTAATATTACAACCACATACCTTCGATCCATCGCAGGGGCAAGGGGAAGTAACACACACACAACCAACGAAGCGACGATCGAACTCGGATGTGATTGCTGGGATCAGAAAACCTATATAAAAATATTACATTGTTTTTTAGCGATAAAACATAATCAAAGCCATTAAACAATAACATATTCCTTTAATGATTCTTATATAAAATAAAGTAAAGATTCCTCTTTAGACCTAGAAATCTATTGGGCAGATAAAGACAAGTACATTATGCTTATTGACCTCGGCTTATCATGAAGAGATAATGTGGTCAGTGCTTTGCCAAACCGCCTTTACTTTCCCTAACATCAGTTAGACGTTCTACTAGCTTGGCACCTTTTCGAACTCGAGACTTTCGGATTAGTAGCCTAGCGCTCTACCTTTTGGCCCACGCCGTCCCAAAATAAATAATATACCGTCCTTTTAATTGTTATTTCAACTAAACTCCAAAAATCTAAAAAAAAAATTGAATTTCCCTGTTTTGAAAATCTTACCCGTGGCCACTGCGATGAAATAGCAAACAACGACGACAAAAACGATGGCGGTGATCATGTAATTCATCTTCTCAATGATTATAACAAACGAACCTCTCAGTTGGAAGAGACTGAAGCAATGCGGAATTTCGACGTAATCATGCAGCTAAAAGTAAAATTATTTTGTTCGTCCCCAGCGAAGGGACGTGCGTGTGTCGCAACCAGCTGTCACATTGGACATCGGACCAAGGTGTTTCATTATACAACAAAAGATAAAAAAATATCCTAGGTGTTTTTCGTGCAGGCTTTCTATGGTAGGTCTCTCAGTCATTCAAAATAAAGTGATTCGCTAGATAAAAGCAGTTAAGTTGTTTAAAAAAAAAGTAAAGCTGCAAGCTATGTTGTTAAAAGATCAAATATTTTATAAGACGTAATTTATTTTTGAAAATCATTTTTTTTCCTAGGCATGTCATCTCTCGACCCCCCCCCATACATACACTATCTTCTCACCTATTGATAGAGATCCCCCATACATACACCATCTTCTCACCTATTGTGTGAGGCCCCCCCCCATACATACACCATCTTCTCACCTATTGTGTGAAGTCCCCCCCCCATACATACACCATCTTCTCACCTATTGATAGAGGCCCCCCATACTTACACCATCTTCTCACCTATTGATAGAGGCCCCCCCTCCCATACATACACCATCTTCTCATCTATTGTGTGAGGTCCCCCCCCCCCCCATACATACACCATCTTCTCACCTATTGTGTGAGGTCCCCCCCCATACATACACCATCTTCTCACCTATTGATAGAGATTCCCCCCCCCCCCATACATACACTATCTTCTCACCTATTGATAGAGATCCCCCATACATACACCATCTTCTCACCTATTGTGTGAGCCCCCCCCATACATACACCATCTTATCACCTATTGTGTGAGCCCCCCCCCCCCCATACATACACCATCTTCTCACCTATTGATAGAGGCCCCTCCCCCATACATACACTATCTTCTCACCTATTGTGTGAGCCCCCCCCCCCCCATACATACACCATCTTCTCACCTATTGATAGAGGCCCCTCCCCCATACATACACCATCTTCTCACCTATTGTGTGAGCCCCCCCCCCCATACATACACTATCTTCTCACCTATTGATAGAGATCCCCCATACATACACCATCTTCTCACCTATTGATAGAGGCCCCCCCCATACATACACCATCTTCTCACCTATTGTGTGAGGTCCCCCCCCATACATACACCATCTTCTCACCTATTGTTGAGCCCCCCCCCCCCCCCATACATACACCATCTTCTCACCTATTGTGTGAGGCCCCCCCCCCATACATACACCATCTTCTCGCCTATTGTGTGAGGTCCCCCCCCCATACATACACCATCTTCTCACCTATTGATAGAGGCCCCCCATACTTACACCATCTTCTCACCTATTGATAGAGGCCCCCCCCTCCCATACATACACCATCTTCTCATCTATTGTGTGAGGTCCCCCCCCCATACATACACCATCTTCTCACCTATTGTGTGAGGTCCCCCCTCCATACATACACCATCTTCTCACCTATTGATAGAGATTCCCCCCCCCATACATACACTATCTTCTCACCTATTGATAGAGATCCCCCATACATACACCATCTTCTCACCTATTGTGTGAGCCCCCCCCCATACATACACCATCTTCTCACCTATTGTGTGAGCCCCCCCCCCCATACATACACCATCTTCTCACCTATTGATAGAGGCCCCTCCCCCATACATACACTATCTTCTCACCTATTGTGTGAGCCCCCCCCCCCATACATACACCATCTTCTCACCTATTGATAGAGGCCCCTCCCCCATACATACACCATCTTCTCACCTATTGTGTGAGCCCCCCCCCCCATACATACACTATCTTCTCACCTATTGATAGAGATCCCCCATACATACACCATCTTCTCACCTATTGATAGAGGCCCCCCCCCATACATACACCATCTTCTCACCTATTGTGTGAGGTCCCCCCCCCATACATACACCATCTTCTCACCTATTGTTGAGCCCCCCCCCATACATACACCATCTTCTCACCTATTGTGTGAGGCCCCCCCCCATACATACACCATCTTCTCGCCTATTGTGTGAGGTCCCCCCCCCATACATACACCATCTTCTCACCTATTGTTGAGCCCCCCCCCCCCATACATACACCATCTTCTCACCTATTGATAGAGGCCCCTCCCCCATACATACACCATCTTCTCGCCTATTGTGTGAGCCCCCCCCCCATACATACACCATCTTCTCATCTATTGTGTGAGGACCCCCCCCCCCATACATACACCATCTTCTCACCTATTGATAGAGGCCCCTCCCCCATACATACACCATCTTCTCGCCTATTGTGTGAGCCCCCCCCCCCCCCATACATACACCATCTTCTCATCTATTGTGTGAGGACCCCCCCCCATACATACACCATCTTCTCACCTATTGTGTGAGGTGTCCCCCCCCCATACATACACTATCTTCTCATCTATTGTGTGATGGCCCATGAAGAACATAATGGACATTTTGTAACATATGTTGCCCGTGTTAAAGATCGTCAGATAGCTAACTACTCGTGATGGCGATCTGGTTCTTATTGTCTCTCTTTTCTTATTAAAACTTTTTTTTTATGTTTTGATCTGTGGATTTTTTTTTTCAATTTCCTCTTTAAGCTAAGTTTTATTAAAAGCTGTAGCTCAACTCTGTCATGACATTCATGGGCGGAGAAGGAGGGGTGGATGTATACTTACAAATCAAAAAGTGCTTTTTTTAAAAATGAAAATTAACGGTTATTTTGTTCTTTTAAAGAATTATTTTAATATGAGTAGAGTTAGTGTTTGAACTTTTAATTTGTTCATTTGTTTTTGTTTTCACTTTAGTATGGACATGGCTAAAACAAACAAAAAATTGAAAATATAAAAGATTATGATATCCTGATTCTAACTTAGTTATAAATATCAGCTGTCGTACGCATACAGACAACTTTCATTTTTTTTTAATTTCTAAATATGGAAAAACAAATGTAAGACAAGTTCACGATCACAGGTAAATAACGGATCACTAATACAGGTAAATAACAGATTACATGCTAATTATGGTAAACTATCAATTAAATTTATTTTTACACTGCTTTCGTAATGTTGTTTACTAATTTTGCTGACTTTTAATTGGTATTTAAATAAAGTAAAATTGTTACGCTCTATTCTACCCCACAAAAATTTTCCCAAAGTATTTATAAACTACGTTTGTATTACAGTATCCTCAAATATAAAATATGTTCACTAATATTGATTAATGAGTGGCTATGTAAAGGGGATTCATAAAAGTTATAAACAGTCCAAAGTTAATATAAACAAACGTGTACAAAGTTAAATTAGTTTCCTTTATTTCGCAACGACACAATCATATACTAGCAAACGAGTGACACACTACCATGCGCATTGTATTTGTACAGATACATAACACAATTGTTGTCACACTTTGAGGACCTTTGATACAGTTTTCCTACATTATCTTTCACGTGACTCTGTGGATTAAGAAAAAAATAATGTATGATTTCAACTTATTACATATTTCAAATAGTTTAAACAGTACTCGACGCCATTTTAAACTATCTTAATAACGTGCTACTTAATATCTATAATAAAGTTGTGAAAAAGCTACTTAATTTATATAAATGTATACACTATCTTGAATACACTGTTGTACATTAAAAGCAACACATTCATAGACCATGCAGCCCAACAAAATGCTATTTCTATCACTTTGAAAATTTATTTCGCTTTTCGTTGTTTAAAAACATACACTGTAGTGTAGCTTAGTAAACTATTTTACGAAAATATTTTAGTCATGAGCTCTTTAATGAGTGAGGCAGGCGCTAAACATACCCAACCGTCTACAGTACTCTACAGCATACAGATGTGTAAAGGCGTTCTATTTTCATCATATAGGCCTACATAAATATATGCTCGAAACATGTTATTTATCTTTTGAATTGCTTTTAATATACAGTTTCACATTATCAATAGTTACTGTTGTATTTTATAGGATATATTCTGTTTTGTAAATAAGATGAACATTCATTCAACGTGAGTTTTAATGTTTCTTTAAAACTCAACCCAAATACCTTGAAACACAGGAACAAGAAAAAGTAACAACACAAACGCTACAAAAGTAAAGTTTGGACAACAAACCTGGTGAATATATTATGCGCATGGGCAAGGCGCCGTGATACACATACATCCGATTGGGTTGGCTGTGGGATAAGGATTAAAAATGTTTGGTTAGAGGGTATTGTCGTCTGTTGGTAAATGTACACGTGAAATGTATACGACGGACAAATAATACTAAATGTTCTCTGAGAAAGCAGTTTCAGTCATTGTTAAGCTTTTAATAATATAATCCAGGGACGGGGGTACGGAACGCACCGTAACACCCTACCTAGTGACGCCATTTGTCGTTGTTCTTCTTTAAAATGTATGCAACCAAGAGATATGTTAAAATCATATTTATGCAGCGAAACAAAAGAATATAAAGAGGTAAGCATATTATAACTGCAAGTTCTTTATATAAATGAGCATGGTAAGCTGAATTTATTAACCCGCTGTTACGGACATTTACATTTGTACACATATCTATTGATCGTGTCGCAATATCGTGTATAGTTATACTTTCTATTGAAATATCAAAATGTAACTATAACAATACTTAGTCTATGGCTACTACAAAGCCACAACTTCTTAATGTTAGAGTATTTAATCTTGGACCAGTAAAGCTGGTAGTCTCCAAACATACAAGAGTTACCCGTAGGGCTGGTCCGAGAATTTTTTAAAAACTCCCTCACGTATACATATAAAATGACAGGTCAAAATGAATTAAGTTAAAATATTACAGCGTCTGGTATAGAAGCAATATGATTAGATAAACTGAGCCCAAAACTTTAACTAGATCAAATAACATTTCCCTTTCGTGCCCAAGACACGTGTGGCAGATGAAGTAGAATTCAACTGCTTCAGAGATCTGAGCATAAGAAGGGATAGCGTGGTCAGCACTATGGATCCCAGTAAATATAGATCTAATCCTTAATAGAACTTTGAAGTAACTCATAATTGATTTTAAAAATTGCAAGTACTCTGGCATATAATAATTATTTTAATTTAATAGGAGGCTGTTGTTGTTGTTTTACTTATATTATCTTTTATTGTAAAAAACCAACTTACCACTAGCTGTAACAATAAAATAGCAAACGGTAACGACAACAACGACAGCGGCGATAATGGCTTTCATCTTCAGTGTGTAGATCGTAATGTTCTAGCAACGATTTTCTCAATGATTGAAAAACCTTATACGTGCAGCGTCTATTTTATATCGGAGTCTGAAACCACGCAGCTGTTTAAGACTGCTCTCTAGGCTGAAGGTTAAGTTTGTTCTTATCTGAAGATGTCAGTGGATTATCGTGATACAAAAATTGCTTTGTAGAACATATTACAATTTTCTTGAACACTGACTTTATACGTCAAGAAAATCTAATTTTTCAAGATGCAAATAGCCTATAGTGAGAATATGATGCTGACTTGTCCACGGCATTATACCATTGGTAGACTGTAGGTTCTTTGTTGTTAAATTGACGCCATGTGCTTAGATAGATAAAAATGCTGGCAGTACTACATATGTATGTGCGTGTATTTTCGCTTTAATCATTATTGGCGTTATGCACTTTTGCCGAGATTTTGAAATTAGTTAAATAAATAAATAATTAAACAATAATTCCCCTATCACTCATTTTATGAGTAATAATATTAAAATCTATTAATATTGCATTTATCAGAAAAAGAGAATTTAACGAAATAGACGCACTGAACTTGATATATAAAATAAAAATTTAACGTATGCGAACGAACTGTTTTTACATTAACTACATCGAAAAATCATAAATATTACAATTAAAAGAAAAACTTTTACACGTTCTATAATACATTTACATAAACTAGTCCAAAAACTAGTCCAAATTCTCATTATACAAAAGGTAACAGATGCAACAGACCCTTTTAAGAACCTCCTCTAAGTGTTGTTGTGGGTCTTGATTTTTTTTTTAAACATGCCGTTCTGTTATAGTCTGATTCAAGTGGTAGTGCCATACCAAAGCTTACTGGTATAGACGAATGTTTTAGGAAGCTTACTTTATTATCTTTTAGGCTTTTAATTGTAAGGGCAATAATTGCCATTATCGTTGTATTTTCTTAAACATGAATAGCTTCCCTTTCAGAACTGAACAACCTTCTTTACAAATTCCATATACAAAATAGATCACTAAATGCCATAATGTATTAAATATAGCGGCTAACGTGTAAAGTTATATTTGTTCTCAACATCAGATTATTGAATTTTTCTATATAAAAAAAAAAGCTGGAGAAAAATATTTATTCTGCTCATTCAAGGGACATAATGTACTTTTAAAAAAAAAACATTTTACCACGTGGAGTTGTCCCTAAATGACGCCACACTTTCAGATGACGAGTTACTGGCGATGACGTGGGGGGGGGGGGGGTCTGACTTCTGTGACAATTTGTGTCGCATTGGATTAAGGGGTTTCAGGAAGGGTGACCTCATATTTTTTACATACATTTTTAGAAAAGCATTTTTTTTTTTTTAAACTGAATTGAAGAAGTTTTTTTTAAAAATATACATCCAATCTGGGGTGCATTGCAACTGAGCAAAATAAAATTGTTTTATAATAAAATCAGCAAGTGTTCAGCATAATAAAAACGTATCAAATTGTAAATGACCATACAATTCTTGCCTTTATTTGATTAGTGTACAACTGCGGGAACAACATAATAGCGAATAATCAGCATTTCTCGACAGATTTCACACTCCTTAAAGGTTCTTGGTAGTCGGAGGCACATTACATTATTTTACGATGGTCTCTGTGAATGAGGAAACATCAACTATAATTACATATGTTTTAATATTTAAAAAAAAATTATAATTACACTTGTTAAATATTTGAAATAATAAGTCATATTAAGAATAAAGATTCCTCTTTAGACCTATCGATCCATTGGGCAGATGAAGTGGAGTTTATATGTTTCTTGACCTCTGCATACTATGGATGGTGTGGGCAACTCTTTGCCCAACATAAGTCAGGTACCCATCAAGCTGGGTGGGCAAATCCTAACAGAGATCCGAACTCGAGACCTTGCAGCTAATCGCTCTACCATTCGATTACGTGTTTTAAATGCATCTAGGGAAACATTTCTTTGAGTAAATCCAATACAACTAGAACATGACGGTGGCTGTCGCAAATTTCATACCACAAAGCTGATATTCGCTAACTGTAGTGGCGATACCCCATCTGAGACGTAGCCATCCATTCCGGCGTCCGGGGCGAATTATTAACTTTTCACACCCCGTGTATAAAGTTATTTACATTGACAAAACAGCACCCCCCACCCCTCTTTACCAGTCAATGTCCCTTAACGGTTTTTATGTTGGTATAAAACAATTGAGGTTGAAAACAGTTAAATAAGCCTGTGAAGTTAAGTAACAAAATACTTTCTTAACTTCCATTGTGTTTAGGTAATGCAGCTCTAAAGGTCCTACCCCGTTCGGCATCCTAGACTCGTCGCCCGGAGTGGTCGCCCAACCTGACCTCCCCTAGCTACGCCTCTGCACCCCATCTATAAATATTTTATTTAGCTTAAAGATGGGTACCTGACTCACGTTAGGCAAACAACAGCTGCCGAGGTCACTGAAACAGGTGAACTCTACTTCACCTGCCCGATATGTCTTGTGCACGAACGGGAAAAGAGGATGAGCTGATGGGGCCTTTAACAAATATTTAGTAACGGGAAATGTAAAACGATTCTCAGATAGCATAAGGCCGTGGTTTAAATGACGTTAGTGCATGGGCTAGGGATAAGGTCAGGATCAGGTTTATGAAAAAAAGTTAGAGTTACAATTGCAGTAACGAAACTAGCAACAGTATCCTGCCGAAGTTATCTTAAGTTTCCTCAAAAGTAAAATGAGCACCTACCCATGACCATCCGCAGGGGCAGGGGGCCCGTACACACTTACAGTTGGGGGGAATATTGTCGAAGAAGTCGACGCCTGTAATAAGGAAAAAATCTGTTACAAATTGTCTGACATGGGATGGCGTGATCAGATAGTAGAGCATACGACTGCTAACCCGAAGGTTCGAGTTCGTATCTCGTAGAACATCACTGAGTCCACCCAGCTCTGATGGGTACCTGGCTCACGTTAGCGGTTGGGCATAGTACTGCAGAGGCGTAGCGAGGGGGGGGGGGGGGGGGCGGGGGGAACATATGTCCCCGGGCGCTGACCTTAGGGGGGGGCGCCAAAATCGGTTGGAAAAACAAATTGAAGGTTTGAGGGGGGTGTGTAAATCAAAAGTTCGAGGGGGGTGGGAGTGCAAATCGAAACTTTGAGGGGGGTGCAAGTCGAAATTTAGGGAGGGGGGTGCAAATCGAAAGTTTGTCCCCGGGCGCCGGGAAGGGTCGCTACGCCTCTGTAGTACTGACCACACTATTAAACTGGTCCCGCATAAAGTATTCACTTCAGTATTTATTTTTTTTACGTTAATCTGTTTATTGTTGTAATGAAAAATATTGAAATATGTATTAAACTTGACGTCTTAAAATGTTGTTATCAATAATAAATTACGTATATTTATTTATCAATTAATTAACATTTTAATTATGATTTAATTAAGCTGAAAATAAAAATAAAAATTTCAAATTTTGTAAAATATCGTACCTTGTGTGGCTACTATGAAATAGCAAACAATGAGTGCAACCACGATCGCGGTTATTATGACTTTCATCTTCGATCCGTGTTTGGTAAATGAACATGTGAGCTGTTTTCTTGATGAGGCCACTAATTAACATGTGTGTGTCGCAACTCGCTGTTACTTTGTTGAATAAAGCAGGGAGGTAACCATGGACGTCTTAAGCACTTAATGGGAAATAACTCTATCATTAAAGATCACATTTTTGTAATGTTAAGATGTTAGTTATTTAATTATATAATTCTTTAAATTACCTAATGGACACAAACGAGTTGTTAAGAATCCTTTCATCATATTGTTGGTTTGGATACAAAACGTGTTTTATTTTTAGATTTTGCAATCAAAGCGGCCAGAAAAACAACAAAAAATGAAAACGTAAGCCAAAAATAATTAAGAAATTAATTAAAATTAGGCTCATTGAGTTAAAGTTGATATTCGACAAAACTTGGAAATAATACTAACCAAAGCACTCGTAGCCAAATTAGAACCACACCTACCAAAACTAATACATACAGACCAACAATGCAGCGTCACAGGCAGAAACATACAGAACCACAACCATCTAATTAGGGACATTATACAATACACACACGAGAAAAACACGCAAGCCTGCATTTTAACATTAGACCAAGAAAAAGCATTTGACAGAGTCTCACATAAATACCTACACAAAGCACTCAAGACATATAATTTAGGCAGTTATTTCAACACTTGGATCAAAATAATTTACACAAATGCAAAAAGCCACCTCCTTATAAACAGTAACATAACCAGACCGTTCAGTATAGACAAATCAGTTAGACAAGGATGCCCCCTATCACCCATATTATATATTTTAACCCTAGAACCTTTATTAGAAAACATCAGACGAGACGCAGACATTAAAGGAATAGACATACCGAACTTGACGAATAAAAAGATATTAGCATATGCCGACGACACCGCCTTTACTTTGCAGACGGAAAACTCAATAAAATTAGTGGTAGGAAAATTCATTGACTATGGACAGGCTAGTGGAACAAAAATTAACTTAGACAAGACAGAAATTATGGGACTAGGACGTTGGAAAAACAGACAAACATATCCACTAAACATGACAGCTAAAAACGAATTACACATATACGGCATAACACACCAGAACAATCCCTCGCTGGAAAATAACAAAAGATGGAAAGAAATTATAAACAAAATTAAGAAAACTATAGACTTCTACAAGTACAGCACAACAACAATTTTTACAAGAGCCGCAATCACAAACAGATACATTATACCCCAAATAACATACACCGCCACAGCCCAAACAGTCCCAAAACCAACAATCAAGGAAATAAACAAGCTCATTAGGAGATATATCTTCCAACACACTATAGGCAACATCAGTCACAACACACTAGTCCAAAGCAAAATACACGGGGGAATAAATCTACACGACATACAAACTAAAATAAATACATTTAGGCTAACACATGTAAACAGAATAATTAGCGAACCACACCACCACCCATTAGCACATTATTACATAGGGATTAATCTAAATAAACATATAAAAATTAACAACAACTCCCCACATTTCATAGGACAAAAATTAAACAACTTCTATACAGAATGTATACAAATCTTTAAAACTAACGAAAACCTTTTAAAAAAGAAATCTCAACAGATTTATAGGAAATTAGTACAGAAGCTTGCCACCCCTCTTTACAATAGAATATCCTGGTGCAGGACATTCGCTTTAACAGACACGACGGACACTTTTAAAAACCTTCATTTCAAAACAATAACACCTAAGGAAAGGGAAATAACATACAGACTGATTTACAACACAACACCACTGAGACACGGACACCAACACAAGACCAACACACCACTAGCGACACGCAAACAAAAATCCCTATGCTATCTATGCAAACAAGACACCCCAGAAACAGAAACACACATCTACCTAGACTGCCCAACCATCCAGACCATGAAGAAAACGTTAGAAACCAAAATAAGAAATAAGAACGAGACCTTCAATGTTGATATAGGAATAACGCTTAACAAAGTACCAAAACAACAAGACCGGACTATACTGGAAAAAAAAATAAGAACAGTAGCAATATACAGACAAATAATTTGGAACTGCAGAAATAGGGCAAAATACAACGAGACAGAGTTTAACAGACAGACTTTGGACTTGATTTTTAACAGACGACTTGACAGGGAAAACACACACACTATAAATATGATACCACAGCCGTTAGGTCACGCAACACCGCTCCCAGTACATGGCCCGCCACACCCAACCAACTTCCCCCCTCCCCTCACTCAAACCTACCCTTGAATAAATTATTGTTTACTTTACTTATAAATAATCTTTGCAACCCCTCTTTACCCCAACCACTTAGCAAGAGTAAAAATCTGTTACTTGAAATCTTTGAAACTATACTACCCTTTTACTTTGCCATACATGGAAATCCCCCCACTGGTAATGTTTCACTGTGAATGTTTAAGTAAAAAGTTACTAGTTTTACACTCTTATCGTGAGACTGGGAGATTTTATCTCCCCCTTGTACCCTTACCACGCAACATGACGCTATAAATGTAACACCACAGCGTTCATTTCACGCAACAACGCTCCCAGCGCCTGGCCTGCCACAGCCAACCAACCCCCTCCCCCCCCCCCCCCCCACCCCCAACCAAACTTCCCAGTGAACGATTTTTGTTTACTAAGCGTAGCAAAAACGATCACGCTATCTAGGTCGCCTTACCCAACCAACCCCCACCCACCACCCACCCCCCTCACTGACCCACCACCGCTCCCCTCTTATAAATTTGTCCTTTTATGTAATTCAAATACGTTCAAGATATTTGATTTAACGATCATCTCTGTACATTACCTACTCAAATTAATTAATAAGTTTGTTTTGAAGTTTAATTATTTTAAAATTTTGATTAAAAAAAAAAAATAAAATAAAATAAAATAAAAAAATTTAAAAAAAAAAAAAAAAATGAAGACTGTTTGCAGATAATAGGCACAAATGGAAAGTGTGAATGCAAATGACTACCTATTGTACATAATATATCATGTTTTTTTTTTTATACTTCAGACATAACTATGTGTACTTCTCCCCTCTTTTAGGAAGCCTAGACAAACCTTTGAAGCCAATGTTGTTAATATAAAGTTTACTACAACTCACCACTTTTATTTATCATAGACAAATATTGTCCCCTTTTCAACTTTATTATTTAGAAATAGCAACTACCTATTGTACATAACATATCATGTTTTCCTGTATACTTCATATATAACTATTTGTACCCCCCCCCCCTTTAGGAAGCCTAGACCAACCTTCGAAGCCAAATTTTGTTAATATAAAGTTTACCATAACTCAGCACTTTTATTTATTATAGCCAAATATTGCCCCAATTATAACTTTAATTTTCAGAAACAGCAAATTGCTTTTGGCCCATGAAATAACCCCCCCCCCCCCCTCCCTATAAAATACATATTTTATTCTGTAAATAACATGTAAAAAATTTTGAGAATGAAAGTTTCAGGAATAGTTTATATTGTAAATCTGCATCAGTCTTCTTATGTCGCATGATGAACGTAGTAAAAAATCAGCTACTGCCACCACTCATTGGCTGGGCTCGCTGAAAGTAAAATCTACAACACTGAGACGTAAAAAAGAAAAAAAAAAAAAAAAAAAAAAAAAAAAAAAAAAAAAAAAAAAAAAAATGTTTTTTAGTGCTGTCATTGTCGTCAACGTTAGTCTACGTTAAATCAAGTCTAGTACGTGAGTACGTGTCCTGTGAACTGTACCTTGTCGTGTTTTGCTTATATTCTACTGTTCCAAATAGTCCGTCTATAGATAGATGCCTTCCTTACCTTTGCTCTAGGACACTCTAGGTCCGTCCTGTTTCTTTGTTTAGGGATTGTGTTTAGAGTTATGACTATATCGAACACGTATACCATAATTAGCAACACCACAACGTAGAGAACAAATTACACTGCATTGGTACCTGGCCCGCCTAATCTAACCGACACACCCCTCATCACACCCTCCCCGCCCCCGCCCTAAACCTCATGATGCCAACATCATGTTGCCCCCATAACTGCATCCCCGTCGTCACCACGACCCTACCCCTGTGTTGAAATACTATGTTAAATACTAAAGATGATGTATTATCCAAATACATTTCTAACAACATTAATTTGACTCCCACCCCCACAACCCCCATGCCCCCACCTTGTTTCGCATCATTTATCATTTGTCATTTAGTTTCCTATTGTTGCTTATTTGTGTATTGTTTTATTTATACAGCTTTCAAACAAACATTGTAAAACCATCATTTGACACTATTTTACTATTATCATATATGTACAGTACTTTGGTCCACAACGTACACAATGACCCCAATGACCCCTCCTCCCTTTGTATTCATGTTATTATCCCTAAATTAATACTTACAGTTGTTTTGTTAACTTAATAACATGAACGGCCTTATTTGAACTCTTTTATGAGAACACTGTTAACCAATGTTTTACCTTTAAAACTCCACTGTATCCCCACACCCCGTGATAGCTACACGCCTACTCACCCCTAACCTGTCTGTACTAAACATCCAATAAACATAAACACCGACTTGAACATACCAACCTTTCACCCTCCCGCTAAATCGCTCACACAGCAACCTGTTCCTCAAACCCTCCCCCCACCCACACACACACTATAAATAGTAACACCTCAGTAGTTAGATCACACAGCACAGAATTTGACGCTTGGCTTGCCTTAAACACACACAGACACCCTCTCCACGCCTCGTCAGACACATCTACCCCACCACCCACCCCAACATCAAATTCGAATATCTATTCATTTACTTATTTGAAGTTCGAAATTTTGCTTCTTTCCCCTCATCTTTCACACAGCAACCTTTTGAAAACTCAACGCGACCAGTATATAAATATTTTTTCAACTGGTCAACTTAATTTGTTTCTCTACATAGAAAATGCTTCACTGTCCCATTGACTCTCCGCAACCACCCCCCCCCCCCCACCCCCAGTCTTCGAACCATTTCCTTTCCACTCCCCACCCGGACTCCTGAAACTTTCATTTGACCTTCACCCCTTTTACTGTTATCCCTTTCAATTTTGTATAATCACATACATGACATCATGTAAAATATTCATTATGTACATTTGCAAAACCTTTCGTTTTCATTTGGTGTTCGAAATTATGTAAAGAATTTGATGTTGATGTATTTGTTTTAAATTGCAAATAAAAGTAAAATAAATAAATAAATAAATCTATCAAACGAAAGAAAATATTGTGGAAAATTGTATACAGATATAGCCTACATAGACTAGATCTAGTCGCGTTATCCTAACAAAGGTTTTAGTTACTTTCTGCGCAGTGTCCGAGTTGATAGTTTTGCTTTTTCGATTTTCTATTGTTTTTCCTTTTCTGCTTGTATTTACTAATGTACAAACAATGCACATCAATTATGTATTGAATATTCTACTATGTAAATATGTCACTACATATATGTTTGATGTTAATTGTTTTAATTGCAAATAAAAGTATTTTAAAAATTTTTTAAAAATTTAGTTTCAATAAACCTTTGGATGATAAAGTTTATGCTAGCGGCTAGCCCAGGAGTCGGCAACCTTTCAAGACGGAAGAGCAAAAAGTTTCAATTTACAAAATTTCCCAGATTTTAAAGAGCCACTACAATTTATATTTCAATACTTTGTTATTTGATTAGAATTAGTTTAATAAATTTAATTTTTTATTTAAAAAAAAAATTGCCTTAAATATTATGCAATAATGTTTATTCATATGAATAAATACATAAAAACGTTTATAATTACAAGCTTTTATAAATGCACTAAAAAGAAGAAAATAATACCATTTTTATTAAATATAAAATAATTATTTAAAATATAATAAATCTGCGGTTATTTTATACTATATAAAAAATTACTTTCTTTAAATATATTAATGCACTACCATTTATATCACTATAATTAAAAGCGTGGGCCGCTTGTTTAAATACTTATTATTATAGCGGCCCACGCTTTTAAGCCTATTGACAAGCAAAATGTCTTCGTTTATGTCGCCATTACCTCGTGAAAACCAAATTGCTTTTGACATTTTAAAAAAAATTGTTTAATCACCGAAAATACTAAAACGTCAAATACATACACTATTTTTAAAAGTCAGAAAAGATCAAATAGTCAGGATTCTGTAAGCATATTAATTTTAATTACACCGTGCATTATTTCTTAAAATATTTAATGGGCTTCTCGAATAATTTCGAGGCTATTTTTGGTAGGGTCCAGTTATGGTGTTATTTAAATTCAAATTAAATTAACAGTCCAATAATGAAACGTGTTTGCAAAAAAAAAAAAACACCCCCCCCCCCACCCCTATCCTGCTAACCTTTCTGCCCTACTGTGTGAGTCACCATTTAAAAAAGTAATTGCTCAAGATAACATCTGGTGCACGTGATGGCAATAATCAGATAGTCAATAACGAGTCTCTAACTCAGGGGTTCCCAACCTTTTTATACTCTAGAGCACATTCTAAAATATCGGTAGGGTGGCGGGCACCACATATTTTAAATCGACAAACTCCTTCCATAACTTGTCATTTTCCCATAATTTATTTTCTTATTTTCTTATAGTCATAATGTATTAATAAGTAATAAAAAAAATGTTTCAAAATAATAAAAGTATTTGGCATTTTTTCAAATTGCATACACACAGAGAAATGTAGTTACAAAAAGTAAAGAAAGGTTTTCTGCGTGTACAAGGTGTGATGTGCAAATGGCACTAGCCGTTCCAGGCTAGCGTAAATAGTGCAGTCTGGCTCGCCGCTAGACCAGTTGGGACAATTATCGAACAAATTTAATAAACCTAGGCAGTCAAAAAACAAATTAAAACTGTAACAAATAATTGAAAATAAATCATATTTTAAAATAATATTTATGAAAAAAAATCTGTCTGTCGAATAGTGAGAAGCGAGCACATACGAATCGTTCAGCGGGCGCCATGGCGCCGCGGGCACAGGGTTGGGAACCCCTGCTCTAACTTAATGTACTGTACCAGTCCTCTCAAGTCGATGGTGAAAACTAGTGTACTACTAATGCGAACATGGAATATCAGAGACAACTAAAATAAAAACTGTACTACTAAAGCGAACATGGCGTATCAGAGACAACTAAAATAATCTGTATTACTAATTCGAACATGGCATATCATCAGTTTTCTTTTTCCTATTTCGTATTACATTTCAACATTTCGATTAATTATTGTATGTTCATTGGGTAGTTGTCACTGATAATAAAATGGGTAGAAAAAAAACATCTCGGTAAAAACGAAAAGAATTGCATACAAATTTAAATTAATAAGCTTTGTATTTTTATTTCAACTGGATACAACTATATCATGACATTAAAGTATCACTAGCATTATCATGCCATATGTCACAGATACAAGCCTCTTTTTGAAGATCTTTGAAAAAATTCATAATTGTATCCTCCACCGGGCTCTGTGGAATGAATTAATTAAATCAGCTTTAAATTATGGGTAAGTTTTGGAAAAACACATTAACAAACGGCCCAACTCTTATAAATAGGTTCAAGTTTTGTCAAAAGTTTTACGTTCCAAATGTCTTTAATAAGTTCCAGTCCATATTAGTCAGTAAAGTAAAAATCCCTTTCAAACCTGACGGTCTATAGGGCAAGTGAAGTAGAGTTCACTTGTTTCTGTTACCTCGGCATATGAAGAGATAGTGTGGTCATCACTATGCCCAGCCGCCTTTACTTTCCCTAACGTGAGTTAGGTACCCATCAGAGTTGGGTGGACTCAGGTCGGTCTACTGACTCGAACCCGGATTCGAACTCGGGACTTACGGGTTAGCAGTCCAACTCCCAGTCCATATTGGAACTTGCAAAATGTAACGATTCGTCACACATCATGAGTCCGCCCGAACTCCCAGTCCATATTGGAGCTCGCAAAATGTAACGATTCGTCACACATCATGAGTCCGCTCGAACGTAACAAATCGTCACAAACTTGTGAACATCCACGCTCCACTAGGCGTGTGATGTTAGTCGGGGATCTCTAAAATTTAGTCAAAGGATAACGAATCAATATGTTTACCTCTATGCGCATGGGCAAGGTGTCCGGTCACACATGCATCCATATACACCCCCGAGCGGGTTAGCTGTGGGTGGAGGAAAACTTTAGGTTAGAGGAGTCAAACTTGTATCAGAAAATTAACACTTGGAGCAAACTTTAGGTTAGAGGAGTCAAACTTGTATCAGAAAATTAACACTGGAGCAAATTTTAGGTTAGAGGAATCAGAAAATTAACATTTGTCTCTTTGAAGAAATAAACATTTCAATATGTACGCATTATGCTTCCTTTTGGGTCTCCAAAGATTTTAATCTTTGACCAAACTTACAAGAGATACTCGTGGATTGGTCTACCTTACATTTCAACTACTTCAACAATGAACTTTACGTCCATTCATATTTGTAATTATTGCCTTTATAATCTGTTTTACACAAAAATAAAAGTGCATTTCAATAGGTTTTTTTTCCTGTTACTCAAAGCTTCAAATAAGTAGAGGAAAACGCACTCTATTAAGAAAACTTTTAACAAAACTCTTCTTTCGTATTCAACGACGGATTAATATTTCAAAACTGAATGAAATTGTCATTTAAAATAGAATAAAAGTTTGTGTCATCTTACCGCTGGCCGCGGCGATGAAATAGCAAACAGTGACGACAGCAACGATAACGGAGATGATGACTTTCATCTTGTCGGTGTAAGATGTCTCGTATAATCAACACTCAAATGGTTGCTCTAGGAGGAAATCTTCACTTATGCGAGGCACGGTTTGAGATTTTTTTTTAAATAATTAGCAAACTACGCAGCTGTTGTTCGAAAGGTAGGTTAAATCACTTCTTATCCTAAGCCTTTCAGCGTATCGTGACAAGAAATTAAACTTTAGGACGAATTATAATTGTCTGCATAGAATACCTTACAAGAAAAAAGTTCCAGGTACTAACATCAGTCATGACGTAATACTGATTCTGTCTACAGTAATAGTAATTTAAAATGCCAAAGGTACGCAAATATAAAATTTCAATTAGTTAATTATTTATTGGTAATTTAATTTGTTCAAGAATCTTTAAGCATCTTATCACTGTAGCTGGCCACAAAGGTTTAAAGGTTTCGTAGTGAGGTTTTAGGGTTCTGATAGTGTGGTTTTATGGATGGTGTAGTGATGTTTTAGTGTTCTGATAGTGTGGTTTTATGGATGGTGTAGTGATGTTTTAGGGTTCTGATAGTGTGGTTTTATGGATGGTGTAGTGATGTTTTAGTGTTCTGATAGTGTGGTTTTATGGATGGTGTAGTGATGTTTTAGTGTTCTGATAGTATGATTTTATGGATGGTGTAGTGATGTTTTAGTGTTCTGATAGTGTGGTTTTATGGATGGTGTAGTGATGTTTTAGTGTTCTGATAGTGTGGTTTTATGGATGGTGTAGTGATGTTTTAGTGTTCTGATAGTGTGGTTTTATGGATGGTGTAGTGAGGTTTCAGGGATCCTGTGGTGAGGTTTTAGGGCTCGTGTTGTAAAGTTTCAGGAGCTGTGATGTAAGCTAAGGGTCCAGGGTTCGTATATGGATAGATGTGTCCCCACACACCACTGATGTATAGAGATGGATGTGTCCCCACACACCACTGATGTATAGGGATGGATGTGTCCCCACACACCACTGATGTATAGGGATGGATGTGTCCCCACACACCACTGATGTATAGGGATGGATGTGTCCCCACACACCACTGATGTATAGGGATGGATGTGTCCCCACACACCACTGATGTATAGGGATGGATGTGTCCCCACACACCACTGATGTATAGGGATGGATGTGTCCCCCACACACCACTGATGTATAGAGATGGATGTGTCCCCATACACCACTGATGTATAGGGATGGATGTGTCCCCCACACACCACTGATGTATAGAGATGGATGTGTCCCCACACACCACTGATGTATAGGGATGGATGTGTCCCCCACACACCACTGATGTATAGGGATGGATGTGTCCCCCACACACCACTGATGTATAGGGATGGATGTGTCCCAACACACCACTGATGTATAGGGATGGATGTGTCCCCACACACAACTGATGTATAGGGATGGATGTGTCCCCCACACACCACTGATGTATAGGGATGGATGTGTCCCCCACACACCACTGATGTATAGGGATGGATGTGTCCCCACACACAACTGATGTATAGGGATGGATGTGTCCCCACACACCACTGATGTATAGGGATGGATGTGTCCCCACACACCACTGATGTATAGGGATGGATGTGTCCCCCACACACCATTGATGTATAGGGATGGATGTGTCCCAACACACCACTGATGTATAGGGATGGATGTGTCCCAACACACCACTGATGTATAGGGATGGATGTGTCCCCACACACCACTGATGTATAGGGATGGATGTGTCCCCCACACACCACTGATGTATAGGGATGGATGTGTCCCAACACACCACTGATGTATAGGGATGGATGTGTCCCCCACACACCACTGATGTATAGGGATGGATGTGTCCCCACACACCACTGATGATCCCACACGTTACAGGTGGGAAATGTCAGAACGTGACTGGGAGCAAACGTTGCATGTACCTCCATACACGTCAACTCCCCCTATGCACGTCTTCTCCCAATGCACGTCT
The DNA here is from genome assembly GCF_028476545.2 of Physella acuta. NCBI lineage: Eukaryota > Metazoa > Mollusca > Gastropoda > Physidae > Physella > Physella acuta. The sequence goes on along the minus strand of NW_026732068.1, from coordinate 353,370 downwards.
ACCCCCTCAATACACGTTTACCCCCCCCCCCCCCCCATACATGTCTAGCCCCCCCCCCCCCCACACCCAAATCAGAATATACTTATAGAATATATAAGATATATTTAAAAAATGCTAGAGTCTAGTGCACCCCCGCCCCGGAGAAAAAAGTCTGACAGGTACTGTACCGATGTTTTGAAAGATTAGACGAACAACCTGTTCCATGAGGGCCATTAATCGAACCAACGGCTGGACGTAAGGTGTCATTGGCTATCTACGTTTGCATCATCAAAATACACACACACGCAAAACAAAGATACATATGAAACTGGTGAAAATCATAAAATGAGGGTAATTCATTTATAAATAATAAACATCTTACAGTTACCAGGCATATATTTTTAATAACTGAATTTATAAAACAATTTTTTTTTAAAATTAAAAATAATTTAATCAAAGATTGAATTATGTTTATGACATTATGAATTATAAATGTAAATAATCGGATTTTTTTTTAACAAAAAACAACAAAATTTGTAAGTTAAAAAAAAGTTGCGGTGGTTCTCATAGCTGATGATTGACGCCAAAATTTTAACCCGTACACCTGGGATGTCCGTCTGTATGTCTGGCACCTACATCCGAAGTCTCGGCGGTTGAGGTGCTGGCACGGGGGGCGGCACCTGTACTGGACCTGGCCTTCGTGTCACTTCCTCAAGAACTGGAATAAACAGGTATGATGTAGGTGGATGCATGTTTTAAGGTCTAGTTAAGTAGGTATAATAGTCGTCTCAGTTTTTAGTGGGGTAAGTAGTGGGGTAAGTAGTGGGGTAAGTAGTAAGGTAAGTAGTGGGGTATGTAGTGGGTAGTGGGGTAAGTGATGGGGTAAGTAGTGAGGTAAGTAGTGGGGTAAGTAGTGAGGTAAGTAGTGGGGTAAGTAATGGAGTAAGTAGTGGGGTAAGTAGTGAGGTTAGGGGTGAATTAAGTGAGGTAAGTGGTGAGGTAAGTAGTGGGGTAAGTAATGGAGTAACTAGTGGGGTTAGTAGTGAGGTAAGTAGTGGGGTAAGTATTGAGGTGAGTAGTAAGGTTAGTGGTGAGGTAAGTGGTGAGGTAAGTAATTGGGTAAGCAGCGGGGTAAATAGTGGGGTAAGTAGTGGAGTAAGTAGTGGGGTAAGTGGTGAGTTAAGTGAGGTATGTAGTGGGGTGAGGTAAGTATCGAGGTAAGTAGTAAGGTAAGTAGTGAGGTTAGTGGTGAGGTAAGTAGTTTGGTAAGTAGTGGGGTAAGTACTGAGGTAAGTACTGAGGTTAGTGGTGAGATACGAAGTGGGGTTAGTAGTGGGGTAAGTAGTAAGGTAAGTCGTGAGGTTTGTTGTAGGCTAAGTAGCGAGGTAAATGAGGTAAGTAGTGGGGTAAATAATGAGTCTAACAGCTATAGCGGCCCAGTCTATGGTCCATGTGATGTTGGTCAGCTATAGCGGCCCAGTCAATGACTCACGTGAAGTCACCATGTTTGAGCAAGATTTTGTGTGCATCCACCGCCAGCTACATGGTATCAGCGAGTCAAAGTCTTCCTACCCAAACATGCCGAGTTAGCAGTAACTCAGCCAACATAACTTTCAACGATTTAACTTCCGCGAATTATAACAAAATTCAACAAACCACAGTTGCACAAGAGTTAGCAACAATAATGAACATCCTATTTAAATGACGGGCATTTTCGAGTTTTGAACGTAAACAATGAAACAAATGACTGTGATTGGCTGTATACATGAACTAAGCTGACTCACCAATTCCCATCAGTAGAGGCAGGATGACCAAAAAGAAGAGTTCGTAGCATAATGTATTGTCGTTACTTACACCGTGGGTAGCACTGAAACTGTGAGGAGTATATAGCTTTTAATGTGTGGATGGATGGATAAGTAGGTGGATGGATGGGTGGGTGAATGGATTAAGGGGTGAACGGGTGAATGAATGGATGGATGGTGGATGAAGACGGTGGATGAAATTAAGGGAGGTTGGATGGATGCGTGGATGGGTGGATGGATAGATGGAAGGATGGGTTGATTGGAGGATAGAAGGATTGGTGGGTGGATATAAAGATAGATGGGTGGATGAATGGAAGGTAGGGTGGGTGGACGGACGTATAGGTACTGTGGAAGTTCTATGCGATAAGATAATACATTTCCATAATTTTAAAAAAACCTACATTGTGTCATTAGTTTTTTCCTGGCATTCATCTCCTAGCTGGAACCTTAACATGAGATGAAAGAAAGGAATGTCCACACGGCTACAGCTGGGTGTGGCACACACACCTGAAAACATCGATTGGTGGTTCCCTTAGGGCCATCCGTCTGTGACAATGTCCATGTCTAATGTCCATGTTCATCGTCCATGTTCAATGTCCATGTTCAATGTCCATGTTCATTGTCCATGTTCAATGTCCATGTTCAATGTCCATGTTCAATGTCCATGTCCAATGTCCATGCTCAATGTCCATATTCATTTTCCATGTTCAATGTCCATGTTCAATGTCCATGCTCAATGTCCATATTCATTGTCCATGTTCAATGTCCATATTCAATGTCTATGTCTAATGTCCATGCTCAATGTCCATTTCTAATGTCCATGCTCAATGTCTATGTCTAATGTCCATGCTCAATGTCCATGTTCAAGTGAATGTCCAATATTCAATACCTTATGCCTTATACATGTGAATATTGTGTAACCAAGGTCTACTCCGATTTTTATTTTAAATATCTTTATTTATCCAAGGTTATACATTCCTTACCACCATTCCCCATCTTTCCATCAGCGTTTTGTCCCTCCCCTATGCTGTGAGGCTTACAACTAAGTGACCTTTACTTACTGGTGAAGCCCATGTACAAAAAGAGCAGGAAAAGCCATTTCCGCAGTCCGCGTCTTGTCTGGCCATAGTTCGAACTCGGGTTCTCGGCGTGGGATTCATCACCAGGCGATGCTGTCTTCGTCATGGTCACGTGATTACCTTCACAGTTGACCTCCCTCTCCACGTCCCCTGCCCCCAGGGGAACCTCATCTGTGGCCTGTGCGAGACGCGCCTTTTCCTGCGGGGTCAGTGTCCATGCCTTGACCTCTGGCGTATTCCAAAACTCTACCTCACCACAGGGTGACGACTTCTTGCCATTTCGGACCAGCTCTCCCGGTAACAGTGACGTCATTTCTTCAGATAGATGACAAGACTTGGTCTCTGATCTGACCATTTCAACCTGAATATACATATATATATATATATATATATATATATATATATATATATATATATATATATATATATATATATATATATATATATATATACCAGTATGGGGGATTGTGTTTAATACATTACTACACGTTTCATCCATCACCTCTAGTCATTAGACACAGTAGATGGAGACGGTTGGGTGAGGTGCTAAGAATAAGAGCAGATGCATTGGCCAGGATTTCACTCAGATGGACACCACAGGGCCAGAGAAAATCAGGGGGGGGGGGGGCCAATAGATACATGGAGAAGATGAATGGAGAAAGTGTTGAAGGAGAGAGACCCAGCATTCCAACAGGCAGAGTTCATAGCTAGAGACAGGACTAGTCGCTAGATGGCGCTCACATGTTGATGCCTAGTACGTTGATGGCATTGAGAGATGATTTTTTAAATTTCTACAGGTACTATAAAGTACTTTGTGAAAAATATTGAATTATTTAAACTGAGAGAACAGCGAAAAATTATTCTATTATTAAAACTGTTATCTTAATAAAACTTGTTGTAGGCCTATCTCTTTGCACTTACGCAAATTACTGGTAGAAAATCCCCAGACTGTAGATTATCTGCTTTAATTAAAATGTCACTAATTTACATAAACCCCAAGCGATCGTAGAATACTAAATATTTCAACGTACTAAAAACATTTCTCAGACGAAATTATTGATTTCAATTTTTATAAATTAAATATTTTTGTTTCAATCTATCAAACCCTAAAACACTGATATCTTTGTTTACGTTTTAGCTTGACTTATGTGACGAAGTTGCACTGATTTAGACAGAGCGCGGTGCTGTTCAGTGACCGGGAAATCCCGTTAGTCCACGATCGTGCAGAAGAAAAGGTATTCGATTATCTTTGATCTTCTTAAATTTACGATTATCTTTCCTCGTGTCAAGTATTTGTCCCACTGTAATTGTGTTTCAAGTAATCGCGTTTCTTGGCTTAAAAGACTAAATCGATTTCCTATTAACCTTCGCCAGCTGATAATAGATATTTGTATACAGCTTTATAATTTTTCAATAACAAAACCATTTTTGAAGATGCTGCAATAGAGCATGTCGGAACTTAAGGAACTCAATGCATTTTTAATTGTATTATTGGAGGATATTTCCTCCAATTCAATTGAGTATAAAGTTTTTCTTCCATAGCCTTTTCAGTAGTAATCGGTATAGGAATGTTATCGTCTAGTTGGGTTTCTGTTCCCTGCTAACACACTCTGGGGTTCGAACTCGGGACTTTTGGGGTCAGAAACCATGAGCTACCCCACCCCACCACGCCGTTTCTTCACCGTAATCAACTTATATTGATTAAGTTGAAAACAATTTTGTTGAGATAATTTTCGTGTGTTTAATACTTTGGATGAATCATTCTAGCCAATGTGCTTGAAAATTACTTTTTATATAATTTAACAATTTTCGATATGCCGAAACGGAATCAATGGGGATTAATTAACACATAATGGTCATTGTCAAGATTAAACTGTCACACACATACTCTTAAAAATACACACACACACACTAACGTACCACTATTACACACACGCACAAAAGCAATCACAAATAGTCATTTCAGACTCACGCATGTAACACACAGGCTCTCTCTCACACATTTACACACATTCACACATACCACACACAATCCCCACCATAGACACACAGATTCACATACACATATGTGCACACAATCACACACACCGCACACAACCTCCCCGTAGACACACATACACAGATTCACACACAGACACGTGTACACACATTCACATACACCACATACCCTCCCATTTACACACATACACAGATTCACACACATACACACACAGAGACGTCGATGTATCATGTCAGGTTTGTCAGGAATTGCCTTAAGCACCAGCAGTCCCTTCAGCAAAAAAAAAAAAAAAAAAAAAAAAAAACTACAATAAAAGGTAAGACAACTTTCAAGACGTGTTGACCTTTGAACTTTATTTGGTCTCAGTACAACCTCTATAAATGTAAACAATGACACGATATGTATGACATAGCCATGTCGCTTGTTATAGAAAACATACAAAAAGTATGACAGGAACAACCACTGGTCAGTCGCCTTGACGACATGTCAACAAAACTCTTCTGTAGAGGAAAGAAATAAAACAAAAACTGTACAAGTGTGTTAGAATTAATTATAATTTATTTTTCTTCAGCTTTTAAATTAATAGTAGATCTAAAGTGCATGATTTTTTTTTATTTTACGAAAAATTATTTTTTAACTAAAGAAATTATATATTAAAAATAACGGAATGTTTACATTCAGAAAGTGGGGGGGGGGGGGGGGGGGGCGGCGGGAGAGTTACTTTTAAAAAAATAGTGGGTTATTTTATAACAGTCACTCAAATGAATTCGAATACTCCACTTACCACGATTAGCAAATGCATGGTGCCATAATACACTGACATATGACGTTACCCAACAGGCCTACTGGGTTGGCTGTATAACAGATAGAAAATGGTATAATTAAACGATATGTTGACAAGGTATACTAATCTAAATACTGTCGCTAACTAACCATATATCAGTTTTATATAAATGTATCATTTTTCTAGAGGACGGGACGAAAACAAACATAAAATCTTTGCGTGTTTGCAATATTGTCAAATATATCGATACAATCTTTACGTATGTTCCATGTTGTCAGTTAAAAATATGAATCAGGATCTTACCGTTGGCAGCAACGAAGAAATAGCAAGCAGCAGCGACAACAACGACAGTTCTGACGATTGCTTTCATTTTTTTTTCTTTGTGTGTAGTATCAGAAAATTGAATTTCTTCAATAAATAATAACGTTAAGAAGACTTCACGGACTTTTATACTAGGTTTTTCAAAGCAAAAATAGATACACCTGAGAAAATATGCACATGTTGATTAAAATCTCCTTAATTAATTTTTTTATGTGGGTCAATTATAATCTACACCGTTAATCGTGACATCACAGAATAATAAATGATAAGTATTTTTTCTAGTGACGACAGTGAATGTAATCAGCACTGGAAAGGTTCTTCATGAAAACAGTCTGTCCAAAATATAGTAGCCGGACTAAACAAAAGTTTTAAGACTACGGCTTTAGCTTATTCATCTTTTATATGTTAATCAATTCGACTATAGTTTAATATATGATAAAATGTAAAACAAAAAAAGTTGCTTTCTTTAAATAAACGAATACTTTTTTTTTAAATTAGTTTTTGACTATTTCAAATCATTTGCATTTGTCGAAACTTGACAAATTCATTGACAGTTGGGTAGGTGGTAGAATTGCAATTATACTGCGAGTTTCGCTGATCAGTTATAAGTGAATGAACCAGTGGCGTAGCTACCGTAAAGCTAGCGTAAGCAAGGCATAGGGGCCCAAGGCAAATAGGGGCCCTTTTTCGAAAGTTTGAGGGGGGGGAGGTGCAAATCGAAAGTTTGTCCCCGGTCGCCGGGAAGGGTCGCTACGCCTCTGAGGGGCCCACTAACACTTTTTGCATAGGGGCCCAAAAATCCTAGCTACGCCACTGGAATGAACTAAATAAATCGTGTATTTACTATCCAAAAGCATTAAATGAACTAAATAAATCGTGTATTTACTATCCAACAAAGGCAGTAACAAAAACACTTTTACAGCCGGTCGGTGGTCAGATGAAGTAGAGTTGATCTAATTTTGTATAAAAGCAGGTGCACCGCTGGGTAGGGTGGACCATCCAGGTAAACTAATCAAGGGACGTTGATTCAGGTAAGTTAACCAAGGGAGGTGTATCCAGGTAAGTTAACTAAAGAACTTCTATCCAGGTAAATTCTATTTTTATAAATAGACTAGACAACGTCAAACAAACATCAGGACTCACTTGACCAAGTGACATCCAACCAACTCAAACCTGGCGAATTAACACTCAATAGTGTTCTTATAAAAGTCAATGACAAGAACAAACTATTTATTGATACAAAACAAAACAAAATAGTTTTCAAAATGACCACATAGTCCGAACTTTATTTGATTTGAGTGCAATAACAACAATGTCAAAAAGTGACATTAATTGATTGAAGATTGTGTCCTACATTGTCACAATATAACTGACAGCGTCATGTAATGGGGACATCAACTCTTAGAAAATAAAGAACAGCTAATCGGGGCTCTTGATAATATCTTGTTTAATGTGTTCTGTAGAGAAAAGATATAAACATTATAGGAAAATTGCGTTACAGTTGATTAAAAAAATTATCTATCCTCTTGATTAGTAAAACAAAAATCCACAGATACGACTATGATAAGTTTGTTACCTATGGGTAGAAAGACAAGTTTAGGATAAGTTTGTTAACTTGTTGTGGAACTAAGATAAGTCTAGGATAAGTTTGTTAACGTGTTGTGGAACTAAGATAAGTCTAGGATAAGTTTGCTAACGTGTTGTGGAAATAAAATAAGTCTAGGATAAGTTTGTTAGCTATGGGTAAAAACTAAGATAAGTGTAGGATAAGTTTGTTAACTTCTGGTGGAACTTAGATATGCCTAAAGTTAAGTTATTTAACGTGTTGTGGAACTAAGATAAGTCTATGATAAGTTTGTTAACGTGTTGTGGAACTGAGATAAGTCTATGATAAGTTTGTTAACGTGTTGTGGAACTGAGATAAGTCTAGGATAAGTTTGTTAACTTCTGGTGGAACTAATATAACTCTAGGATAAGTTTGTTAACGTGTTGTGGAACTGAGATAAGTCTAGGAAAAGTTTGTTAACTTCTGGAGGAACTAATATAACTCTAGGATAAGTTTGTTAACGTGTTGTGGAACTAAGATAAGTCTAGTAAAAGTTTGTTAGCTATGGGTAAAAACTAAGATAAGTGTAGGATAAGTTTTATTAACGTGTTGTGGAACTAAGATAAGTCTATGATAAGTTCCCACCGTCACTTACCAGCCAGAGCTACACGGACAAGGGGCGACAAAACACTCACAGATGATGTTGTCAAGGAAGAGAGGGTTGGCTGTGGGTAGATCAAAAACATACATCACAACTGGTGGTGTGTAAACAATGTATACTCTACTGACTCTACTGTATACTCTACTGTATACTCTACTGTAAACTCTACTGTATACTCTACTGTAAACTCTACTGTATACTCTACTGTATACTCTACTGTATACTCTACTGTAAACTCTACTGTATACTCTACTGTAAACTCTACTGTATACTCTACTGTAAACTCTACTGTATACTCTACTGTAAACTCTACTGTATACTCTACTGTATACTCTACTGTAAACTCTACTGTATACTCTACTGTAAACTCTACTGTATACTCTACTGTATACTCTACTGTATACTCTACTGTAAACTCTACTGTATACTCTACTGTAAACTCTACTGTATACTCTACTGTAAACTCTACTGTATACTCTACTGTATACTCTACTGTATACTCTACTGTAAACTCTACTGTATACTCTACTGTAAACTCTACTGTAAACTCTACTGTATACTCTACTGTATACTCTACTGTATACTCTACTGTATACTCTACTGTATACTCTACTGTATACTCTACTGTAAACTCTACTGTATACTCTACTGTAAACTCTACTGTATACTCTACTGTAAACTCTACTGTATACTCTACTGTAAACTCTACTGTATACTCTACTGTAAACTCTATTGTATACTCTACTGTAGGCCTATACTCTACTGTATACTCTACTGTATACTCTACTGTATACTCTACTGTAGGCCTATACTCTACTGTATACTCTACTGTATACTCTTACTGTACTTACTGTCAACTTTTCACAAAGAGCAACATACAAAACATGAACAATAAAACACCTTGTGTTACAGATAGGGCAGGCGAAGTAGAGCTCACCTATCGTAGGCTGTAAGTATCATCATTTCAACTCTTGAGTTCCGATTATCTACGTATACATTCATTAGGAAAGTTCCCTTTTCGAACTTGACTGTCCATGGGGCAGGTGAAGTAGAGCTTACCTGTTTTTGTGACCTTGGCATACGAAGGGATGGTGGGGTCAGCTCTATGCCCAGCCTCCTTTACTTTCACCAAAGTGAGTTATGTACTCATTAGAGCTGGGTGGACTCAGGGGCGTTCTACTGAATTGAACCCGGATTCGAACTCGAGCTTTCGAGTTAGCATTCTAACGACATTTATTAGTCGTTTCCTAAAGTACACTAAAATTGTTGTCGTATTTAACCTGTACAGGAGTCACGTTATGTTCTTAGCTAAGCCCCACGTCCTGAACTAGATAACGAACTCAATGACCGATTTTATGAACTAATTTAACTTTAATTAAACTTTGAAATCTTGCACAAGAAACGCTAACAATATTAATATTATACAAGCAGTATAGATGTAGCCCACCTCTAGTTATGAAACTGACTTTTATTATTGAAAACAAAATATTGGTTTACTTTTTATTAAAATACTTTAAGTCTCGAATCGTTGTTTACTGCCCTGTAAAATAACAAAACAAAAAAAAATCTTACCATTTGCCGCTACAAAGAAATAACAAACAGTAGCAACTACCACGATGGCGCTTATAATAGCTCTCATCTTGGTTGATTGTTTTGTAGAAGAGACTAGATTAAAGTTATTTTAGCAGTGTCAATTTTATGTTGGTGAATTCCCCTTTTTATTGTGGTGTTTCTAATTAGTAATCAGAGTACCAGAAGGAACTTTCGCATCTGTTGAAAGAGATCTTATCAGATAAAGAACTGTTTCAGTCACTGTTTTTTATCCGCAGTTTCTATACGATAGGTTTATCTAATAGTGTACCTAGTTGTAGTGATCTTATCAAAAAAATTAAATCCTAACAAGTTCAAACACGCTAAAATACAAACAAGCTAAAACACAAATTGACACATTTTTTCATTAAGATTTTAAATTAAAAATTTACATTTTACATAGAGTGTTTCTATGAATCATCCACAATCCACAAATGATTGAAAATAAGCTCCTAATTTTACTCATGTCTATAACATCCATCAGATTAAAAACTACTGTTTATTAAAAAAAACAGTAGAAGATGTTAAATGGGAAGAAATAAATTATCTACACATATATGGCATTACGGTTAAGCATGTAGCTCTAAAACGAAAGAATATAAGCTTACAGCAACAAATGAAATTTAATTAGCCTAAAAAAGGGGTCTCCAAACTACGGCCCGCGGGCCCTCTCATCCGGCCGGTGGAGATCTTTTTGTCTACGAAAAAACAAATCGGAAATTTCCGTGTATCCTGCAAGATCAGCCGCCGCTTACTTAAACGTTATGTTTTTACATAAGAGGGGCGCAGTAGTGTGTTATGTTTTTCAACCGGTCACTACAGTTTCAGCAGCGGTTTTTCGACTCGGATTCAAAGGCAGAGGAAGTGAGACTGTTTCAAAACCCATTTGAAGCAGATGTGGCCAGTTGCCCAGATGAACTGGAGGTCATTGAATTGCAAGCAAATGACCTCCTTAGGGACAAGTTCCAAGAAAGAATCGTGGGGTTTTTTTTTACAAGTTTTTGCCTAAGGAAGACTTAGGCTTCTCGGCCCTCGAGCTGCTATTTGATAGTTAATGCGGCCCTCGGGCTGATTCGGGCTGAAAAGTTTGGAGACACTTTGCCTAAAGCTGTTTAAATTTTTTTAGTTTTCAATGTAAGGGCAGCTACTCATTTACTATTTTGTACGAAATAAACATTGGAATGATTATGTCCCCATTAAAGAAGAGAAACAGTTCAATTAAAATTTTATTAAAATAAACGGGCTAAGTTGGAGAAGTAGAGGCAGAGCTTCTTTCAGGCATCTCTTCAGCAGTGTTTCTTTCAGACTTCCCCCCCCCCTGGGGCACTTGATTTTTACGGGGCGGGACGGGGACGATGACCGCCGACTAAACTTTCCGGGGGGGGGGGGGGGGGGGGAAGAGAGGAGGATACTGGTCAAACTATAAATTTTCTAAATAAATTCCATTTCCTTCCCGGGGAGAGGAGGGGTGCGGTAGACCCCAAATGAGAATGAATATATATAGAATATATATATATATATAGGCCTATATATATATATATATATATATATATATATATATATATATATATACGCGGAAAATTCCGCCCCTCCACTCGAGAATATCAAGCGCTTCCCGGAGAAAAAAGTATGAAAGAAACACTGGGTAAAGGGGCGATGAATTTTAACCTCAGTTTAAAGAGTTTGCCTTTTGACTTTATTTGACGATGTGGGAAGGGAAATTGGAAAAAAATATGTATAATTTATTTAATCTTTATGGATGACTCCTTTTAAAATATAGCTTATGGTTAAGAACGAATAGTTTTAAAAAGCAAAAAAATTTTTGCTTTCTTTAGTAGGAATAAGTAGATCTATATTCTTTCACATTGAATTGAACTTTTTCAAATAAATAAAGAATTGGGTTTCCTTTGTACCATAATTTTTAGGTTCTAACCTTATTGATACTCTATTGCCAAGGGTCGTTACTTTATAACTTCCGTTGCATTCTCTCCCACTGAAGGTGCCCTCGCATACATTTTTTAGAAACAACATTCTAAAAATCTTTAAAAATGACCGCCTTCTGGAGACAAGTTGGACTAAAGTATGTTAAAACGGTATCAATATACCGTGGTTTATGATTTGTTTTCGTTGATAAACATACAAGATCTAGGTCTATTTCTTAGCATACACGTATTCGGCGGGTGTTGGGAGATTGCGAGACGCGAAAAGCGAAATGGCGATGCGGGAAAATGCGAGAAGATAATGCGAGACATACCTGCGGAATTAAGGGTAAATAGCGAGACACTTTTTGCGAAAAAAAAAGTTTTTTTCATGCTTTTTTCATCTTTATTTATTTAAATTATTTTTTTTTTGTTTTAAAATAAACAAGCATTTAGCCATACCCTTTAACACGAGTGTTGTATGTTGTTATTTTTTTTATCTAGATTTTATTATATAGATAGATAGATACTAAGAAGATAGATCTATATCTAGATCTATCTATTTAAAATCCTAACATCGTTGCTGTGCTACTGTCATCGCCCGCTCTCGTTAGCGAGAGGAAAATCCCGTCTCAGTCGGCATTAATTTTAAAAATCTAGCTCGCTCATGTTTATACAAACGTGAGCTGTGTCATTGTGAATTGGTTTAATCTTGTCAGCAGGAGAGATATTCTGCAACATGTATTTATGGATTTTTGTACTTGTAAAAAGTGTAAAAGTATAAACAATTCTAAAAAGTGCAATTTATATTTATATGATAAAAAAAGCTAGAAAAAAATCGTAGGCGGCGGCTATAATACAAAATTTCTATGTAACAATAGAAAATATGTTTGCGACGGCAGCGGATCCGGGCACGGTGATCTTCAAAGACGGTAAATCAGGCGGCCTCGGCGTTCCACACAAAAGAAAGAAGTTGATCTATCGTCGGCGGTATTTCCGTCTGTTTCGAACAAGGTGGTATTCTAAGTCAACACAAAAGATGGGGGGAGTTGACAAATCATCAATATGTCTAGCGACGGAAAAATCGGAAGTTTTAACAATGTAAAAGAAACGTCTTTGAAGTCTGGAGCAAATACCAAAGAAAATCGGGTGCGGTAAATTTTTCGCAGAAATCTTCGCATTTCAACACCAACCAGCATAAGTATCGGGTTGTGGTAAAATGCGAGACAAAAAGTCACGTGATCGAGCGTTTTCGCGCCCTTCTCGCATTTTCCCGCCTCGCCATTTCGCTTTTCGCGTCTCGCAGTTTCCCCACACCCGTATTCGGCTGATTCAAGCCTATCCTGCAACAGTTACGTTACGTTACACTACCTACACTACAGTCTACAGTCAGTACAGTAGTACAGTACAGACGACTCAAAGAAAACAACAGAAAATATATTTCATATTCTACATCTAAAAAGTATTATTGTGTAGCCTAACTAAATGTTAACAAATTTAATGCCGGGTCTAAATAGATGCAGCCTTTTTAAATTTTGGTGACCAACAGTCTAGGCCGTTCGGTTCAACGCTTCCGGGTTTGTCCTTTTCGTGGCATCTCACGGCTCATGCGCTTACTAAAAATGGCGACCAGTTTCGCTTTCACTAAACGGTAGAGGGATAAAACTAATAATTACGAGGCCATCGTTAATTTTAGACATCGGAACTATCCGTTTCTATTTCAGTCTGTTATTTAAGAATTCCCAGATCTACTTTTGACCTAATTTTTTTGTTTGTCTCGCAGGCGACGCGTTAGTGAAAATAGCTCTATGAATTCTTGTCTTTTATATCAAATAACTCTTACATATCGCTTCACGACGCAAACCAGCTTATGTCAAATGTAAACTTTAAAGTATTAATTTTACACATATTACAATTAACTGGTAATAATTTATTGTGTTAATGATATATGTGCGTGGGAAAACGATCACCCCCCCCCCCCCCCCCCAATAATGCCATTTTATTATAATCTTGTTTAGTGAAAACGAGGCGCGGGAAAATGTGTGCTGCGCAAGAATCCAATCATTTGGCTAGATTTATGACTGTTTTTTTATGTCACACCTAAAAATAGAATGTTTACCCTTTCTTCATTGATGATCGTTTTTATTATTTTTTAAATTGAAAGTATGTTAGATTGCAGGTTTTGTAACTTGGTATACTTACCATTTATCAATTTTAAAAGCATAGCATCCTGATTGTGAACAAATATAGTCATAAAACACAGAAACATTAAGTTATAATTGCGATGTGCCACACCCCCTCAAGAAAACACGTGTTTATTAAGCTGTTTATCTCACTTTACAACAGTAATTAAGATTCAATTTTCAAATTTTTATCACTTATTGGGTAAGATTAAGCACATGTTTACTAAAAATAAAAAAAAAGACAAGCAAATTTTGTTTTAATGAAGGTCACGGGTAAAGTTTTTTTTCCTTCTGTCAAGTTCAGTGGAGGGTGCCACAGACTGACCTGACTTTGGAATTTTTTTTCAGTAATAATGACTTTACACAGAAAGTTAAAATATGCTAAATTAGCTTAGTTTACTAGTGTTCTAGCTATTATTGATACATTTTAAATAAAAAAATCATTCTGTAATTCTAATCAAAAAGCCTACCAACAGTCTAGCCAAGAATTTACCATGACAACTCGTTGACAGGCTGTAGAACACAAGCAGGAGAATTTCTGATATCTAAATTTAGATACAGTTTCAACATCCCCCTCTCCATAGACTTGTCTTTTAATCTTAATGTTACTATAATGTACCAAGCTTTTCTAAATTCTTAATTTCACTCGTCAAGTAACCTGTGTTGTGCAGTGTTCTACAGCCTGTCAACGAGTTCACCTGCCTGAAAACATTGAGTAAGCCTATGTTATAGTTGTCAGTACTTTCTGCTGATACAAATAGGGTTATGGATAGGAAAAGTTGGTGTTAAATTAATAGTTACAAAGTGACAACTCTGAAGAAGCTTCCCCCTTAGTCTGGTTGGCTGGCAGAAGTCGCAAAACTCAATGACCTCAATAGATGCCCAATGAGATCAATTTTCCATTTTAATCTTATTCTTCTGACAAAACTATCTGTACCTTGTGTTCGAGCAGTTGCGCTTCTGGCAGGGTGCAGGGGATGAGGATTCATAGTATAGTGATAGTATATCATCTCGGAGTTCTAGTTAATAAGTTAGGTAAAAAATATGTTTTAAAAAATCTATTTTAATAGCCTGTTTAAATCTGCTTTTTAAGTATTTATCGAGTTGATCACTCTCTCGTCAAGACAATACTACACACTTAGGCCTAAACAATAAACATTTAGATGATGAGAAACCCAGATCATTGTAGTACATGCGCATCTTCTTCGGACTAGAATCGGCCTAATAGTTATGTAGTAATGCCTGCAAAAAAAAAATGGGGGAAAAAACATGTATTTTCATGTTATTACTGTCAACCCTAAATTTTATTTATTAGCCTAATTTATTGCTTGCAGTTGCAGCAATTTAAATTCAAAGCTAATACTAATATTGAGCATGACAAATGTCAGAAGCTAACTAGGAAAATGTTTGTTTTTTATGTAAATATAATGATACAAGTTTTGTAAAATGTGCTTGTCTTTGTTTTTCAGTTACATAAATTACTCTCAGATATGTGCAAAAGTTGTAAGGAGGGTCCTTAAAGAGCCTCACAAGACAAATGTGTTTGGAAGAGATGACAGTGTCATTAAAACAGCCAAATGGGAAAATGGAAAAATAGTTAAAACAGGTATTTTCTCCTTTCATGTTTACTTCTAAAGCTATTTAATGTCCTGAAAATACTGTATAGCTTTTAAAAAATGTATTCGGCAAAACAATGAATTAAAAACAGTGTGGTAAAACTAATTAGATTATCAGTGGATAGCAAGTTATTTATAATATAAATTGCATCATTGATGCTAGCATGACGAAAGATGGCTCCTAACCTAAAGAGCCAACTGTTTTAAATGACTACTGTCATTCAAGCAACCCTGATGCAAGAACACTGTCAATTTGATTAATTTAACCTTTTTATGTGTAAAATAATTCTTTTTCAGATGGCAAGCTAGTGTCTTAATAAGGGTATGCAATATATCATGCATGGTGTGATATATAAAATTCCCTGATAAATTTAAGTTATTATTGCTTGAAATATCCTGGTAGAATGCTATTTGCTATCAAAAAATAATTACCCATATTACTAACACTGTATGCTTTTCATATTGGTAGAGTTGATTTTTTTTTCTATAAAATTTAACATTTAAAATTTTAAGCATTTTGTAAAAATTTAAATGTGAATCTTGTGTTGTTGGAAGAAAGGCGTGTATCCAGTTTCTACTTCTTATGTGTAGCTTTAGAGTTTTTTAACTTTGTTTTGCCAGCATTTCCCATGGCTATTGTTGCTTGTCTCCAGCTTTATATGATGTATAACCTGGGTGGATGTTTTAAGTTTCTCTTGGTTGAATTAGGAAGGTCATACTGTTTTGGGGAAAATACAGATGAGTTGAATGGACATAAAAACTACCACTAAAGTATTTGCAACTAAGTTAATTAAACAACTTTGAAAGCTATTGTGTGTAATGTTCCATGCCCTTGTGAATTTGTTTAGCTAGCTACATACATCTGGTATAGGGTTCTTTTAGTTGATCATTTCTTGCTGTACTTCTGGCACATTACCCTGCTCAATTGTCTAAAAAAAATTTTTACAAACCTTTGCATTTATCTACATTTTACTTTTTTGTTTGCTACAATAGCAAAGAAAAGATATTGCATGCTGCACTGTGATTTTTTATTTTTTTTTGTTAATTAATCACTAGTTTTGTTTTATACAAAAATGTGAATTAAATAACCAACTGATTTTGCAAATTTTAGGATATTGTTATGTTGCTTAAATCCTAGAGATGTTGCCATGGTTCCCATTAAAATTCTAGATTATAAACATGATGCACTAACCCTTAAAAGTTAAATGTCACTTGTTTTTGTAACCATGGTTGTGTGTCATATCAATTTATAGGCTTTAATATAGTTTTTTTTAAGTCATTCTCATAGCAAATAGCTTTTGATAAAAGTATTAAAAGGCTATCATGCAATGTGAGTTTACTTGTTTAAATGTTTCAAAATTATCTTTTTTTTATTTTACAATTTCAGCACAAGGAAAAGAATAGACTTTTTAGGACAAATTTATATATGGATGTTGAATGGTCGCCACCTTGGATTGCTTGTCGTCATGAATGGGACTTTTTCTTATAGCTAGCTCTGTAAACAATTTTACTGCAAACTTCCTGTTTTCTATTATGTTATTCAATGGAAATTTGTCAGTGTTCTTATGAATGAATGTTTTATTCATATGAATAACAAAATAAAATTATTTAAACAAACCTTTAGGTGTTATTTCAGTCTTGTAATTTTAAGTACAAATTTAAAGAAAAACAAGTAAACATTACTTTTATGTACCATAGGTTTTAATATCTAAAATATAAATAGGACAACTTTAAATTAAATATTAATAAATAACAAGGTTATAATTATTCATATTAGTTGTAATTAGTATAAACATTTTAAAGTTGACAATAAAAAAGCTATTCGATCTCAGATTTTTACAAACATTTAATATATACAAAGATATTTGAAACAAATCTGTTAAAACTATTGTTTATGAGTCCGGGAAGCTTTTTACCATGAGAAGTCATCTTTGTCGCTGAAAGTCAAAATAAAAAGCATTTAGTACAGGCACAACTTCACACATAAAAGAGGTGTATTAGTTAGTCTAAATATAAATGAACAACACCTTTTATCAGGTACTGCCACTGAGAGCTCCTCAGAGTCTGAATGAGAAGGGGTTTCGTCCTGAAATGTATGATACAAATATGAATAAGGCCCAACTTTTCTTTTAATAGATTAAAGAACAAAATTATGATGGCTTAGATTCATTGGCTATACTTGCATTGCAAACAAGTAGCCTACAAATACTTTCCTAATTAGCTATATCTACTTGTCATTTTAAAAAACATACCTTTTTCTTCTCGTAAGACCAGAGGTCATCTTTAGCTTGCTGTGGTGAGAGAAAAGTATTGTAAGTGTTAAAAAAATGTGAGAATATTTTCAAGATTTCACAAAATTCACACAGAGAAAATTAACATTGTTACTTGTTAGAATTTTTGATTAATCAAACTGTACCTCTTTTTCTTCCTCTTTTTTCTGTTTAACCTTGGCCATAAACGCCTTCATGACTGGGTCAATGTTTTCATCCTCTTCTTCCTGTCCACTTGCCTGTTATAACAAAACAAATAAGTACAAGACATTATCTATAACAATCTTATATATTCTATGGAAAATTTTGTATTTTAAAGATTATTTGTGTTGGAAATTTGAGAGGGGAAATCAGACTTGAAAAATAGCTGTCATAGTGAAGTAAATATTCTTACATTTTTAGCTGCGTCTTCTCTTGATCTTTCCTCACTTTGGCTCTCTTCCCTCTCTAGTTCTTCTTGCCTCCTCTCTTCTTCCAATCTTTCTTCCTCTAGCCTTTCTTCTATTTCTCTTTGCCTTTTTTCAGTTTCTCTTTCAATTTCTACGACAGAAAACATGAAACCAGCTAAAGGATAATTAAATGTCCGAAATTATGTAAAATGCATGCAGCACAACTTGAATACTCTATTCTTCAGTAAAGGACGGCATCTGTAAAGCCATTCTTTCTTTATTACCCCGATTTTGATTGTTAATTTATATTATTGAATTTAATTATACATAATTTATTTTATATTTATATTTAATGTTTGCTTTAATATTTAATATTTCTTTATCTGGGTGTGTTCAGAGGACAAAAACCTACCTGTTCAGACATGTTTTAACTGGGAAAAACAATTTCTTCTGATGACTTACCAGCATCTTCATCTTGGAACTGTGACCTCCAGGCCGAGTCTAGAGAGACTGGATGAAATGGTAATGAAGCTGCAACATCATGATAGGCTGGAGCCTCCATCTGGTGTGGGGGGGATGTTGCCTGGGTAAAAAAATCTCCACCTCTTGTGTCTGGCTCAGTGTTTGATCTCTTTTCTGAAAAAAAAAATATGATTAATTAAGGTCAAAGCCCAAGAAAAATAAATAATAGTTGTAACTTAACAAAACTGGCCATTGCATTTGGAAAATAAAATAGGTAGTAGATTTATTATTTGAAATGTTAGGGCATTATTCCATTTGCTAGATATACTTACCTTCTTCACTGGAGAGTGAACCACCAATGACCATAATTGCTGGAGATCCTGGTCTCAGTTCAAGGTCTTCCACTGTAATAATCTTTGCATGAGCAGTTTTCTTCTGGCTTACTCTGGTGATATTTTACTTCATTTATAATACTGACTTCAACTTAAAGTTCATTTAGGATTTTATTTTAAAGTTTCAATAATATACAAATTATGCCATTGTTTTGTGTATGTTTTATATTTTAGTTTTTAAAATTAAAGTAAAAAATGTATTGCAGAAAATTCATAACAATCTACTCAAGCCAATCAGGTTTATTCAAAAAAAAAAAAAATCCAACAGTGTCACCTTCTGACACTATGACTCTAAATTATAGATACTATGAAGCCTGCAAGTTAAAAAATGCATCAACACTCAACTGCAATGTCTAACATAAGATTTTATGTCTGTCTTCTAGCCTATATGTCAAGCTTTAATAACAATATAAACATTTCACTAAATCACTCCTGAATGATGCCACACAACTGAGTTCACAAGCTTGCTAAACCAACCACAAACTGAATCTACACTAAAATCTTGAACAAGTATACTGTCATGGTTAAACATTGACAAATAAACTCACGACTGCAGTTCCTCTGTATCTCTGCCAGATATTTTCTCAGTCAATGGTAGATCCACATGTCTGGATGCTGTGCCATTTTTTGTCCTCTGTGACTGGGTACCCAGCTGGTTGAAGCTGTCTGTTTACATTGAAACATGGCCAATTTAAAACATGAGTTGTTTTATTATTATAGTGAATTAAATATTCATAAGCCTGGTCTTGCACTGCTCTTTTCAAATATTAAAAAAATTCAGATTTTAACATATTTTATGCAACTAAACAAAATTAGTTTCAGCACAGATTTTTTAAAAATAATAAAGCCGTCAATATAACTAACAATTATCTGCTAGTTCAATCAACAATAGTGATAAGTAATCTCACATGGCTATCAAAACCATTTTTAAAAATATGGAAAGAACAGAGCAAATAAACTTTAAACTTGTGGCAAAAGCACAAAATAAAATTAAGTCAACTGACATCAGATTTTATATGTAAAGTGCTTTATTTACCAAAAACAGGGCTTTTTTTAAATAACTAAATCAATGTTTTTTTAATGACTTTATATTCAAGGTTGTGGGTTTTTCAATAAACAAAATGTATATTTTTTTCAAAACTGGTAACTATTATTAAACCAACCGGTGAATTCCTGAGGTTTTCTTGGTTGTTTGTATGGGGTTGATGACATGGGGTTGTCAAATGGTATAGGACTTGGTCTAGGTGATGCCACATCCTGTAGCTGACCTATATGTTACAACACCAACCAAAAGACCAGATAGAAACAGTGAATTATCTACATCAGTTAAAACACTAATTTCTTCTAATCCAACTATGTCAACAGAACACTGATATTTGCTACAGATCTGCTTTCAAATTTCATTCAAGCAAGTGAAAATTTTATTTCAATTTATGATGTACTAAATTCTTCTTATAAAACACTTAATTGTGATTTTGCAGACGTGATTAACTCACAGCAATTGTGTAAAAAGTAGACTTTTAATACAAACAAGCTGCGTGAAAGAAATTAATAAAATAATATTTTCTGAAAATAATTATAAAAAGTAAGAAGTAAAACAAAGTTACCAAAATATTGTCTTACACAGAAAGTTAAGTGTAGGAATATTTTAATTCACTAGAGAATAAAATGACAAAACTAACCAGACTTTCTTGCTTTCGGTGAACCAATTGGTCCACTTAACGGCAGAGCATTGATGTTAGTTAATCGACAGTGAAAGTCATGATAAGCTCTCTCCAAATTCTGGTTTTGAATCAATTAAAAAATGCTTTTAATCTTTCAGTTTATTATAATATCTGTACTTAAAATGTAATTTTAATTGAGGTTAAAAACAATTTTAGCATTATAAAAAGAACAAAAAAAGAAAATGTTATTTAATCATATATATATATGATACACTAAATAAATAATTCTTACATGGGCCTCCTTGTCCAAATTTTTAAGCCTGTATTTAGCTTGCGCAATGATGTCAGCGGAATCAGTAGATGAGACGTCATCATCCTCATCATAGTAAACCCCATCTCTGGCTTGTGGGCGTGGCCTCACGTCAAAGTCAACATCGTGGTAGACATCCTTGGCGTCGGCTTCAAACCTCAGGGACATCCTGGGGCCTGGGTCATCTAGGTCAAACTGCACTGAATTTTTACTGGTGTCATTCTGTAACCTTCTTGAATCACTTTGAGCACCACTTCAAACAGAAAACATTGACAAACATTCAGATATATAATTATTCACCCTAAAAATGTAGGATTATTTTAGATTTTACTAAAAATGCATTAAAGTTATAAGGTGGAAAATAAGCTGAAAAGGAAAAGTACTAAAGAAGAACTAAATTGTCATTTATATAATGCAATGAAAATATAATAGACCTGTATGGCAAGTGATATACTATGTTGCTAAAAAGATCAAACTAATAACCCCCCCTCCCCATTATCCACCCTAAGTGTCTATCTAAGTAGTACTTACTTTTCTTGCTTCTCATTTGGCTTTCTATACACTTCATTGCTCAGAGCTTTAGGGATTAGAAGAAAATTGTGTTACAACAGTCACACATGTCAGTATCTAGAGATATGAAATAACGTTGCCATGGGCAAAGTTAAATGGGGATAATCTGATTGTCAAATACAATAAATAACAGTGACTGGGGTTTTTATTCTATCAAAATAGAAACATAATAGTTAAATTGATCATTTTAATTTATCATATACTAAAAAAAAGAAAAATGTACTAGTTTATCTTGGTAAAAAAAAATGTATAAGCAAGTGTATCAAACCTTTGGTGGTCATGTGTAAGTGCTGCCTCAAATCAACAATTTCCCTGTTCATTTCTTTCATCTGGAGAGTTTGTTCCTCAAACCTTTGTATCAGATCCTTGTTGCGATCAAGCTATCAACCAAAACATGTAACATATTTTTACAAATTCTGACATGATTAGTCAAGTTTATGTCAAAACTAAACCTTTGTATCAGATCCTGGTTGTGATAAAGATACCAAACAAAACATGACTTTGTAATACAGTTAACTCAACTATTACATTTTATTAATGGAAAATATTTGAAATAAATTTATAAAGATTAAAAAAATGTGAATGCAAGGGAGAGAAATATATATTTTAAAAAATAGACTTTTGACAAGGTTACCTCCTCCTTGAGTCGAGCCTCCAGCAACTGTTTCTGTTGGTTGAAAACTACTTGCTCTTGTCTCAGATTCTCTTTTGCCCTTTCAAGATCTCGCTGAAGCATTAATGACTCAGGTGAAGGCCTTCGTAACTCTCGCAGAAGTTCCTCTTGCCCTTAGAAAATTCACAAACATAAAATTAGAGGCTTTGAGTAAGCGAAGAATAAATTCATACTGAAAAATCAATGTACACTGTCAGAATTTTTAGTAAATACTAAAAAAACGATTTAACTTACGGCCTCTCTCCCTTTCATTCATTGATAAAACTTCAGCCAAGCGCCTGCAATGAAAAGAACATAATAATTTATTGATTTAAGAAGCTTCAAAGTAAGGTTATATTAATGTAGGTAAATTTTTTAAATAACTGATTTAATACATGACATTACTAACCAAGTATGTCAATAAAATCTTCACTTTTGTGAGTAAATTATTTTAATGTTGATTTTAATATGTATTCAGTAAAATGTGCATTAAAATTTCAGATCATGAAAAAATAAAATTAGCTGATGTTTAATGTTGAAGATTTGCATATGTGGACAAGTGTCATACAGGTTATCAAGGATTAAAAAAGTAGATCTAATGTCATTTTAATATCTTATAATTAAAGTTTTATTCTAATACACTAACTGACATTTTTCCATCAACAAAAAAAGTTTACTAACGTTCTTAGAGTCTCCAGCTCACTCCTATACAGCACAACTTGTTCTTTCAATGTGGGGTAATCACTCATCTGTTGTTTTTAAACATCACAAAATAATTAAGTAATTTATAACAATGAAGGTGAGCGTGTGATACTCTAAGAGTTTGAACCCTTGGTAGATGGTGCTCATCTAGCAGAGGAAACCCCAAAATGAAACAATTGCTACAGAAAGATGAGCAGGGTAATGTAAGGTCAATGAGCTTATGGCATATAGCATGTTGATAAATAATACTTAATTCTGTTGGATGAAATCTCATCTATCAATTTAATTAAGAATGAAGATGAAGAAGAAGAACAATAAAAACGTTTTATTTTCATACTTAACACTAGTCATTACATTAAAAAATATAAAACTCACATCTCTCAGCTTAGCATTCAAGTATTCATTGTTCTTGTTGGCATTTACTTCACTGTACTTGGCCTCAGATAATTTGGTCTGTCAATTTTAGGTTTTAGTTATGGTATTATATACAATATACACTTGAAACATAAATCATAAAACTGTGTTTACTAAAAACGTATTTATATGATTAAAAAAAAGGTGCATAATTAATTATTTGATTAAAGAAGTGTTTGATGACCTCTGTGTATCATAAGTTTTGAGATGCCAACTGCGCACTTACTTCCAGTTCGTTCACTCTATGGGTTTTGTCCCTGAGTTCATCTTTTACTTGCTGTAGCCTTGCCTTCTCTTCTGAAATTATTCTCTCTTGCTCTGTAACATTCAAATGATAAACTAGAGGCACAAGTTTATTAGTATACAGCAGGTATATGAATGTACGTACAAAAAATACTGTAGCTTGTTAATAGTATTAGTGAATCTCTATTTTGGAATAACATTTTGAATAATAAAATGGAAAAATAATAAATAAATAAAAATAATTCATAAAATATCTATACACCTCAATCGTCTTTAAAATTGCATGTCTTAAGGAAAACATAAATTTGAATAATAGTCATTTAATTGAGACTAAGAAATCAAACAGGCAAACTGTCTTACCATAGTTAGTGTAATCAATTCACTTACCTTTTAGAGTTGCCTCCCTTACTTCAACATTTTGCATTCTATCTATAAACCTTGCTTGCTGGTCAAGTTTAAACCTACATTAGGGTGTTAATTACTTCATTAGGTTTAAGCCTATTTTAAACATTATGTCAAGTGGAAGCTAATAACTAGGTTTCTTCTATTGTTTTAAATGCAGATTTTTAAACATAGAGCTTAACTAGACTTTGTTTAATTTTGTTAATAATTTATTTAAATATAGATAAGAAATTAATTTTAAAATACAAAAAAGAATTTTTACATGTGTATTCACAACAAAATTTATTTTGAATTTTTTTGGTGATTAATATTTTTAATGAATGAAAACTAAATATATGATGATATTTTTTTTTCTATAAATCTGAATAATTTCTTACTGTGCCATTTCATTCTGCAGTCGCTGTTCAAATGAAGATTCCTTCTGCTTAATCTCCAGCTCCCTGCGCCTGAGTTCTGTCTCTTTATCTTTCATTCTATCTTCAACAAGTTTCCTCTCTCTGTGTAAAACAAAATACCACAAATTTATTTAACATTAAAATATACACATAATTTTTTCAAAATATATTTTTAAAAATGTAGTTTGGCTACTTATTAATGTCATGGGATGGTGTGGTAGAGAATATGACTGTTAACCAGAAAGTCTTTAGTTCAAAACGTGTTCAAGTTCATAGAATATCCCTGAGTCAACCTAGATCAGAAGGGTATCTAACTCACATTAGGGAGAATAAAGGCATCTGTGCATAATATTAACCACTTAATCCCTTCATATGCCGAGGAGGTGACAGAAACATGGACCGTCAAGTTCAATAAGAGCTTAAATTAATGTCTGTCAGACATATTTGAGGCTGCTTTTTGCTATTATTCTTACTCTAATCTTAACTCTAACTTTACCTACCCTTACCTTGACTTTAACCCTATCCTGATCCAAACAACGATATAAACAGAAAAATATTCTATTTTAAATACATGTTATTTTATTCCAACAAATAGTTACAGCAATGATAGAAGCAATCAGCAATGTTGGTAAGGAAACCACATCTCTTGTAACCAATTGACCATGCCAATAGTCTGCCAAGTTAGTACAGCAAGGTGACTAACATAAATGTTGATAAGAAGTGTGGAGCCCAATAACTTTAAGCCATTACATAATGAAGTCTACACCCACCTCTTGTTAACCTCGGCTTCCCTCTTCACTTCAGCTTCTTTCTGTCTCACTGTTTCGATCTCTTCCAAAATTGTTTGACGCTGAGCGTACGTCTCCCTCTCTTGGATCTGTCAGTGAACGTATAACATTTGAATTATTTCATTCAATAGCAAATGTCATTAAAAATCCACACCTCATATCTTCTAATCTGAAAATATATACAGGTGCAATAAACTATGTGATTTGAAAAATTGATGATTATTTAAATGAATATTCAATGAAGTTGCTGTGGGATCTAAAGACCTCAGTTTGCTGTTGTAGCCGTTCCAAGGCATTTCTCTCCCTGATCACCAGAGCATCATACTTGTCCTTGTACACTCTCTCAAGCTGTGAAATTAATAAATGCATTGAAAACACCGTGTAAAATACACACCCACATTCAAAATGTAAATATTTTACTGAAGTCTATAATTCTTCACCTACTTATTAAATTATCTTATGATACAACAGATACTATAAGTAATTTTTTTTAAAGTAATGATTCGACTTAAGAGAAAATAACTTACGCTATAGATTGGTAACTTCAGTCAAATGAAATTTTGTAATAATTTTATTACCTCTCTTCTAGATTGTTCTAAAATTCGTCTACTATTTTCTTTCTCTTCCACTTTAATAGTAGCTATCTCAGCATCTCTCATTCGGGCAAGCTGCCATTTTAAGTTGAAAATTTCAATTCATATAAAATATAAATTTCTTATAATTAACCCAAATTTAACTACAAAAGCTTCATGAGGTTTAAATTGTGATTAGTGCGAAACATATTTTTATTTGAAAACTATTCATATCTAAATCAATTTCTAAACAATACAAATCACTAAAATAATGCCAATTAAAAAGCTAGAGGCTGACCTCCATTTTTAACTGTGTGTTATATCTATCCTCTAATTGTCGCTGAAAGCTCAAAATCCTTTCCTCTGCGCCAGCCCTTCCAGTGCGAATAAAATCTTCTCGCCTCGATTCATACAGTTCATCAACTCCTGACATTTTTTCATCTAATGAAGAACATTTCATTCAATATCACATTAGACAGATCATTCAATATAGTATTAGAATAACAATAACATACACCAATAAAGTAGAGATTATTATTATTCAATCACAATAAATGTTTTAATCAGCTGGAGTAAAGAGTTACTTTAAATAGGCTACCTAGTGGTGTTATAGGTCCAACTTTGATTAAATCAGTCTGGCATCCAACAGTGCTGATTGAGTTTGCATGGAGAGCAGAGACCTCTGATAAAAGCTGCCACAAAAACCCTTTCAAAGAAAAAAAAAATTATTTTTTTGATATTCTTGTGGATAGAAATTCTAAACAATTTCCTACTACTTTCCATTAGCATAACAAACGCTCTGTTTTAACACTACCTTTTTTAAGATCCTGCTGTGACTGAGAACTCTGAAAGTAAAGAGAGTTGGTCTGAACATACAAATGTGTAATAAACACAAAGAATTGAAAAATAAGTTAACGCATTTCACAACAAATATAAAAACTGTATTCTTTAGACAGCTAATTAGGATTGTTTGTCTTGAAAATATAAACAAAACGTATGGGAGAAAAATAAAACACAAAAAACAATTTATGCTTTTAACCCTTTTGAATATTTTTATACACAAGTAATTTCCATGTAATGTAATTTTAGAATTATAGCATTCTAAGTCACAAGCAACAAAGAGTAAATTGCTATTAAGTTCAAAATTAAAATAAATATTATTTTCACACTTACGAGTCTTTGATAAAGTCTTGAATGTGGGCTAATATTCAAAAGTTTCACTAAATCTGCTGTTTCAAATGTCTATTTGGAAAAAAAAATTAGTTAAATAAAACAAAAAGCTAGATATTTTTTAAAACTAACTAAAATTTTATGACTTGGTTTAATACACAAAGTAATGAAATAAGTTATCATAATGTTTAACAAAACATTAACAAAAGATATTTATAGTTTTGGTTTGCTATAAAGTCGTAAAATAATGTGACTGCTGATATTTGATTTGTTAGGTAATACAATCTCTTATAAGTGGGACTGAGTGGTCAAATGGTAGAGCGTTAGGCTGCTAACCTAAAGGTCTCGCATTCAGATCTTGTTTCGGACTTATGACTGTAGAACGTCCCTGAGTCCACCCAGTAAAGGCAGCTGAGCATGGTGCTGACCACAACATCCCTTCATATGTCGAGGTCAAGAAAAATATTAACTGTACTTCATCTGCCCAAAGAATCGATAGGTCTAAAGAGGAACTTTACTATCTCTTATTTGCAAGTGTGGTCCTTGTATTGATGTATAGAGAAATGGTTGTATCAAAAGTGGGATTTAAATTAAATTTTAAAGGGTGTTGATGTGGGAGAGTGGGAGACATGGGGGACGGCGTGAGGGGGAGCTCATGGTCGCCAACTCCAAAAGTCTAGAGTTTGTATCCCTGGGCAGATGAGGCTCATTAGGGGGGGGGGGGGGGGGGGGCTGCAAGCCATCTATGAGAGAAAACTCTAAAAGCAAACAACTGCTGCCTTGTAGTTAGTTATTGGGTAGACAAATGTAAAGGAGGAAATCCAGAAATGTAAGTAGGCAAGAATCAGAGTCAAAGGCACATAACATGTTGTAATATAATCCTTAATTGTGTTAGAGAAAATTCCCTTCAATCTTACATTAAACAAAGAAGAAGGGGTGGGAGACAAAATGTATTTTTAAAATGTACTAGATGACCCAGTTTCCAGTTTCAAATAGAGTTTATGCAGAGTATGTACTTTTATCAGTATATAAGCACCCCCCTCTTCAAGTTTCAAGTGCGCACCCCCTGGAGAAAAAAGTCTGAAAGAAACACTGCACTTCAACATGGCCACAACTATTTCACCATCTCAGTCCTCTAAAGTAATACCAAAAACATAAAGTAATTTAATGGTAACATTAGTAACAAATTATTTCATACCTTATCTTGACTAAGTCCAGATTCAGGTAGAAAAACACTGAGGGTGTAATCATACTGACAAGACCGTAGATGATTGGCTACAAGACTGTTGGATGCACGGTGTAACAGAGTCCCACCCTCTGGAACTTTCAAGTCTTTCAACGTCAGCGGTCCCTGAACTGTCTGCTGTAGCTCTGTTACTAAACTATTCCTTAACTGAGACTGAAGTAAATAAAATATAAGCTTGGTAATGTCTTGCAGCATAAACTGGTTATAATAACTGTTAACTGATTAACAAAAAACAAAAACTATCATAAAAAAAACCTTGTAAAACATACAGTGTATTGGTCAGCATCTAGTTTCTGTTTTTCACTTAAAGGAAGACAATATCCCCAGCTAACGAAACTCAACTACAAATATCTATTTGATTTTGACTATTTAATTGTATGTAAATTTATTTTCAGTTTTTTACAGGCTTTTATTTTCATGTAAACATTACATTGAGATAAAAATATGAATGCAACTTGTTCTTAAGAGGAAACCTAAAGAGATATTTTTTGTGTGGTAATGAGTGAGAAATGAAAAGAGTGGTTATTCGCCTGAGAAAGGGCTATTATTTTTTATATTTTAGCTGGCTATTTGTCATATTTTATTAACATTATGCCTGGATCTAAACTAATATTATTAAAAGTATTTCTGAGACTTGCTTGAATATTGATACCTCACAAACATGGTTGGAGGCGAGAATGGGTTGTAAAGGGGGCAACTTTGTAGTCCATCTCACTAAATTTTAAAACCGCAAAAATTTAGGGCCTGAAATAATTCAGTTAACAAAAACCGAATATCTCATGTCATGGGCCCCAAAGATTGTGAAAAAAAGAGGAACTGTACATCTCTTGCATGCAGGTAAATGGTATATGGCCTATAGAAGTGTCAAGTTTGTTATTACTTTCTTTTGGTCATAATTTTTATTCAGATTTATAATATTTATTACAAATAAATTCTTTTTTAAAACTACGACATTGTTTCATATGCATTTTAAAAATAATAATTAAAGAACCAATTTTTTTTTTATTTGCTTTTTTTTAAATTTAATTTACAGGATTTCTTTTTAAATGTCCTACATTTTTTATATATTATAAAATCAGTAGCTTTGTGCTTAGATGGTCATTTATGTGTCTTGCATTCAAACAATATTTAGAGCTAGATGAGCAGTGTTTTCATTTAAGGCAAAGACCCTAAAAAACTAAAACTAAGCAGTAAACCAGAGCTTGCACCTTTGAGCTTAGAAATTGTTACCACTTTGCGGCCAGACAACAGACTACTATTTTCAGTATTTTGGAATAGTGAATATTCACAGAATATGAATAGGACAATATCAGATAATATAGAAATGTAGCCTTAAACTCAACAAATTATTTTCAAGTTCTCTGGATTGGCTGATTAAATTCACAAGTAAAATGTATTTCTAGTCTAGTAAGTACAAGTAAATCTAGAATCTAGTAGAATCTAAAGTCTAGTCTCCAACCTTAATTGAGTCAACAAGCCCGCGACTTCGAAGGCTGTGATATAACCTATTCCTTAATTCTTCTGCAGAAAGATACTCTGGTACTCGATCGCCCATTTTCTATTAGACTCTACTTAGAACATTTACTTATTAACACTTTTTTGGTTATAAAACTGAGCAATTATTTAAGAACTGTTTAGGCAACATGATTTTCATAAATAATCTGCTGCTACAAAAATTCATGTCTAGTCAAGCGTCCATGACAATGGTTAGTTTAAAAACCTTCCATATGTAATTAAAAAAGTAAGATTTAAATTTCGAAGAGAGAAAACAAATATTTTAATTTTTAAAATTTAAAATAAATCATTTTAAATATTTATAGTAAGTTGTTAGGCCTATATGTGCACTAAAAATGGAAGAAAAGTAATATGACTAAAAACCATTGCGCGCCCAGCTACCGAACGTGACGTCGCAGCCATTGAACGTGATGGCGCAGCTATTGAACGTGATGACGCGTGTGGTGTGGTTGCATAAAATGCCTACTAATTCGGTCCAAATTTTAATTAATTCAACATTTTTTTTGTGACCAAACGAAAGGATATTTTTGAAAACTTTCTTCGGCAATATTGTTCTAAATTATGGCAGAAATCGATTGGTACATGTTTTAAGTCGCTAAGTGGTCTGGTTGCCGAGATATGGGCCAAAAACTGCATTTTTTTCGAGTTTTTTTGGCTTTTTCGGGAAATCCATGAAAGAAACCCGGAATTTTTATGGCCTATGTTCATCCTCGTAACTTGCTTAACATAATTGCTTTTGGAACTAGTCCTCGATATTGCTTCGTTGAGGAGGAGATACGACTTAAAGCTGCGGACACACATCCATCCATCCATTCATCCATCCATTCATTCCCAGAAAAGACGAGTTAATAAACGCAATTCTCCAGAATGGAAATTGCGCTAAAAAGTAGACAATAAATTATAGACTACTATTAAAATAACTATAAAGAAAAGCGTGGGTCACTTTAGTATCTATTGGATACCTTTACTAATATTTAGGAAGCGACCCACTCTTTTCTTTATAGTTATTTAAATAGTAGTCTATAATTTATTTTCTACTTTTTAGTGCATTATTACATAAAAGCTTGATATTAAAACGTTTTTTTTTTTGTGAAATTTTTTTTAATACTTTACATGTTTTATTTACACTAGAGTTGCGTGACCAAAAACCATTGCGCAGCTATTGAACGTGATGACACGCTATTGAACGTGATGACGCGTGCAAAGAAGTTGGATAAGACTGCCTACTAATTTTGTCAAAATTTTAATTAATTAAAAAAATAATTAGGCAACCAATTAAGTCAAATTTATTGAATGTCATGTTGCGTTGTCTTCATGTCTTGACCCACGTACCAACACTTGCAGCGATTTGTTGTGCACTAGGTTGTGCAATTGCAGTAAATGTAGTCTTGGCCGCCGGTCAGTGATTGTGAAGATGCAATGGTTCGTAGTGATTTTCCTCAGGCGACAATGAGGGCCGTTTTTTGTGAAGAATTGAAAACTCGCGTCTAGCTTATAGTTCCTAGCTTGTAGAAAGCGCCCTCGACGCTCATGCCAACTGCAATGACGCTTCGGGGATCACCGCGACCTCTATCAACATCTGGTATACGAATGCGACCAGTATCTTTCACTTCAGCTTGTTTAAATTTTGTTAGCATCTTAGCACTTTGAGTTTGCAAGGTATTATGAGCTGCTGACCTGTTGTCCGTGGCTTCTTGTTTATTGTGACATATTCTGCGAGCACTGTTCCCTCCATACCATTCGTCTGCTTCATTTGCTATTCCGCATATTGCATGGACATCGTTGCCACAGGATCCACAAGAATGGGCTGCACTACCATATTTTTCACAAACTACACAGAGTCTGTTGGCCTTATTATTGTCACGCAACTGGTCTGGATGTTGTGCCACAGCAGCAGATGTGTTAGCTGAGGATGTCGTTGCATTTAAGGCAACCTCCATTTCTTGTTCAATGTTTTAAAGATCTTCCTCAGTAGCTAACTTATCGGGAGCCTCTCTTTGTAGATTTGAAGTGCTAAGTCCCACTTTTGCTTTGCATCCAAACAAGGCTTCGTATGGTGATTGTTGGATTCATTGATTCTTCTTCTTCTTCTTCGTTCTTAATTATTAGTGTTGAAGGGGATCGAGATTTATCTGCCAGTGGGTTTGAACTCGAGACTTTGTTCGAATTTATCAACCATGAGCTTTTTGCCGACTCGACCACGCCTCCAACACAATTAAGCGTTACGTGTCAACTGGTTATGAGCCATTGTGGCCATTGACTCCGATTTCAGCCTGCTTTTCTTTTTGGATTTGCTTCCATAGCTTTTGTCCAACCAAGAACAAACTACAAGGCAGCAGTTGTTTTAATTTTGGAGTTGTCTCTCCTAGAAGAGTGGCTGTCCCCAGCTAACGAGCCTCATCTGCCCGATAGTTTGAACTCGAGACTTTTCGGTTTAGCAACCATGAGCTTTACCGACTCGACAACGCCGAACCCCTGGATTCCTTGATGAAAATTACGGTTTTTCATAAGACTCTCAGGCCAATGAGCTGATTCATCTGTCTGCATCCATGCATGTCATCATCATGCTTTGAACATCTTAGTTGGCACGTTCTACTGAACATTGGCTTTGGCTTTGGCTATGCCTTGCTTCTCTGTGACCTAGTTTAAGTTCAGGCCACATGTTCTTTAGTTCAGAAATAACTTGATTCACAAATTCTCTTCCATTAGGATTTGGATTATTTATTTTGGCAGCCATCTGGTATGTCTATCGCTTGGTCTGACGGCCCTTTTGGTCCATGTCGCATTGCATAAAGAATGTTATACAAACAGAATAATGAAAACGAGATCACAACTTAGTCTAGATAGAACATTGGCCAGGACATCCCGGCCAGTGCGTGCATTGGCCGGCCAATGTACAAAATACGATGTCAAGTTTAAGCGCTTCGGACTTTGGCCAGTACATCCCGGCCAGTGCACGCATTGGCTGGCCAATGTACGACACACGTTCTCAGTGCTAAGTTGTGGTCAACGAAAGCTTCTATACAATTTTATTTTCGGTCGGATTTTGGCCCCTTATAGGGGTTATATATTATAATAGTTTATTGCGAAAGGATTACATTGTTTAAAAAATATGTGCTCGATTAATATATGTTTAAATGATGATATGTGTTTAAATAATATGTGCACTATTCCTTTTATCTCTCTTATGTTGGTTGTCGCATGCCAAGAATCAAGATACTGTTATGTTGGCTCACATAAACGATTTTATATGGGCCTACAATGAAACGTGTAGTTTTTTTCTATATCTTCCGCTCCTTGCTGTGGCTCTGATGGGACTTTGGTCGAGACGACGGGCCCCATTGAGTCAGTCTAGCTCTGATGGGCCTTGGCTTGTGACGAACACATTCAGAGGGCTAATGACAATGCCCTTTAAGATTGACAAGAGGGATTTCCGACTAACAGAAAACAGAAAAAAAAAAGGTTACGATAAACTGACCCCAGACAAACTGACAAACCGAAAATTTGACACTCGACATTTGGCTCCCGACAATATGGATCATAAAAAAGTAACTCGTAAATAAGACAAGTGATACGAGAGCAACAGGAGCCCTGGTACGGCGGGACATGGTTTCTTTCAGACTTTTTTCTCCGGGGGAACATTTAAAACTTCCGGGGGGTATAGGTATAGAGTTTTTTCCCCCTATAAATCCTGAGGAAGGGAGCGATCACGGTGGACCTGGGGAGGAGTTAATTTATCTCCCCTTTATCCAATTTGCACTTCCTTCCCCTTAAAATATAATGCTACACTCCTTTTTTTTTTCCATTTTTACCCCCATTTATTCGCAATTTCGGCTGTCAAATGAGACGGTTTCGTTTAATGGAGCAGTTTCGCGATCATTGTACTGAAGGTTGTCTCTACTAATGCCAATTAGTTTAGAATGTATTCAGTGGTTGTTTTTTTTTTTCAGATTTTATTCTCGGGAAAGGGGGGGGGGGGGGGGGGGGGAGGGCACTTGATACTTTTGGGGAGCGGACTAAATTTTCCTGACTGGCGGACATTGGTAAAAGTACATATTTTCCATATAAATTCCATTTCTTGTGGGATGGGGGGAGGCTGGATGAAAATCTGATGAATATATTAGGCTAGTCAGTGGCGTAGCGAGGTCGGGTGTCACCCGGTGCTGCACTTAATGGTGTCACCCCCCAGAGGCGTTGCGACCCTTCGCGGGGACAAACTTTTGCTACCCCCCCTCAAGTTTTTGATTTGCACCCCCCGCTCAAGTTTTTTATTTGACCCCCCCCCCCTCAAACTTTTGATTTGCACCCCCCCCCCCTCAAGTTTTTCTCTATATATTTTGCTATTTTTTGCCTTGGTGACATCCCCCTAAATGGTGTCACCCGGTGCGGTCCGCACCCCCCCCCCCCTCGCTACGCCCCTGAGGCTAGTTAGTCTATTACCCAAGTTACCCTCCCTTGCATCACTCTGCGCATTAGCATTAGAGGTTTAAGCCAACCGGAAATAAGTTAGCAATTCCCAAATTCTTGGAAAACCATTTTCCTGTAAGACTTATTTATAGATCTAGATCTAGATCTAGATTAGATTGTTCCTTGTTGCTATTTGGCGCTGTACTGTTAGCGATTTTGTGTGTGCCGTAGATCACAACTTCAGTAGGCTACAGGGTAACACTAACAGGATCTAGAATCTAGAGCAGTTGCTAAGTTCTAAAGAAGGCTAAGACTAAAAACTATACAAACAACTGAAAAGAGTTTTAGAAAATCTATTTTTTTAAAGCGTTTGATTGAGCCGCCTCTCTGCATTTTCCTAGATTAGTATACTAATAGTAATAGTAATAGTCTACTAAGTAATAGATATAGTTAAATATAGTAGAGAATCTACATTCAGTTTATTTGCAAAGAAGGTAAGCCTAGCCTATCTAATCTACTAACTATAGAATAGAATATAGATTGGTAATCTATCGTTTTAGGTACGTAAAAGCGTCCGCGACTAGTCATGTGAAAAACAGGTGATTCCTTATATTTTAATAATTATTTCACATTTTCAGGAGGAATTATGTTTTGAAAAATACAAAAATATTTCCTTGTTTCATTTATGTACCTGTTTTTAAACAATTGAATTAAAACTTTTCAGTAATAAATGAAGACTAGCGATGTTTCCAACAGATGCAACCATGCTCATTTACTATAGCAGCCATCTTATTTATTTTTTTTATATTGTAAACTTATAGCCCAAGATTCAGGGGAAGCCACTCTAACTTACACTTACAGATGGCCGCTTTTTATATAGCAAATCCTGCTCGCAAACACTGCTGTTTAAAGTTAATTTCTCGCCTATATTGTTATATTTTGCCATTGATTTAGGTTTATTATTCATTTATCTATAATATTTGACACAAATATATCACAATATACTTCTATTAAAGCCTTGAAAATGAGGTAACTTTTTCGTACATTACTAGCCGCGGGCGATTTTACGTACCTAACGCGATAGATTACCTATAGATTGATAGATCTAGTTTGTAAAAAATATAAAAGAGCACAGAAATTAAGACCAAAAATGTACAAAACAGTATTAGACTGTAATTACCCGCTTAGAGGTCAAATTAGTTATTTAAGCCTACCACTGGTGAGGCTAACAGTTTTTCTTTCAGACGCTTTTCATGGGGGGATGGGGCAGACACTGGTAAAAGTATATAATATAGATTCTATATATATTATATAATATATATATAAATTCTATTTCGTTCGGGGGGAGGGGGGGGGGGGCTGTAGACCTGGAAGAAACTCTGGAGACTAATACTAATACTGTAATACAGGCTCTTAACTTTTATGAAGGTACCAAATGCCCACCAGTTTCAAATGCACATTCACTGAACCCTACTTTATAGTTCTATCGTCTACACCAGGGGTCTCCAAACTTTTCAGTCAGAGGGCCGCATTAACTATCAAATTTCAGTTCGGGGGCCAGTTTCTTCCAGCCATGTCTTTGATTTTTCTGGGCAAACTTCCTCAGCCAACACCAACAAATGATTTTTCCTTGGACAAAAAGATCTCCGCGGGCCGGATGAGAGGACTTCGTGGGCCGCATCCGGCCCGCGGACCGTAGTTTGGAGACCCCTGATCTACACTGATAAAATTCGAACCCCTGAGACTGACTCACAGAACAACTGGGGTTCAATTAAACACAGGTTAAGAACTACTGGGCTAATAAGTACCAAAGTGTATACATGTAGGCCTTTTTATGTTTTAATACATTTTTGATTTCTCTATTTTCAGATTTATTTTTAAAGGATATACGGGAAACACCTCAAGTTCCTGGTCAACATATTGGACAGTTTCCACCTATACATAACTCTACTTATTTTAAAATTTATAAAAATTCACCATGGCCCTCTGGAGCATCTGGCTTAACTGGTCAATTATCAACATGAACGGATGTGAAAATATTGTGAACGGACAAGATTTTAATAATATGTGCTTACCTAATTCATCCTTTAAATCGATAAGACACTGTTATAAAAACAAACTAAAACTAGACTCTAACCGGCCTCAGAAAGATATTTAGTGTTCTCAATGGAGTACAACACTTATGAATTTGCGTGTGAAATACAGTGAATTTATAATGACAAGTAAAAGCTAAATAAATATTTCATAATCAATTTCTTTATTAATTAATACAATTAACTGTAGAAAAGTGTAAAGAGTTATTTTAATTTTAGATGTGTGATTTAATTCGTTATTGTAAAACTGTGATTTCATTAAAAGTGAATTTGATCATCCAATAATCATGGCAATAATGGATGTTATAGCAGAGAAAAGTGATAAACTCATGCCTGAGATATCGGCAGACATCATTATTGAAAAGCCAAAGGTTTTTTTGAAGAAGCGGATCAGCCTTTTCCAGTGTGTTAGTATAATAGTTGGGATCATTGTTGGTTCTGGGATTTTTGTCTCCCCTGTTGGGATAACAGCTCAAGTGCAGTCAGTGGGTGAGAAATTGTTTACAAATGTTCATCGCTTACCTCCCTTTACTCCCCCCTTGTCACACAGTGTCACTTGTCAGGTTTTCATCCACCTGCTCTGTTACCATCACTCTTATGACCCCACCATCCCCATAAAATATGACTGGGCAGTAGGACTTACATCTGCCAAACTGAGAGACTCAGGTTTTGATTCCTGGATTTAGATCTAGAATGTCTTTGAGCTAACCCAGCTCTGATGGGCTCATGTTAGAGAAAGTAACATGAATTTGGGCATAGAACTGAACATTCTTTCATATGCAGCGCCATAGATACAGGTGAACTCTACTTCATCTGCTCTGTCACACTCAAATCTGAAAGGTTGACTTAACTTTTACAAATAAGCTGCATTAAGTAGTAATGAAAATCAGTTATTAAATAATGAAGAGGAGAACAATACAAAATATTTTTTTAAATTCTCAATACAAATAAAATAACAAACATCACAGACATAAAGTTAACAAACATTAGAAATAAAATGTTAACAGACATTATAGACATAAAAATTAACAAATAAAATGTTAACAGACATTATAGACATAAAAATTAACAAATATCATAAATGTTAACAAACATTACAAATATGTAAAAAAAAAAGGTTACAAATAAAATGTTAAAAAACATTACAAATAAAATGTTAACAAACATTACAAATAAAATGTTAACAAACATTACATATAAAATTGTTGACTAACATTACAGACATAAAGTTAACAAACATTAGAAATAAAATGTTAACAGACATTATAGACATAAAAAATTAACAAACATTATAAAATGTTAACAAACATTACAGATGAAATGTTAACAAACATTATTTTAAAAAAATTAACCAGTAATTAGACTAAAAAGTTCTTCTCAATTTCATGTTCAGGTATGTCACTGGTGATGTGGGGCGTGGTTGGATTATACTCAACACTGTGCGCCCTCTGCTATGCGGAGCTGGGTGCCAGCCTGCCAGAGTCTGGGGGAGAGTACGTTTACATCAGACACGCCTGGGGGGACTTTGCTGCTTTCCTGTGTCTGTGGATGAACATGGTTATCATCAGCCCTGCCTGTGTCGCAGCAGCCAGCCTCATTTTTGCCTCGTATATTCTCAAGATGGTATTCATTAACTGTGAGCCCCCTGAACAGCCTGTTAAATTAATTGCGTTCTTAATCATTGGTGAGTAGGCAAGAAGATGTTTGCATATTTTAAAGGGACAGTTTATTACTTAATTGTAGTTTTAACAACCTGGAATTTGGTGAAATTAGATCTTTTATTTGTTTAAAATAATAATTTCTGAAGGTATTTAATTTACAATATTGAGATTTTTAAATGTCGAAATTAAGTATGAGCTAATTTCTATTAGCTATCAAAAATCATAATTTTTAAAAATGGTTAGGTATATTTCTAACATAAAATATAGCCAGTATAGTTAGAAAAAAAAGTATTCACTTAAAATCAGAAAGTTGTTATATTTCATTATCAAATTAGCAATTTTTTTTTAAAAACAAATGTGCAGTGTGGCAAACTATAATTTTATTCAGTTTTAAATTTTCTTTTTGTTTTGAAATGTTTAAAAACAACACTGCATTTTTTTTTCTTTATAAAAGTTACATGATTAACCTTAAAAACACAGTTAACTACATTTGAATTCTCTGTCTCTAGCTTTAGTAATTGTTGTCAACTGGTACAATGTAAACTGGGCCACCAAACTGCAAGTGGTCATCACTTCCTGCAAACTGCTGGCCCTACTTACAATAGTAATCATTGGGTTTTATACCCTGGGTCAAGGTCAGTAGTATTTTAAATTTAAAACTTAAAACCTAACCTGAAATCAACTCAGTATTATTGTTGTAAACTGTTACCAGTAAAAGGTTAATGTTGTTGTATTTATGGTGAACTTTTATATTTTACAGGCAACACTGAAAACTTTAAAGATGCTTTTGAAGGTAGCGACTACAGTGCTGGTGCCATTTCCATTGCATTTTATTGTGGTTTTTGGGCTTACGGTGGATGGTAAGAGCTGTCTCTCTTTTATTTCATCTATTTTTGATCTTGGACTTGGAATTAGTTAAATTGTTTTGTTTTGAAGACTATAAAAAATATCAGCTCATTAGAACTGGATAATTACAAAAGGAATTATATGCTGATATGTTTATGTTTAATGTCACCCTTGTTATTATCTTGTTTACAAAACTAGCCCATCTCCTAGTCACATCAACACAAAGATAAAAACTATATTATTAGTTATATTCATAATATCTATTTGTTTCCTTTTTTAAAAATATCATAAATGCAATGTGCCATTTTATCATTTACTTTATTTTCCTATTGGTTAATCATTTAACTCAGCTACTATCTATTTTAGTAAACAACAAAGTAATAAAATGATCTTGCTGACATTATTACATTTAAAAAAAAAATGAAAATGTTAATTGATATTTTTTTATTATTCAGGAACTACTTAAACTTTTTAACGGAAGAAGTTATCAAACCTCATCGGTGAGTTATTTTTTCAAAATTGAATTCGTAGGTTAAAAATTCTACCTGATTACCATTAGGTAGCACAGTGGATGAAAATCTAAAAAAAAATTTATTTTTAATTGGAAGAAATTAGTCATCGTTACAATTAAATGATATAGCCGTACTGTATTCAAATTATATTTGAAGATTACATTTGTGACAGATATTTGTTACAATTTTTTAAAATGTATCCTAACACACACTGTTTTGCTTCTATTTATTTTAAAGATCTTTGAAACTAAAAATTCCATTCAAGAAATTTTTTATTTTCAGCAATCTTCCTTTGGGCGTTATAATATCTATACCTATTGTAACTGTGATTTACATAACTGTGAACGTGGCTTATTTTTCTGTCCTTACACCTATGGAGATGCTGCAGTCCTCTGCAGTTGCTGTGGTCAGTGTTTTTTTTTTTTCACTTTTACAATAATGACAATGTTGCTAGATTATGGTATTTTTTTTACTTATCTTGCTATAAGAATGTTGCCAAATTTTAATATTCTTACTTACTGATTGTAATGTTGCCAGATTTTAGTATTCTTTACTTACTAAATGATTGTAATGTTGCCAGATTTTGGTGTTGTTTACTTATCTAACTTTAAGAGCATTGTCAAATTTTATTATTATTTTTACTTAATTAACTATAGCAATGTTTCCAGATATTTGTGTTTTTTTTTACTTATTTAACTATATGTGATATAACCATCTTTGTGTAATTTTCAGACTTTCCTTGAGAGAACTGTACGTTCTTTATCCTATGTGATTCCTGTCATGATTTCTATTTCTGTTGTTGGCAGCATTAATGGCGCTGTACTTGGTATGTCAAGGTCAGTCACTAATTCAGCTGTTTTTTTACTTTCTCGTATATACGAAGTATAGAGAAAGTATTGTAATCGTGCAAAAAAATCTCTTGAAATTTTAACAATTTTCACCGTATTACACCTCAGTCCTTCATCACATCCGAAGTATAGAGGACTTATTTTAATGGGGCAAAAATTATCAATCCAGATTTCTCAAAATTAAGAGGTTTTATGCGTAATCCATTCTGAAAAACTGGGCTTTGCAATCCTGTCCGTATGTCTGTGTGTCTGTGTGTGTGTAAACACGATTACTTGAGTACCGTTACAGCTAGGTTGATGAAATTTCATATATAAGTATTTTATCAAAATCGTAGATCCGTATCAACTTTTGAGCGATAACCGGAAGTGGTACTTTTTCAACTTTGAATTTTTCAAAAGCCTATAACTTGAGTACTATTTCAGATAGATAAATGAAATTTCACATGTGAGTAAAAGATCTAATTTTCTATCTTCTGTTAAATTTTGAGTAATTTCCGTTGACCGGAAGTAGTAATTTACGCTACTTCTGATTTCTCAAAAAACTAATGTAAATTTTTAAAGTACTAATATTATTGCGCACTATTATGCACTTTTTTATTTGGCGTTCACTTGGTGTGCAATTCTTTTGTCTACGAGATTTTATTCTATTTTTAAAACTAAGTATTTAAAATGGATTAAAAATCATGTCTATAGCCAGAGTTCCCATCCCCTGTTGTTTTATATAAGAATATTCGAGAAAGTTTAGGGGAGATCACTCCCGGTTTATTTTTAAGTTGTTCCGTGTTAATTTATTTAATTAGGCATGTATCATATTTACAGAAATAAGCAATATACCTGTTAAATGTAATTTAAAAATATTTGTTTTTAAAAAAAATGCAATGTATCTACTTTTTTTTTTCAGATTGTTTTGTGTGGCTGCAAGAAATAATCACTTGCCCCTCATTTTTTCAATGGTCCACATACACACCTCTATACCTAGACCTTCCTTTTTGATTATGGTGAGTAAAAAAAAAATATTTTACACCAAGTAAAGACTCAGATAGTTAACTTTGCCGATGTCATTTTATTTGTTTAAATGGCTTCAAAGCATATAAGTTTTATTATTTTATTACTAAAAAAAAACACTTGTTTCTTATGTTTCTCTTTATTCTTCAGTTCATCTTTGTGGTTCTGATGCAGATGTTTGGGGATATTTTTTTACTAATTGAAATGATGGGATTCTGCCTATCAATTGTTCTTACCTTGGTATTCAGTGGGCAGGTCTTGATGCGTAGGACAAAACCTA
This sequence comes from Physella acuta, assembly GCF_028476545.2. Lineage (NCBI taxonomy): Eukaryota > Metazoa > Mollusca > Gastropoda > Physidae > Physella > Physella acuta. The sequence continues at coordinate 312,083 of NW_026732068.1, read as the reverse complement.
ATCTCTCAAGGCCTATTAAGGTAAATGTTAACTTAGTTTATTTGTTGAGTTGTGTGAATAATTCTATCTGTAACGTGGAAATAATTTGGGAGGGAAGGTTAATATTTCATCTAAATTTAGTTTAAAACTGCACATTTTAAAAATAAATTTTATGTAATTATTAAAATATATTAAACGAGCCGACCCGCGGCATATCATACGCCGCTATTTACTTGTTTTATTTTCTACTTTTCAGTAATTCATAATTTGTGAATTCGACAGTACCAATGCTGCCACTGAAAATATTTGCTTTAAAACACTATCAGTAGGTCGTTGAGGACGATACTACCCCCACCCTCCTTTCCCCCAACCCCTACCCTACACCTCCCCCCTCCGTGAAAGCAGCCTCCTCTTAGTTACCTCCCCTAAGTTTAAAATCGTTTCAAACTAAATTATCTGCCCCTGTTAGCCGTCACTAAACCCAGCTCTACCATTAATGTAAACATTTAGCATGAACCACAGCTCACCAGACCATGTAGGGGTGGGGTGATAGGGAGTGCGCTTACAGCTTGTTTTCTAGCGTCTCCCAGAAGAGAATTATATATATAGATATATATAGGCCTATAATTATAATATATTAAAATAATTTTTTTTTATTCAGTGGTACAGTAAAATGGTTCATGTATTGTATTTAATATTAATACACAAGCTTGGAATTGCTTAAATATGGTTTTATTCACTTAACTAATGATTGTGTTGATTCAGTTTTTAACAAAACACAATATTACATTATTTTAGTTTTATTTTACTTTTATTTGAACTCAGCTACCATGGATACTGCCAGTAGTGTTGTGTTTATCAAGCCTGGCTATTCTAATAACAACAGTATATCAAAAGCCAAGTGAGAGTTGTCTGGCCCTGATGGTGGTAGCGTGTGGGTTACCAGCCTATCTGCTGGGTTCCAAATGTAGGAAGCCACAGTACATTCAGCGTGTCATAGGTGATTTACTGTTAATCTTATGTTGTCTACACTTTATCTATCTAGTACTTCTGTTAGCTTAACGATACCACATCACAGCATCTGGTTATAAAGATAGTAATAGAAGTAGCAAATATTAGTTATTATATAGCTAGTTGACTAATCCAGTCAATAATACCAGACTAGATAACTAAACATACATTTAAAATTTGTAAAAATTTTACCACCATGTTTTTAATGATGTTTATCAAATTTCTGTCAGACCAAGCTACAAGAATTCTGCAAATTCTGATGCAAGTTTACCCACCTGACAAACAAGGCTCTAAAGAAACCACAAGAAATTAGTAGGTCTTTACACTGGTTTCTTCACACCGAAGTCACAGCAGAGTTAACTGCACTATACATTTAACCTAAAACAGTTTGTAGTCCAGACATGGAACAAGTCTTTGAAAAATGTGGTGAAGCCGACCAAAGTCCTACATGGGCTGTTCAGCCAAAAGGATGGGTGGATGGATTTTACTTTTGTCATATTAAAAATACTTATCGAAATATGTATAACATTCATATTATTTGGAAAGAAATATACTTCATTTTTATTAAGATACTTAACATAGCATTGTTTTTTTAGCATATACTAATTGCACAGTTTCTCTATGAAAGCTTTTATTGTGTTTGTATGCTTACATATTATTTAATAAACTCTCAAAATATAAATACTGAAGTCCCTCTGTTCTATTATTAAAAAGGTTCTGTTCAGCATTGGATATTTACACAAAAAATTTTGTAAAGAAAAGAAAACTCCGAACAAAGTGTGACTTGATGTCAAAGTTTTAATGGTAAAATAGTATCACATAATTGTGAATGAATAGAAATATTGGTTTTTCTATAATGTAAAAAGCTTTTCAAATTTTAATGAATAGGGAAAAATAATTTATAATTAATTAACAACAATAAATAAACTGTAAATATTACCTTCTAGATGGGAGAAGGGAGACTATCCCATTAACTGTTCAATAGTCTGTAAATAAATGGGGCGAGAGGAGTGGCTACACTATGAGGTTAATTCACCAACTGGAAATGTTAACATCACCAACCAATAAAACTGAGTCATTAAGAAAAATAAAACATTTATTTGAAAACAATAGGCAATTGCATATAGTTTATCAAAGTATTTAGACAGGAAACAATTCTAGTTGATCAAATTATTTAGACAAGAAACAGTTCGAATTCATGTTTCAGCTTAACCACTATCGAGTCATTCCTACAGAACAATTTTTTTAATGTAGTTTTAAAAATGGTGATAAATCCATTTGAATGAATTATCATTTAAAGATGTCACAAGCTTGTTAACAATATTTATCTTTAAAATTAAAATACAACTTCTAAACTTAAATGATCTAAAAAGGTATAAGAAAAAAAGGGAATGTACTTATACAAGATTGTCTTTTCATGTTGACCATTATAATTTCCAGCAAAATAATTTCTTGTGTGCATTTTAAACTTACATTTAAATAAATCCACAGAAATGATCCCCACTCTGTCATAAAATAGTAGCCTGCCTTTAAACATTTGCTGAAAGCTAAACTAAGACCCTGTGTAAATCTCCATTCTCATGTAGCAGCCCTACATTCATGATTTATTCACAGACACAGCATTGACAAATAAACAGACCAGCCCAAAGATAAACTGATTCACAACTTCAGCCATCTTAGTGTTGTAAGATAATTAATCACAATCTCCAAGCTTTTTCTTATCATGATGCAGGACCCATATAGGAGAGAATTTTTAACAAGAGCCATTTGACAAAAGGTTCAACTTATTACAGTACCACACACAAAATTTAACAATTTTATAAGGGCAGTTATCATGACTAGCAATTTTATCAGTTGTGGGCAGTCATAAACTACTAACAGAAATTTTAATAGTAACAGATCATTTTCTGCACATATTAAAAAAGAATATCACACAAATGTTGACAAAAAATTCCTTGTTATGCGGCTACTTCAGTTATAAAATTATTTCTTCAATATGGAATGACAGCATTAATTTGTGAAGCAGCACTGTCTGAATAAAATATGGAATGTAGTATTTCTATGAGAACACAGTACAACATTGATTACAAAAAAATTATCGTGCATAATATTGTTTGATATATTAATATTCTTCATGTACAAGAACAGTGACATAGGTAACCATGTGAACCACTCTTAAGCTGAATTCACTTGCTGACAGTCCAAAAAGCTGATGTGAGGGCTAACTATTCACACAAATAAAGCTGTCTTTAAATAAAATAAATAAGTGTTATGAAAGCACAGTCACGACATTCAGTTTAGGTTAAAAGATATGGGCAACACAACCATCAGACATTCCTTGATTTAATAAACAAGCTCTCTTATTTTGTTCAGCCTCTCTAAATACTTACACCTCTATTTAGTGCTAATATTTTAAATCAATCTTGATTAGACAAATAGCATTCAATCTCAAAACATTTAATACACAATCAATGTGACATTGAAAAAAAATAATTCATTTTTAAATCTGATTATACCCTAAAAGTCAATTAATAGCAATTTAAAAAATTGTTTTGTAACATCAATGTTAGGGGCCTATCAAACAGTTTTTGTAAACAGCAATTACATGTAAAAATAATATATTAAAAAAATCACAAAGATAACTAACAAAGATGTAAACAAGGCAATGTTTATAAAATATAAATGGTATGATAAATATTTGTCCACTCAGGTGAAATCATGGTGATCACAACATCCAACTCTTTGACGAGATTCATTGAAACTTTATTGTAAACAGTAAACACAATCGTATTATCAAAACAAGTTCAAAATAAAATTATTTAATAATTCCTTCTTTAAATCAAGCACAACAATGACACCAGGATAGCAATCAACTTACTCTTTTATCTCTAGTTGACCACGGTTCTATGATATTAACTAATATTTATTGATTATCACTTTTGACTATTTTTTTCATGAAATAGTAAAGATACATCTTGGGTAAAAAGGACGCAACATTTTTTCATAAGATGGAACAATACTGAAAGCTTTAGGCAGGGATTAGGTGGCATCAATCATATTCATTTGAAATTTCTTTTTACCATAGCATTTAAAAATCGTTCATATTTCATTCAGTCATTTATTTTTCTGGCGTTAATTTACTTCTAGCCACAAGCTACATGAATGTCACAAACCAACAAGAAACCCACAATCACTGTATTAGTTCTATGTACAAGTGAGTCAACAACAGAAAGGAGAAACCTCAACCAGTGAATAAGTATAGAATAATCAAACATCAGCTAAATATGACATGTGATTACAAAGTTGGATAAACCTACGGTGTAGAACAATGCACAGACAAACACAAAAAGGCATTTGGACAGGTCAATTCAGTTCTATACAGTTCTGTTATATGTAACTAGTTAAACTGTTTCAACTATCATTAGCAGACTTCTAATATGCCAGATAAATTTCTAGATTTAAAACCAAACAGTTGATATTAAAAAAAACCTGTTGATGTCAAAAACTATAATTTATCATAACTTTAGTACACTCCTAAAGTCTGTTTCTTATATCAGTTGGTCTTTGATATGGTGCGTGTGTCGCTAGTCCTCTATACACCCAACTAAGCAAACAAAGCACTCATCCTTGCAGACAGCCAGACTTGATTATTTTATGTATATCTTTCTTGAAACTCATGGTGCCACTTGTTGAAATCAATGTTAAACACCAGTAAACAACCAGTTGCTAAACCAGCAATCAAGAACCTGTGGGTGAATAGGTTAACATTGTGGTGTTTTTTGGGAGAATACATTTTACATAGTAACTTGGATTCAATTTGAACATGGATTAAATTTCATTAAAGTATTATCTGTAGGCCTAAATGATGTGATTATTGCCAATCCTCCCTCTCCTATACATAATTCTAACACAAAATGTTTTACTTTAAAAAGTAAGAAATGTATACAAAGTAACTTTTCTAACCTGTGATCATGGGTCAAGGCCAGAGAGCGTATGGCACTATCACATACAGGGTAGGCGTAGAGATGACTGAAGTCATGTGCCCGCCACACCTCCACCACACCGCCATTACCACCCAGGATCATGTATTGACCATCACGACTCAATATGACAGACTGATAAGGAAAATTTTAAAAATTAACAAAAGCCAAAAAAAATTTTTCTCTACCAGATGTACTTTCTTCTGTTCAGAGAATATATTCACCAAATAAAAGTGAATTTTAAACAAACAATAAGAAAGAGTTTTCTTAATTGCGTAAATGAATAAACAATTCTTTTGTTTTTATAAGTAAAAGTTATGTTACCCTGTGATACTTGGCAATCATTATGGCAGATGAAATAGAATTTATCTTTTTCTAACGGACCACATAATGCATTCAAGGTACCGGAACAGGCGAAAGAGGTGACAAAAAACTTTTATAACTACCTTAAATCCACTGACCAATAAGAGGTTACAATGAACTGACCAATATGAGATTACAATGAACTGACCAACGCTCGTAGCACTGACCTGTAACATGTCCTTATGCTCCATGAAGTGCAGCAACTTTCCGTTGATGCTAAACATGCAGATGCTGCCCCGGTCGTAGGTCAGCAGGATGTAGGCCTCTCGTGAGATGGTGATCAGACGAGGTGACACGCAGGTCGAGGGGGGCTCCAAGGAGTGCAAGAGGTCACCAGTTAGGGAATGTACCAAGCTTGGACCATCTAACACAGAAGACAGAGAATAATGTATTAAAGCATTTAGTCTGGAAGTGACATATATATATATATATATATATATATACACACATACTTACATACATATAGGATTTTTCCCCCACCTAGAGGATATGTTTACATAAACACACACCTAAACCTAATTGAGGTAACTCAATTAGGGAGAAATGTGTACTCACCTTTAGAGCCACTGACAACAAGACCTAGCTCAGCAATGGTGGCAACACAGGTGATTTCAGACTGATGGCCTGTGAGGACTGTCCTAGGTGTGGGCATGTCTACACCTGCACAGGGTAAAATAAAGAATATAGTATCTCACTGATACAAGACAAACACACACCAACAAATAAAATGAGATTATTTAAAAAATTGTAGTTCTCCTTGTCATAATGTAACCAGAATAGCTGGTCTACACACAGAATTAACCCTCAGTCTACCACATTAGCTGATCCACACACAGCATTAACCTATGTCGATCCCATTAGCTGATTCAAACAAAACATTAACCCTATACCAGCTGATTCACAACAGTGAATTAACCCCATATCTGCAATATCAGCTGATATCCACACACCATTAACCCTATATTAGCCAGATGTCCACAGAATGAAAACAAAACCAACAATACCCTTACTGTTGTCCCCCAATGAAATCAAAACCAACAATACCCTTACTGTTGTTGTCCCCAATGAAAACAAAACCAACAATACCCTTACTGTTGTTGTCCCCAGAACAACAACAAAACCATCAATACCCTTACTGTTGTTATCCCCAATGAAAACAAAACCAACAATACCCTTACTGTTGTCCCCAATGAAAACAAAACCAACAATACCCTTACTGTTGTCCCCAATGAAAACAAAACCAACAATACCCTTACTGTTATCCCCAATGAAAACAAAACCAACAATACCCTTACTGTTATCCCCAATGAAAACAAAACCAACAATACCCTTACTGTTATCCCCAATGAAAACAAAACCAACAATACCCTTACTGTTATCCCCAATGAAAACAAAACCAACAATACCCTTACTGTTATCCCCAATGAAAACAAAACCAACAATACCCTTACTGTTGTTATCCCCAATGAAAACCAAACCAACAATACCCTTACTGTTGTCCCCAATAAAAACAAAACCAACAATACCCTTACTGTTGTTATCCCCAATGAAAACAAAACCAACAATACCCTTACTGTTGTCCCCAATAAAAACAAAACCAACAATACCCTTACTGTTGTTATCCCCAATGAAAACCAAACCAACAATACCCTTACTGTTGTCCCCAATAAAAACAAAACCAACAATACCCTTACTGTTGTCCCCAATAAAAACAAAACCAACAATACCCTTACTGTTGTTGTCCCCAATGAAAACAAAACCAACAATACCCTTACTGTTGTCCCCAATAAAAACAAAACCAACAATACCCTTACTGTTGTCCCCAATAAAAACAAAACCAACAATACCCTTACTGTTGTTGTCCCCAATGAAAACAAAACCAACAATACCCTTACTGTTGTACCCAATGAAAACAAAACCAACAATACCCTTACTGTTGTACCCAATGAAAACAAAACCAACAATACCCTTACTGTTGTCCCCAATGAAAACAAAACCAACAATACCCTTACTGTTGTTGTCCCCCAGGACGGCCTGAGACTTGGCACTGAACATCCAAACCATGACCGTACAATCCTTTGATCCAGTTATTACATAACAGTCCTGACTAACGTTACACTCTGACCGAGCTACACAAGTCACAACATCAAAGTGGCCAAAAATTACTTGGACAATGCGAGCTGAAATGGACATTGGCAAACAAGTTTTAGATGAGATTTTTGTACTAAACAAATTAGAATTATTTAAGTCTATACATAAACAAACAAATAGTATGTATTTATTTAGTCAAATACATTAATAAATGAAATTACTCTGTCATAAAATTTAAAAAATTATTTTAGATAAAACTTCATCAAATAGAAAAAAATAATTTTATCATACAAATGAATACTAGTTAAAAATACTATTGTAATGTTAAAATTAAAATACCGAGTCTTCATTCAATATACCTGTGTCAAGATGGTAGATTCTAAAACTCTTGTCCCAAAACCCACAGGCAAACAGGAAACGGTTGTCCGCGGTTGTCACAAAACTGTGGTGGTTGACAGGCAATCTTTGATCAAAGTTGTCACCCAAAGTTCTTTTCTGGAGACCAGTGTTCATAACTGGTGGAAAACAGAGAGAGATTGTAGGTTTTTCATGTACAGATCACATTCAGTGGTCTGTCACGTGCATCGACTAACCAGTCCTGCTGTATGTGATCTGTCACAAGCATCAACTGTCACAAGCATCAACTGTCACAAGCATCAACTGTCACAAGCATCAACTGTCAAAAGCATCAACTGTCACAATCATCAACTAACCAGTCCTGCTGTATGTGATCTGTCACAAGCATCAACTGTCACAATCATCAACTGACCAGTCCTGCTGCATGTAAACTGTCACAAGCATCAACTGTCACAAGCATCAACTCACCTAACAACTGGTCCATTGCTAGAGGCAGGTTAGGAGGGGCTGCTGGATCTGCCTTGTCTGAAGAAAAACTTGCGGCATTTCCTTGAGCTGAAGTAGTTGTAGGGCACAGTTAACAGTTGAGAATTAGATGAGAAATATAAATCTAATGTGACAAACTCAAGAAAATCAAAATTTGTATGTGTTACTACCTTCTCATTGATAAAAGCATTTCTCAAACCACCATGTAAAAACAACACAGATATTTCCCTTGAATGAAGTATATTGTATGTTGATGTCTTACGTGTGTAGTTGTTGTTCCATCTATTAATAGCATAGTTGTGATTGCAGGAGATGCTTGTCACGGCAGGTACTGGCACGGCAGGGTGTGTGTTGGCAGCCACATGAGTGACAGGTGAGTTGGACAGGAACTTCATGATCATACACACGTCCTCTTGGTTCTTGGAGAACATCATTGGACTCTGAGACAAACACAAGCACAACTTATTCAACAGCAAAACACAACGTATTCGTGTAGAACAGACCCATATAAAAAACAATAAACAAAGGGATTAAATTAAAAAAAAAAACATGTTTGTGTTCACAATGTATTTGGTTATACAAACCATTCACAATCTACATTTAAAAAATTAGTTTTAGAACTCCAGCAACTGACCAAAGATACCATCAGTATGATGTTTAGTCTTTCAATAAAATTTGTTTTACATTTGAGGTATGATGCATCAAAATATAAAACCAACATGCATCAAACAATTGATCCAAGCATCAATCAAAATTAAAAATGTTCATGAAAATGAAGGTAGGAATTGAGGTGAAAACCCATAACAAATGCCAGTTACTCATACAAAATTAGATTTTCACATAAAGAAAATTGTCTGTGTATATGATGCTAAATTTAATTAAAAAAGAAAATTCTTATGCTTAAAATTCAATTCTGAAACAAACTAAATATGAGTAATGAATTGTTTCCTTAAAATGAAGGTAAGCTTTAAAGAATAAAGGGTGATATTTTCATGTTAAATAAAGAATGTGTACAATTGCCAAATGTGTTCCTGCCCCAAACACAAACACTTCAAATTAAAAAGTTAACAAGACCATCTGTATTGAACTAAATATAATGCTTGAGAAAATATATTTTCATGCAGTTCTAATTTCCTATGTTAGGTTATCTTTTGTTGTTTAAAATGTTTCATTCTAAAAAGAAAGATGTCAATACAACAAACCAAAAAGTAGTAATCTGAATGTAAGAGTTTTTGCTTGGCCTTAACTAATAAATCTGTCAGGTGGTTGGTTAGTTGACAAGTGTAAGAATTTTTACTTGGTTGGTTAGCTTACAACTTCAAAATCACTAGACAAAAATGTCACGCCTAGCTAAATTTTAATGTATAGTAAGTAATGTATGCAATTAAATGCCAGACCAACACATTAAAAAAATTTTTTGTTGTTAAGTATGATGTGTCTTAAACAATAACTGATCTATGATAATTTGCTAGAATATAGTTATGATATGGTATTATATTCACTCTCATAATACATTGATTTAGGCTTATAGATCCTTGAAACTCCACAGAGACTTGCAGAAATATGTATGTGCTTATGTTGGTGCTAGCTGGATTCTTTACACAAACAGAGTTGGGTTAGTACAGGAGAGAAACACATTAGTATTGAAAACTATTTTAGTAATGGTATAGGAACACACTAGTAGTAAAAACTATCTTTCATGATGAGTTTGTATCAGAGAATCTATGATTGTAAAGGAACTTTGACGGCCAAATTTTCATAACAGTAGATCTGTAGAAGGCCATTTGTTTACAATATGAAGCAACAGGTTTCCCTGGCTCTAGCTGTCAAAGATAAATAATACTTTGACATTATTTACTAAAAAAATGGTTTGTGTGTGTAATTATAATTACAAGCTAGCTTATAATAATATTGCTGCCTATCATTGAACAGGTTTAAGTTTTTTTAAGTTTGAAATAATTCAGCAGGCTTATCTACATATTAGATTTTATCTTTTGATAGCCTGGAACGTAAAATATCTTGATTGAATATAACAGTTAATAAAAATAGACAGATCACTGTGATGAGCATATGGCCTTCAATACGGCAGCAACAAACCTAGCTATATACAGGATTTACATAATTTAAAAGTATGCAAGTCTGGATGTAACTTAATTACAAATTAATTCTTTTTTCAGACTATATTTAAAAAAAGAAAATCTTGTAAATTTGGTTTGTTGGAGAGTTTAAACAAAAAATTAAAAATAAAAAAGTAAACCTATATTTTATTCCAATCCAAAAATCATAAGGGAAAAAAAATGAAAAGAGCAAGAAATAATAATGTTTAAAATAGAAGCTGCCAAGCAGATAAAGCTAGGGTATGATGAAATAACCTTGTTGATGATGCTTCTACGGTCCTGATTTTTTTCTATTAACTGCAACAAAATAAAAATACTCATCAAATAAACATTAAAGGACACAAGTTTTTCCATTTCACAGGAATGTTAAGTAATGGACTGGTAACAACTGACTTCTATCACTGAAATATTAAACTAGCTGCCAAATATTTCCTCCAAGAGAATGGTTAGTAGAGGCCTATAAATGCAGTCATTTGTATTACACTTAAAAACAATTCTATGAACTAAAATACAGGACCATATAATTTTCCTTTCAAAATTCATGTTTCACAGTTTTTATAAAAATTAATCAAAATGATTTTTATCATTACTTTTGGATTAATTTGACTAGACAACAGATGAATTTCTTGAATGAGAAAAATAAATTAGAAATAATTAGCATTTCTTTAATTCTTAAGATTAGAGAATGAATCATTAAAGCTTTAGACTTATAAACAGATCTACTCAAATTAATTCTTTGAAAAAATCTAAGATCGTCAAGTTGGATAGTTAGTGCATATGATGAATGAGGACATGACGGTTATTACAAGAAGACATTGATGAGATGATTAGAGAAGGTTTCCTCTGGAGCTCAGGACACTTACCAACCATTGATTCCACACACAGAATCACACTTTCATTGTTAAACATTTTTCTTATAACAAAATTGTTGTGTAGAAAAAATAAATCTAAGTTATGTATAACGAATTGTATAATTTTAATTTAAAAAAAAACTATTGTTACATTATAAGAATAAAAAAATTTTGTATAGAAAATGAAGCTAATTTATAAATTACAAATAAGAATTTCTAAAAAAAAATAGTTTAAATTTTTTTTTCTCTACTGCATAAAAGAAAATAATAAAGATTTAAAAATCCATAAAAAATTCCTATAGTTCAAGACTTGAGTATCTATCTTGGTTATAACAGCATAGTAGGTTAACAAGCAAGTTATCTTTGTATACCAGAAGAATAGTTCTACAAACACAAAAGAAAACTCATTTCTAAGATGAAAAAAAAAAAAGATTCACCAGGTTTACAGACTCAGGGGGATAGCACACCTGTAGTAGAAAGGTAGCAACTACATGGCATTGTGACTAGGTTATGGGGCTTTTGTACTGCTTCAATAGGTTAAAGGTCAATAGCCACAGCACATAACAATCATTCAATAATTATATAAGCTGTGTACATGTATGGGTGCACATGCATGTGTGTATTATATATGTTGTCTTGATCCTGTCAAACACAAGGCCTATACAATACTGGTCACTTAAATAAAAATATGAACATGAACCTGTGGCTAATTCTATTTTATGAAGATTAATTCTAATTCTATTATTTTCACAAATTCCACCAAGAATTCACTAACTACACTTATAAAACCTAAGATAGCATACAATAAAGCATATTAAGTGGTTATGTTAAGATGTAACAAGAATCTACATTAGGGCTACCTTCCATGCTGTAAGCCTCTAACCAAACCATCAGCTATTTTTGTTTAGGAACAACTACTTTGATGAGAAACTTTGTTCTTTTGCTTGAAACAAATACTTTGGTAAAAAAAAAATTTCTTTTGTTTTATTTACATCCACTGGAGTGATGTAAAAGAATTTCTCTCTTCAAAAGAAAATGTATTTCAGGTTGTTTTTTTTGCTAGACTTAAATGAAAAAAATAATTCACCCTTCCTTCTCTGAATTAGTATAAACAAAACAAAATAAACTAAATTCTAACCAAAACCATTTAGCTGCAGGAGAAACTAATGGATTATTTTTTTAATGAAGTAATGAATAATACTGTTGAAAAAAAAAGACAAATGAAACTGTAACATAGTGGACCATAAAATTTTGGCCTGTGTACTTACAAGGTGCATCACAGAGCTTCTAGGTGGGTGTGGCTCTGTCAACAGCTGGGTGGGTGTCTGACCAAAACTGCGGATCTGGTTCTCAATGGCCTGGTGAAGAGTGAGGCAAACAATGGAAATTAATTAGAGTTACATACAGGAATCTTTTTGTTAATCTACAAATAGACACACTGGTAGACTGATGGTGACACAGGGAGGAGGCTGAATGTATAGGACAGAAATGGGAAAAGCTGAAGAGTGATAGGAGACAGTGGAGAGCTTTAACAGAGACCTTATGTTCATTAGGTACCAAAAGTGAATAAAGATGTAGAATGCAACTAAAATGTAAGGAAGTGTGTACATACCTCTTTCATGACAGGGTCAGTCATAGTCTCTAGGTTGACACTGCCCTCATAGGTCAGGTAGTAGAAGACATTGGTGGCTCGCACTGCTTCAGGTCCTGTGGTGTCAGGTAGTTTTAGTGGTCATTTACAGTAGTGGTGAGACATACATAGACATACAGTGCAAACTAATTAAAGCATACATAGACATACAGCACAAACTAATTACAGAATACATAGACATACAGCACAAACTAATTACAGAATACATAGACATACAGCACAAACTAGTTACAGCATACATAGACATACAGTACAAACTAATTACAGCTGTGTTGTCACTTTGGTTAAAAAATGGAATGGTTAAACCATCACAAGACTATATCTCAAGCATGATTATACTAGATTCTACCGGAGAACCTCACCTACTTTAGAACATTAAACTTGTTTCTTAAAATAGTTATATAGTATTTAAAGGTATTCAAATTGAAATATGTAGTCAAATATGCATAATGTCAAGATTTATACTTGTAAAAGCAAGATGGTGTGTAAGAAGAAACCAACCTCTCTGTTTGTACCCAAATATCAGGTCGATCCAGTTGTGTATTTGGCAGGACACAAATTCAGACTCCAGAGCCTTGGTTGATAAAGAAATATACACATGTAAACACTACTACATGTAAAAAATAAACATTGAAACATAATAATGGTGAGAAAACTAATTTCAGCTACATCAGGATGGATAGTTTCTCTTTTGGTATTGTTCTACATTGTATTCTCTTGTAAGTATATATATATATATATATATATATATGTGACGAGCGAACATTTATCCTGCCGACAACGCCAATTGTAACGAGCCAACAGTTACCATGCTCGCAACGCCACATGTAATGAGACCTAATTGCCTGTAGTGCCACGTGTTAACGAGTTTAACCACTCATTCTAGACAACATTGACCACAGTATAGATACTCAAGATGCAGGTTCGCTATTGATCCTTTATTACATGAATCAAGAAATGCTTCATAATAACACAATAAATCAACAGGAATGCTTCTCAATAATAGTCTGAATCAACTGACCCCTAACAGTCCTTCACTAGGCTTTATATAACTGAATCCACATGTCTATAATCCTCCTTAGCACAATACGGCTAACCCGTTCTATAACCGACTTGACATAGTCACACAGACTGACTGATCTAAGCGAGCGATGAAGATGGAAGAGAGCTCGCTGAAACGGGAAGAGAGAGAACGAGTCCTGCCGTGCCCTCCTATTTATGCCTTGTATCCGTACTCGTCCCCGTACTTGTATTCCTCCGTAATCGATACTTGTACTCGATCTCCGACCACCAGTTGCGTAGTTCAAACGTACAGACCGTAAAATAACATCTGCGTCCTATCCATCAAAGCCGACAGGCCGTCTGAATACCGTTTCCCAAAATAGCACGCGCCGGCTTTGAGGTTGTTATCAGCCCGACCCAATAAGCCACCTGTTATCGGTTGCATCAGACCAACACTGTGTCTCGGCTTCTCGTTCGTTATCATTTGTAACTGGTAGTTAGGCCTACCCCAGTTACATCCACCCCTGCTTTTTTTGTGTGTTTTCAACCACAAACAACGCCTGGCAGGTGCACTCCTCCAAAGTCAATCGCACAGTCGTAAAAAAAAAATCTATTGTTCCACTCACTGTCCACGACGTTCCATTCGTATACGATTGACAGTTCTACCTATTTCACATATCAACTGTGTCTACATCATCTTTCTGAGACACAAAACAGTTCTAGAATTCACATCCACCCTTTCCATTTGGTGCCTTCACCAGTTCACTTCTATAGCTCTTTGAACAGTCTGTTTTCATACCAGCGCGACCATGAAAGAATTGATGGTTGCTGACAAAAAATTTCGTATTCCTTCTGTTCCTTAAACTTCTCCGCGGACCACTTATCTGATGGTCTACTGTCTCTCTGCTTCTGGAGGGACCGGGATCCTCATTGTTGCCGGTATCCTCCCCTTGCGTATCGCTGTTGTTCTGTTGATGGTGATATGGTTCCGGAATGGGTATGTGAATTTCCGTTATAACTTCCGGTTCCCTAATTGTCTTGGGTTTCTCTGTGTGTAACTGCTCTTTTTGCCTATTCCAATATTTCTTTAATTGAGCAATATTCGCCCACCGATCCGGTTTGGCGTGATCGATGGGTCTTATCTTAAAGGGGCCACCTGCTACTTTAGGCATCTCCACGACTTGCCATATCTCCTGTCCCCAGAGATCGTGGATTTTGTTTCTGCCTAACGGGTGGCTACGCAGTAATACCCTGTCATTCAGTTTGAGTGGCGGGTCCTTCGTCTGTATCGGCGGTTCCCTTCGCCGAGATTCATGTTCTAGTCTTTCCTGTACTACCCTGTACATTTCTCTAATTCTTCTCATATGTTCATTCACATATTCCAGTGCGGTGTATGAGCCAGTCATACTCTCCCTTTTTCCTAGGAACAAATCAAGAGGGAGTCGAGCCTCTCGTCCGAACAGCAACATGTATGGCGAAAAGCCGGTTGTGGCATGTGGTGTGCAGTTGTATAGATATACCAACTCTGGGAGAAAATCAGGCCAACGTTTTTTCTGTTCAGGTTCTAGCGTACGCAGCAAATCATGCATGCTGCGGTTGAACCGTTCGCACTGTCCGTTTCCTTTCGGATTAAATGTGGTTGTTCTAGATTTGTTGATCCCGTAGTGGTTGCACAGTTGGTTAATTACTTCTGACTCGAAAGCCCTTCCTTGGTCAGAGTGTAATTGTCTTGGTATGCCATATTTGATGAACCAATGTTGTAATAAGACCTTTGCCACTGTTTTGGCGGTCTGATCTCGTGTGGGCACCGCCACAGTCCATTTGGTGAATACATCAGTCATTACCAACACATGTTCCGTCCCATCCGATGATTGCTCCAACGACGTAAAGTCCATAGCCACAATCTCTAGTGGTTTTGTCGCTAGTAGGTGTCCTGATGGCTGTCTCATTTTGACAACTGGCATTTTCGCATGCTGACACCTCACACAAGCCTCACAATGGCGTTTGACCTCCATTTCCATATTGGGCCAGTAACACCTCCGTCGTAATATTTTGTGGGTTCTGTCCTGACCCTGGTGTCCTGCCCTGTCATGTGCCAACCTTAGCACTTCTCCTCGTAATTGTCCCGGCACCACCACCTGGTGTATTGTGCCATCAATTTGGTCATGAATTCTCCGCATGAGAACACCATCCTTTATACTGAGACGGTTCCACTGACTCAGTATTTTCTTTGTTTCTCGACCAAATTGTTCTCTTTCCCTTCTTCCTGGGAATTTTTGTTCCTGGACGTGTTTCAATAGCGGTTGTAAGCCACTATCCGTTCTCTGGGCATCTCTTATCTTTTGGTGATTAAGGTAATTAAAATCACTACTGTCCATATGTTCGGGTTCCGTGGATATGTGCTCCACCCCGGTCTGCCCGTTTTGCATCACTTGTACCCCATGAGGGATATCTGTTGACGCTCTGACCTCACATATTCCTGTCAGTGTTTCTTCCTCATCACCCGGTCTCTCGTAAGGATTCCTTGATAAGGCGTCCGCATTGCCATTGGACCGCCCCGGGCGATGTTTTCTCTCTAGGTCAACGAGTGCCAATTCTGCTGCCCATCGCTGTTCGATGGATCCCAGCCTTGCTGTAATTTGAAGTTCTTTTTCAATATCTGATAATTTTTCTTCAAGTCTTGTTTGAGACTCTTTCATTCCTTCTAGTTTGCCAACACTGTTCTGTTGTCTAATATTTTTATTTACTTCTTCCGATAACAGACACTTTAAAGATGAACATTTCTCCTGTGCTTTTGATTTGCATGAACTTTTCCTATCCAGTTTCCTGGTTAGACTTTGAATTCCTTTATTAAGTCTACCAATTTTCTTCTTATCATCATTTTTCTCTACCAACAAATTTTTCACTTGACACTTTTCAACATTCAAGTTCATTTCACAGTTCATTTTTTCCATTAGTTGTGTTTTGCCTTTCTTTTTCTCCTTACTGTGTTTCTTTGTCATTTTGTTTACTAAGTCATTACCTCGCCGCTCTGTAGCCTTGACCTGCCGTACAGAGGGCGATCGTTTCACCGGACAGTACCGTGCCATATGTCCGGGTTGTGAACAAGACAAACAAATTGGTCGACCGTCTGCCGTCCATTGGAGTGATGGCTTGGCAGGACACGGCCGTCCAACCCGTCCCTGTTTTGTACCGTTCTTTTCCTGATTCTCAGCTGTTGACCTGCTTTCCAACCACTTCAAGCGTTGGTCAACCTTCTCTAGGTGGGCCAACAGTTGAGCCATCATGGTCTCCATCGTGTCGGCCCCTGTGGGTGGGGATTGTCTCTGTTCAGGCACAGAGACTTTGTCCACCGAACAGTTCGATTGGTCCTCATCCTCGGACCTGCGGATCGCTGAGTTCCTGACCTGAAGGAAGGTCAACTGCTGGTCTCTGTGGACCTCCTCTTTCAACTCTCTCCTTAAGATCGGGGTTGCTAGCCCCTCGATGAAATGGTCCCTCAGTAGGCGTACATCAATGTCCGGTGATTTGCCCTTTACCAAATCAAAGGCCCTGTTCATCCTGTGTGAGTACTCCATCACACTCTCCGCCATTCTCTGCTTTAAGCCCACGAATCCCGATAGCAGTTGCACTCCCGACCGTCTCTCCCCAAAGGTCTCCATAATCAGATCCAGCACCTTATCTGGATCTGATTGGACGGTCCTATCGTGGCACTTAACCTCTGCCCTAACCGTTTCACCTATACTGCCCATCAGCAGTCTTAATCTTTCCTCTGGTGACATATGTCTCGAGGCCCAGGCCGCTTTGACCTCTTCACTGAACCTGTTGGTTAAAGTTGGGTCTCCGTCCCCGTAAAATTTGTTAATATGGGACTCTCTGGGTAGGACCACTATATGGGTCTGCTTCTCGTCCAGAGTAGACATTTTCTTCCTTAAGTACTAAAAAAAAGAGTTCTTTCTTACCGTGTGTGTATGAAAAATTTTTCCTCGTTCCTCAATTTTCACAGTTCCTGAATGTCCGAATTCACACACACACTAAACACAGTTATGCACAAGGTTGACTATAGGTGCCTTAAACGGCAAGTCTAGTTGAATTCATCCTGCTCGCAGCGCCAATTGTGACGAGCGAACATTTATCCTGCCGACAACGCCAATTGTAACGAGCCAACAGTTACCATGCTCGCAACGCCACATGTAATGAGACCTAATTGCCTGTAGTGCCACGTGTTAACGAGTTTAACCACTCATTCTAGACAACATTGACCACAGTATAGATACTCAAGATGCAGGTTCGCTATTGATCCTTTATTACATGAATCAAGAAATGCTTCATAATAACACAATAAATCAACAGGAATGCTTCTCAATAATAGTCTGAATCAACTGACCCCTAACAGTCCTTCACTAGGCTTTATATAACTGAATCCACATGTCTATAATCCTCCTTAGCACAATACGGCTAACCCGTTCTATAACCGACTTGACATAGTCACACAGACTGACTGATCTAAGCGAGCGATGAAGATGGAAGAGAGCTCGCTGAAACGGGAAGAGAGAGAACGAGTCCTGCCGTGCCCTCCTATTTATGCCTTGTATCCGTACTCGTCCCCGTACTTGTATTCCTCCGTAATCGATACTTGTACTCGATCTCCGACCACCAGTTGCGTAGTTCAAACGTACAGACCGTAAAATAACATCTGCGTCCTATCCATCAAAGCCGACAGGCCGTCTGAATACCGTTTCCCAAAATAGCACGCGCCGGCTTTGAGGTTGTTATCAGCCCGACCCAATAAGCCACCTGTTATCGGTTGCATCAGACCAACACTGTGTCTCGGCTTCTCGTTCGTTATCATTTGTAACTGGTAGTTAGGCCTACCCCAGTTACATATATATATATATATATATATATATATATATATATATATATATATATAAAAACTTTAACAATAACACTATCCATCATAACCCAAAGGTATAGCATAGGCCAACAGAACTATTCTTAATACAAAAAGATTAATTAATTTAATTTAATTAAATTTCATGTTAGCTATGAGAAATAGTTCACTTTAAAAGCCTATTTTAGCCAAGTTCAACCAAAGCAAAAACAAAAGTATTGGTGGTATTGTTGAAACTGTGACCAACCATTTTGTTGATCCGAACAAACTCCTCAGCTGTTTTAGCCCAGGGTGGAAGTTCCACATCCCCGACCACAGAGCCGTCCTCTTGCTTGCCCAGGCTGTACTTGTTGCTGTTAGAGAACATCTCAGGCAGGCAGAAAAACTCTGGGATCAGTTCCTGTGTGGACCACATATGGGTTAGTTACAATACAGATACAACTTTTAACAGACACAGAAACACTCTGGGATCAGTTCCTGTGTGGACCACATATGGGTTAGTTACAATACAGATAAAACTTTTAACAGACACAGAAACACTCTGGGATCAGTTCCTGTGTGGACCACATATGGGTTAGTTACAATACAGATACAACTTTTAACAGACATAGAAACACTCTGGGATCAGTTCCTGTGTGGACCAGTTATAGCTTAGTTACAATAAAATTAGATACAACTTTTATTGCACCAACAACCAAAGAAACTGAAATAATTTGTGTTGGGTTAAGATTAAGCTTGATTACCATCAATGTTAAGATGTCTAAATTAACTATGTAACTTTATTTCTTTCAACAGATAATATATGATAGCCCATACCTTAACATCTGATGTATCCCTCTGACAATTTTTCCAAGCTTGGCTGATAGAGTTAAAGATTCTGTTAGGATGATCAAATTTACCACCTTGCAGGTTCAAGAACATGGTGGTAAATGGTTCCTATAAAGTGAGGTACAGTCATATAAAAACATGAAATAATAAATTATCATTAATATTCATCTCCATAAAAATACATTAGGTTGATGCAGAAGTTATGATAAATTTAAATAAACCGGGAGTGATCTCCCCTAAACTTTCTCGAATATTTTTATATAAAATAACAAGGGATGGGAACTCAGGCTATAGACATGATTTTTAATCCATTTTAAATACTTAAAGTTTTAAAAATAGAATAAAATCTCGTAGACAAATTAATTGCACACCAAGTGAACGCGAAATAAAAAAGCGCATAATAGTGCGCAATATTATTAGTACTTTTAAAATTTACATTAGTTTTTTGAGAAATCGGAAGTAGCGTAAATTACTACTTCCGGTCAACGGAAATTACTCAAAATTTAACAGAAGGTAGAGAATTAGATCTTTTACTTACATGTGAAATTTCATTTATCTATCTGAAATAGTACTCAAGTTATAGGCTTTTGAAAAATTCAAAGTAGAAAAAGTACCACTTCCGGTTATCGGAAATTGCTCAAAAGTTGATACGGATCTACGATTTTGATAAAATACTTATATATGAAATTTCATCAACCTAGCAGTAACGGTACTCAAGTTATCGTGTTTACACACGGACACACAGACAGACACACACACAGACATACGGACAAGATTGCAAAATTATGTTTTTCCGTATCAGTGAGGTGTAAAACGTCGAGATTTGTAAAAATCTCGATTTTTTTTTTTTGCACGATTACAATACTTTCTCTATACTACGTATATACGAGAAAGTAAAAAAGGATAGCATTGTTTAAATGTAAGAATTTTTTTGCTCGGGTTATTCAGGACTATTTTCAATGCATTTATTGCCAATAAAGTAAAGAAGAAGTTAAGGATGTTTACCACACGGATGAGCCAGTTGAGTGTGAAGGCAGATGTTGAGTAGTGGGTACCATAGTGGAATGGAGGGATCTGGTCATGTTCCCAGGATGAGAACCTCTCTTCAAAGTAAGCTTTTCTTGTTTCATTCAAGGCTCCAATAGGCTGAGGAGGAATTTGAGAGTTATCTCATTTAATACTTCAGCCATACATACAATTCATTAAAAAAATTAAATTAAATATAATAATTTTTTTTGTTTTCATGGATCCATATTTTTTTAAAGAACAGCAATAAGAGTTAGTTAACAATTTATTCAAAATTATTTGAAATTGCAATTTGGTAAACTATTTATAAAAGTTTACATAATTTTCAACTGTTTAATTGAACTAAATAAACTAGCTTTAAATGTGTTGCTTCAACAGTTACCTTAGATAAATCTCTGTAAGAGTTGGCACTGCTCAAGTCTAGCTGCTCACTGTCATAGTTGACCAGCACCCAAGGAAACACTGGATATTGGTTCAGGTCATTGTATGTCCGGCCTAGAGATTTACATGCAAAAAAGATAAATATATATTGCTTAACAGTAATTATATATATAAAATATTTTATTAAATTAATAAAGAATAATAACTTGTAATCTTGAGGTTTTCCCCCAAAGTTTCTATTTATAAGCTCCTTTCAGCAGTTTTAATAACCCAGTTGTCTCCCATGTCTAACAAGTAAACACAAGTAGTCCCCCTTTCAACAGTAATATCTCTCAAACTGATGTCACTCTCAATTCAACCATCTTGAAATCTAGTAAAGCATAGACTGAACCCATCAGATGATATCTAAAACAATTTTTTTTTTTTTACAATCATGTTTAATCTGCCCTGCTCAGTTAAACCTGCCAGTGGTATTGTATCAGAGTGGTGAAGGTCCCAGCGGTATCAGGCAGTTAGATCTCTCATCCCATGTGTTGATTTACCAAACTGATCCAGCTCTGATACAGAGTCTTCCCCCTGTCAGCCACTATAAAGATTGTGTTACTTATTAAACTGAGGCAACAATGTCTGGCCTTTATCTGCCTTCAGAGTGTGAGCTGAAACTGCTCCCTTCACACAACCAGATATTTTATCATATTTTCTAGAACATTTTGACGTTATCAGTCTACAACTGACAAGGGTGGCTGTTAGGAAAGTCAGGATTCCAATTTTTTTGAATGAAATTTAAATGTCAGGAGTAAACTAAAGTGTCACTTCAATTTTCTTTCACTGACATCTCTGTGACATTTTATGACAAAATAAAATTTCTACATCATTGTAAACATTCCAATAGCAGAAAACATTTAATAGCCTGTTGTGAAACCATATCATATATTTTGTTGATAGTGGTTTAAATAATTTATTTCATATTCCACTCCAACTTTAACTTAAACATGTTAAAAATCAAAATATGGGAATGCCAATAGAAAATAAAATCCCAAATTATTATTAATAATATTAATTAAACATATTAAATATGTGTGAACTAAGGACAATGCTAGTATTTGGTAGCTTGAAATAAATGTAAACTGCTATTACAGTGCTCTTTTGTTTTACTCCATACAAAGAATACCTTGGGTGGGACTAGCCATGGAATTCAACATGGGAGGTAACTGCCTATATAATTTTATCTTTCATCTGATGGCTAAACAAGACTTACCCAGATCTGAATTGTAGTAGTGTGTGGCATTTCTAGGACCATTCAGGTTAACAAGTGATAAAAAAATAAAAATGTTCTCAAGATATTATATAAAAAATATTTTCCAGGAGAGATTTTTTTTTAAATAACAATATTAAGATTAGATTACTTTTAGTTATAACAAAGAAGAAAGAATTTATCATTGCAGTTTCTTGTTTTAGATGACTTAAAGCAGTGGAATATATAAATTTTAATATCATGGACTACCAATTTTATTACAGCATTAAAAAAAAAATGGACTACCAAAGTAGCATTGAAACTAGTTGATACAAGGTATGTAAAAAACAGAAAACACACATGCCTGTAACCATCCTCATCCCACCATGATACCCCCCCTCTTCTTCACACAAGCACACCTCACATCTCTTGCCATCTACTCCACACCTTCCTCCCACAATCTATTCCTCTACACCTAATCACCCAGCTTACCCCACAATCTCCACCTCCCACCCTATCCTCTTACCCCACCTACCACCAATTTTTCCTCTACTGGCACCACCCCTACTCCTATCACCCACCTGCAATAGTGTTGAGGTACATGATGTAATCAAAATTGGATATTTCCCTCTTCTGCCACTTCTGTGTCATGTTGGATAGTTTAAACAGTTGTTTGCCTGATGCCATTGATACACGCCTGACAATAGAATGTTGGACAGTTTAATCATTTGATACACGCCTGACAATAGAATGTTGGACCATTTAAACATTTGATACACGCCTGACAATAGAATGTTGGACCATTTAAACATTTGATACACGCCTGACAATAGAATGTTGGACCTTTTAAACATTTGATAGAATGTTGGATAGTTTAAACAGTTGTTTGCCTGACGCCATTGATACACGCCTGACAAAAGAATTTTGGGCAGTTTATAATATATTGATACATTCTTGTCAAAAATATACATTGTACCAAAGACAAAGAATTAATTTTTATTCATGCAAAAAACACATGTAAAAGTAACTTTCATAGTGAACTTATTAATTAATTAAAATGAATTTAATTAAACTGAAAGACAGAAGCTTCCCTCTCTAATTAATGTTAAACAAAATAAACTAAAAGTACCAAGTACCGTACATATAACTTTCATTTTTATTAAATTGTTCATATAAAATAAACACATAACTTGCAACATTCTTTTTCGCATAAAAAAAGGCACAAAAACCCCACCAACTTTAGTGTATTGTAGAAACTAATTATTCAATCTTTTTAAAACCAAGCACCAGTCAGAAACCTACCTGGCTTGCTGTAGACCATACTTGATTCCCACACCAACCCTGGGTAGGGCATTGATCACTTTCTTTACAGTCACGTGGTCAGGGAAGGCAAACATAACAGCCGCTGGGGTTAATACAAGACAATAACATTAGCATAGGGTTAAGCCTATTTACAACACTATATAAAGTACAAAATGTAAAAATAAAACAACATTACAAAATATATCTGTGTAAACAGATTAATAAAAGCATTAGAAAAGCAATTAAACCAGATTTTGTAATTAATTTTTGTTTCCCTCTTTATTAGCTAATGTCTCATCAGTGTTTCAAAAGAGGACCTGATAGTTATATATTTAAACTCTATAAAATGTAATTCAAAACGCCATGAATTCCCCTTACACATCTAACAAAAAAAAGTTGAGCCATCTGTAACCTTAACCTCCACCTTACAATATCTAATCGTAGATCTCGCCACTAAACATCAACTGGCCTTCCGTCTTAGATTGGAAACTATAAGTTGATACTTATTATACATTGGCATTATCTCCCCTTACACTAGACAGTTAAGACATTATTTAAACTTAGCATACACCCAACACAACCTAAAACACAACTCTTGAACTCAGTGCAACTTATTTGTTATACCAGCACCTCATTTGTTCAAATAGACTTTCATTTTTAGACGGCCTAAAGCAGGTAAATTAAAGCTAGCAAAAAGTACTGCTGCATCACACTCAAGGAGACAACCGCGTTTAATGATGTTCCGCATCAAAGTTATCTTCCCCTTCCATGTACATTTATCTCTCCCGGCACATCAATGCCCAAACCAGTTTCAGCTTCACGTAAAAACAACCGGATGTGACGAGATTTTTTTTTACGCGTTCAGGCATTTTTTTTAACCGCTCGAGTCGTTTATTTTTGTAATTAAAAAAAATAATTTTAAATGATCAATCTATGTCCACGGGAGAAGAGTGGGAGAGTAGTGCTGCGTACATTAATATAAAATAATTTGTAATCACTGAACAAGTGCAGAAGTCCTTTTTTAATACCCTTGGCACTATCCCTAACACTAGCACTAACATCAATATTGACTTTGATTCATGGCCCTAACCATAAACCTGACTAGCAACTAAGGCAGGAAAAAAAAGCTAAGTAGGAAACATTCCATTGTCATGAACTCTTAAGCAATAAGAAATATCAATTATACATATAGATTATACATGATTAAACAGTGACAGAAATGAAAACGATGCATGAAATAAAACGTTAGTTTTAACGTTTTAAAAAGGGGTGGAAAACACTATGCTTTAAAAATACAAATTAAAAAAAAAGGTGAAAAAATATGGCTAAGATATAGGCCTATATAAACACACGTGTGGTTACATCCGTCGTTTAATTCAACCGTATCTAAAGAGCAACATTTAAAAAGCCTCACTTTCTATCTGGAAACGTTTGATAAACGAAATAAATGTGCTGATGCTTAAGTTTCATGGCCAGAGAAGAGAGAAATTCACAGGAAGATGGTTGGCCCTCTTTGTGAAATCTGGATAAAACCTTAGAGGAGTGGGGTGGGGGAGGGGGGGGGGGCAATACCTCGCCTTATATAAGAAATAAAGTTTACTCCTCACTTAATAACCATTAAACGTGTAGAGAAAAGCTTCAACATCTAAACAATAACATCGATGTTGAGCAACATTAACATGTAGCTTTTATACCATGGGAAAATGGGGAATCTTGCAACCAACAAAGTACTTAGTACTAGTCCCAGTGTGCAACTTACCAAAAAAATGTAATTACAACCCACTACCAATAGCAAAGGGCTGGCATTAACAGACGAAGTGGCACTTACTTCTGTTGGCCATAAAGATCTCGATGGCCACATTCTGTAGAAGGTAGCGCCGGGAAAATATTGCTCGGATCTCAGAAAAGTTCCATTTTCCATGCAGAAAATCGATGTAGGCCAAAACCTGAAAACAATAGAGATGGAACAAAACTTAAGAACATTTATAATAGATCATAGGCATAAATAGAGGTCTACCTTACAGCAACCCCCCCCCCTACTCCGAAGACTACATATTCTACATCCGCATTAAATTTATCCCTGTGTCACCTCACACCGACAGCTCGTGAATTTCACCTCAATGATAGGAATAAATCTAATTTCTCTCTCGCACAATTAAAACAAAAAATTGATAAATGGATGACCACACAGCTTTGTCATATTACGGCCGTTAACCCGCTTAGCCGCTCGTGCGTCTGGCCGTGATCTATTCCCCGTGTCCAGCGCGCGACGTGGCACATATTTTACAGCGTGACAACACGATGGCTCTGCAGCCATTCATATCCGCATGCCCATCCATTGCGGCCAGTCGCTCAAGTTGACTCCATCAAAACGCTGCCCACACGGGCAACTTTTACTTACAACTACCTTACAAGCTTGGTGCCTAATGTAATGGCAATAGGGATATTACGATGGTACAAAAAATAATATAAATGAAAATGACGCAAAAAAACAACAAGAAAACAGAATCTTGAAAGGGAGGGGGGGATATGGTAGACCGAGTATATATTTTAATCAATTTAAATCTATTTCACTTTCATCAAATGTAGCCCTATGTCATTAAGGTCTATTACAAACCAGACTAAATTGTGTTTTCTCACCAATGGCATATTTTTATCTTAGCATGATTCATTCAAATGAGCAATGATTGATTTAAGTGTGACAGTTCAGTCTATCGATCACTGTAGATAATCGTGTTTAACGGATGATAAAATCGAAAAGGTATGTATAAATTCCGACCAGTTCTTACTGTTGTGTCAGCTTCTTTTGATTCGATTCCTTCACACAAGGAAATAACACCAGAATCATCTCACATCAAATATCACTATCTCTCCCAGCAAATATCACTTAGGCCATCTCTAACAGCAAATACAACCATCGCCATCCCGGCTATCAAATACCACCAAGCCATATCTCCCATCAAATACCACCAAGCCGTATCTCCCATCAAATACCACCAAGCCGTATCTCCCATCAAATACCACCAAGCCATATTTCCCATCAAATACCACCAAGCCATATCTCCCATCAAATACCACCAAGCCATATCTCCCATCAAATACCACCAAGCCATGTCTCCCATCAAATACCACCAACATCACCACACCCCCTCCCCTCCTATCAAAGACCACCAGCCCCACCCCTCCCCAGAACCCAGTAGCGCCGTCCCCATCCAGTAATCGAATCAAACGGCCATAACCCGATTGCCTTACGATCGCCTTCCGGGTAAATTTTTAATGGACGGGACGGCGGCGGGGACAAATCTCGTCTTTTCCCCATTAGTCCAGCCCCGGTCCATTTTGTTAATCAAATATTTACACACGGGTGTGGCTGGGTGCCCTCCCATTTCGGGCCGGTTCTCCAGGCCCCAGCCCAGCTGTCGGGGTGTGACTGCTGACATGGGATGACCTAAACATCCCCCACGGACTGGGGATCTGCCGTCAGCCCTATCATTTTTACAGTTATTTCATACGGTAATCCAATTACCCGGGCCCCGGTATTGTGGCGAGTTAGTTGCTTGAAAAAAAGAGGGGGCGGGAGTGTAGAACCATCGAGTAAATACCATACAAAGCAGGGGTTACTAACTTGTTTCAAGCTAATGAAATATATCACAGTCATAGACCCATGAGTTAAAATTAAAAAAGTTTAAACTGAGACAATAAAAAGGAACATTTTCTAAATAAAATTTGGGAGACCCTCTATGACCCCCAACATGAGAACCCCTGAGCCCTAGTTATGTAAATTTAGGCGAGGGTCCTAGTTATGGGTCACACCAGGAGACCCATAGGCATGTTACCCTGGGG
Organism: Physella acuta; assembly: GCF_028476545.2. NCBI lineage: Eukaryota > Metazoa > Mollusca > Gastropoda > Physidae > Physella > Physella acuta. Next base: position 284,687 of record NW_026732068.1, on the reverse strand, counting down.
GAGACCCCTGGTTATAGACCTCTTGGTGGGTGATTTGGTTGTAAAACTACTTTAAACAACTGTTTTGAGATAAAAACAAGTACAACTCCGTAGTCAATACACTGTTTAGTTGTTTTTTAATTACTATACTATTAAACAGATGTAGGGGGTGTGATAGTGAAGGAGGCATGTGTAATAAATTAACCAGAATCATAAAGTAAAGCCTAATTTAATGAGAAAAATTAATCAGAAAACTGATTCCGATAATTGATCAATTTTTCATATTAATTTTCCAGACAAACCAACGCACACCCTCCCCAAAAAAAAAAAAAAAGAATAGGATCGGTTCTGTTCTGCTAAAGTTTCTTTGAGGGCAAAAGTTCCCTGCAGGGCTAAACGCCGGCCAAATTGGTCCCAGCGCGGACCAGACTCACACCTGTCCTGGTCCCACACTGCTCGTCCTCAGTGACCAGTCGGGTGACTTTGATGGAATCATTTTATTCACACTAGCTTCAAACGACAAAATACATCGTTTCACTCAACTTTTTTTAAATGAACTAAAAACAGAGGCATCAAATAAGTAAAATTATTGAAGATGTGTTCAATTATATTTAATGAACTAGTATAAACAAAATTATAAAATTATATTTTATTGTCAGTGTTGTTAAATTCATCATTTAAAATCTCACAGTATACCCAAATATACATATGTCGGCATCGCACAAACATAAAGAAAACATACATGTATCCACGCATATAATGACAACGTCGGTAGCCTACATGCTTAAGCCCCCTATGTGCCACTAACAACTACACTCGTTAGTTAAGATTTATCCCTTAAAGCCGCCGACCATTATATCTGAATAAATTAGGATGACACAAAAAAAAAAAACTGCACAAAAGGGAGTTGGGTGTTGACACCCCAAGTGAAAAGATGAAGCAAATCACGGCAAATGATGGAACGAATTCGCTCTAGATAGCCAGAGATGGGAGATAACCTACAGAGACAATGACTTGTATGGCACTAATCTTCTTCTCCGTCCACCGATGAGACACTGCGAGCAGAGATACCGATCGAAAGCCCTCTAACACCGCCGCCATGCCAAATACCAAACCCCCCGGGCGACAACCCCCCCCCCCCCCTCCCACCGCCCTGATGGACAGGCGACAACCCCCCGCCCTGACGGGCAGGCGACAGGTCTAGAAATGATGACTACATTAGCTTCAGACGAAATGGGACACCTTCAAATTACTCCAGTAAAAATAGCAGTCATTCACAGTGGCAGGGAATTATTGTTAAAAAAGTGGGGACCGGTGAAAGGGTTGGTTTTAGATGGATGCTCTCTTAGATAATGTCCCCTTAGAGCAAACAACAATACGGTAATTACAGACCGATTACACAGTTTCAGGTGAAAATATAGCCACACAGAATGCGGCGCTCATCTTAACTCAAATCAGGAGCAAGCAATATTCTTCTATTTGTATTACTCAAGTAACCAGTCTATGTAATATGTGATATTGTCCTAATTCGTGAGCTTTAACAATTTTAAAATTAAATTCTAAAAAAAAAAATGTTTAAAAAAAAACGCAATAATGCCTAAGTATTAGAACTAAGGCTAGCAATGCCTTATAAAAATCGGGAATTCCCTGCTTATTATTCCTCACGCTCTTCTGGGCTGTCAACAGTTATAAAGTAACGCTTGTCTGCCCACCATGCCCCTTCCCCAGGTCTGTATATCCCAAATTCACCTGCAGATATGCCCCCCCCCCCTCCCCTCCCAGCCCAAACTCACATGCCCACTGGCGGGGGTGCTGGAGGGTTGTCTGTCACGTGGCAATTTATTCCTTTCTCTCATTCCTTCCACTCCACAATTTATTTCTCATTACTTCCACCACAATTTATTCCCCCCCCCCTCCACTAGACTAAGTTTGTCTTTCTCTCCAGTAATGACCATAGATGTCGGAGTCTTCCACCCTAGCTAGTAAGTTCCCGCCTGTACAGGCTGCCTACTCCTGTGGACATAGAGGGAGTGTCAACCAAGATTATGGTATCCATTCAAGATGCCCCCACTTTACCTAAAGATCCACTGGGCAGATGGGAGGCGTTCATGTTTCTTGACCTTAACATATGAAGGGATGGTGTGGTCACTTAGTAATATTGCCCAGCCGCCTTTACTTTCATCAGCGTGAGTTATGTAACCAAGGGAGAAATCAGAGACATTCTAAAGTCCTAAGACCGGACCGAGATCCGAACTCCAGACCTTCAGGCTAGTAACCAAACGCTCTACCATTCGAGCACTTCACACACAATATAACACTATTTTATTAAAAGAAAATACTGAAATTTTGTTATGAGTTCTAAAAGACGGGAGAGAATGTAAAACTGGCGTGGTTTTTACCAGAAGGCGATTGGCTAGACATGGCTGTCACGTGACCGAACCCAGCAGCGACTCTATAAATTGTTGCCGACGTCACGAGCGATTGGTTCTACTCTCCATCAAAGTGGCAAAACTTGGGCCAGATACATATCACGGAGAGGGGGAAGAAAACAGAAAGGGGGAAGTGATGCATAGGGGTGAGTGAGCAGAATAAATCGTGAAATAAATTAACATGAGAGTAGGTATCAGTTCGCCGCCATGGCGGAATATCGAATTAGTAGACAACCTCTCCCACCCCCGCATACGCCGCCACAGCCCAAATGAATCCATAGCATCAGGTCGTATAACTAGTAAAGCTCAAGCATGTTTAAAGGGAGATATCGCCGCTCTTAAAACTTAGATTTATTGTTTCAAGGAAATTGGTGTAATCAAACCATGCAACCAATCAAGTTAATAAACAACAGCTACTTCATTGTTTACTCATGTTTGTTGCTTCCATTAGCTCCCTATACGGCTGTAGACCAGAGTGTAAATGTAAAGACCTCCAGCTATCAGCCCATCTAATAGACCACTGCATAGAAAACCTGGCACGTAGGTAGCAGATAGTGGCTCACGGCTAACGACGTGTTGTACGGGACCGCACGGACTGTCTCAGCATTAAATGATTGGCTTGCACCCGTGGTTTAGCCCTCCTTATCACCGGCCCTGCTCAATGTTTTAACACACGGGGACAAAAGCTGATCCTACTATATTTTAAAATGGTGGTGTAAGCGATAAGAGGCCGATATTACGTGAATTAAGAAGCTATACATATCTCTTATCTTACAGGAACATTCTTCTTTTTTCTCTATCTCTGGGCTCAAGGTAACTGCGAGTTTACGTCATAAGATTTGTCCTTCGCAAGAGGTAACTGAGTGCCATGTCGTTACGTCGTTTGTTAAAGGTAATTTCCAGCTAGTGTCAAGCCTTCATGTTACTAACTAAAGGTAACTTTATGTACCGTTATGTCTTCAATCATTTCTTATAATACAATATATACCTATTATATAACAACATTACTGAGCTAACTCTATTATGTTTACTTCCCCTTATAAAAAGTGTGATGACTTATCAGAACCTCTCTTGATATTTTTTGGTACCAAGATGCGCCACAGTTCTCAGTTTCCAGAAAACTATAATCTCAGAAGGTCGTGTAGTGATACGACCATTGGCTTGCTGCAGGAATTAAACTTTCACCTACACCAGACCCGCATCCCCAGCCAAATCAAAGAGCCATTTATCATAATTAACTCGGGAGAAGCGAGCCAATAAAAGGCCCACGTAACTGTGTCTACTGCACAGAACGGCCATCGGTCTAAATTAACTTTACGGCCATGTTACGGCAGGCGGGGCAGGCATGGGTGGGGTGCCGGGGGTAGGGGTAGGGTTAACGGTCGGATGAAAGGAAACTTGCTTTTATTTGGCTCCATGTTAAATTGATTGGCTGTTCTGCTTTACGTACAAATTCGAAGAAATCGAATAGTTCTTCATATTAGGTCAAAACAAAACTACACACCTTGATTTTAAAACAACATTGTCTATATATGTTGGAACTAAAACATGATGTCCACAAAATGTGAGTACAATCGACTCCCTGTATAGCTAACTGTATCAGCATGCAATTCTTACTGTTCATGTACCCTCAGGACCGACTCACACTACTCCCAGAATGGTACCTTCAGGTGACGTGAGGGAACCAACAGGTGTTGCTTACCACCTGCACGAGACACAAGTGAGGATTTAAACCCATCACGTGCAGCGGGTAGTGAAATGCACGTGTTTAAATCCGCATTATTTGACGCTGTAAAAGTCGTGTGTTGGAGATGATAAACTTTGAGACCAGCAGCATAAGGTCTCACACTTCGTGACACGTATTCATGAGATCTACGGTACAACACACACGGCAAGACTGGCACAAAACGCTGTATTGTTGGTAGTTCAAATCAAGGGCACATGTCGTAAAAAGATAGTTCCAGAGCTATGTTAGGCGAAATATTGGTGGTTTTCATGTCAAGGAGTAGCGGTGTCACAATATATTGGTGATGTCGCGTTAAAACATCAGCGATGTCACGTTAAAAATCTGTGGTTTTATGTCAATACATTTGTCTTGTCTCGTCAAATAACGGTGGGTTTTTGTTTTGTTTGGTCAAATAGCGATAATGTCACGGCGTTGTCACGTCAAAACTTCGATGGTGCTACATCAAAAACATCCAGTGTGTTCCGTAAACACCAGTATTGCCCCACCGCTAGTTAAAACACCACCGACACCAGTATTGCCCCACCGCTACTGTAGCAGAACCACACCCAACACCGTAAGTCCCAGCACGAGTGAGGTGCACTGAGCGATTGATGCCCCCAATCCCCCCGTGACCTGCATGCAGCTTTAACTGCCCACCAAGACCGGCAGACACGGGGCGCGGCATGGCATCGCTGTCCAGCAAGAATTCAAATGTTGCCACAAGCTCGCGATGGCTCGCTTTGATGTCCAGCGATCTAATGATTATGTACCGGCCGAGAAAGATAGTGGTTTAAATGAAGAGCAGATGGCGGCTCCTGTTACTGGGAGGGACGGAGATGAAATCCACTCATTGACTCCAAAGAGATAAATACAGCTACCGTTACACTGACGTGGAGAATGCTAAAAGTGTATAAACGATCAGCCGTATACATAACTCACATAGCTGAGTTCGACCATAACGATACTTTACGTGTTAAACTTAAGTTTCAAATATTGTTAAAGGCGATACTAACTATATATTCAGGTAAATATTGCTTATAACGAAAATATTCAAATATTGTTTCACCAGTGTTGAAATTATTATAATCCAATTAAATCTCACAAGCTCCAGCCATAAATGAATTAAAATTGTATATTTTAACTGAATAAAACAAGCAAATTAATTAAATTTTAATTGTCAAGAAAATGAAAAAAGTAATATCTCAGCCCGGCATCTAATTGAAGCCTCGCCTTACGTCTCGTGTGTGAGACGGTAACTGAAGACGAGAGAGCCAGACGGCATGTTTACTGTCTCTCTCAGACGACCAGCGCCGTAGCCAGGTCTCATCAAGCAGACGGTACATCACTGATGTTGGGCTGTGGGGGGAGATGGGACTAGCGTTTGGTCACTGTAAAACTGGGGGTGTTAGCTCATGCTGTAACTGCTTGAGTATGCTGGTAACCATGCAAGAACTTTAGGGTATTCGGTAAATATGCAACCACCGGGGGTACTTAGCAACAACCGTTTGGGGCATTTGACGACTGTGCAACCCTGGGGTAGTCGGTCATGGTTCAACCACTTCGGGCATTTGGTAAAGACGATGACAACAGGCTTTAAACGTTTGATGTTAACCACCAAATACGTCATTTTTTACAGTTTCAGATGAAATTAAAACATTTCTTTAACCCAGAAAGTAGATCTAGTAGTAGTTCTGCTAAAAGAAACATGGACGAAAGTAATTCGCTAATAGAGATAACGTAAACATCAATTAATAATAATTCTTACAGCGTAGGAGGGGAGAGAATATCACCTATGTGCCACCTTAAATTCATTAACAGTTCTAAAACGCTTAAAGTAGTTGCAAATTATAAATAAAGTTTATTTATATGTGTGTTTTTTAATTTTTTTTATTTAAAGAAAAAACAAATGGTTGAAATGCATTGTGAAAACTAGAAATTTCCTCTAGTTGTCGCCCCTACGTTTCCCCTTCTTGTGTAGAAGGAAACGAGCCAGGGTCGAATGGCGGTCTGCTGGCATTAGTATCACGTCCTGTAATTGCTGGAATGAGAATAGACGTCCAAGACGTCTGAAAGCCGGCAGAGACCGTGTACAGGCTAATAGGTAATGAAAGTGTGGCCCGAGGTGGTTCGTGGTTTTCATTACATTTGTACATGGAGCCCGGGTCATGGGTGCAGGGCCGTTCAGTGCAGCAAACATTTCAATGGTCGGGATAAACTGGCTGAGTACGTTTTTACTGCTTCAATAATAGGGACAAAATTGTCGGGGGGTTGTGGTAGGGGAGGGGGATGAGTCAAGTGGTGGGGATTGTGATGTGACTGGGTGTAGATTTTAGTCTCGTATTAAGGCGTAGGGGGGGGGTGTGAGAGGAGCGTACTTGTATTGAATGTATTGAAGCTCTGTTTCCCCAGTTGTTGTAAGGGGTTTGTTGTAACTTGACATCTTTCCTTAGTCTAAAGATTTAATGAACGAACTCGTCGGTCAACAATTACATGGTCTTACAGTTCAACCCCGACTGGTTGTCCAAAGCTCGGCTCCTTACAGTCCAACCCCGACTGGTAGTCTATAGCTCGGCTCCTTACAGTCCAACCCCGACTGGTAGTCTATAGCTCGGCTCCTTACAGTCCAACCCCGACTGGTAGTCTATAGCTCGGCTCCTTACAGTCCAACCCCGACTGGTTGTCCAAAGCTCGGCTCCTTACAGTCCAACCCCGACTGGTTGTCCAAAGCTTGGTTCCTTACAGTCCAACCCCGACTGGTAGTCTATAGCTCGGCTCCTTACAGTCCAACCCCGACTGGTAGTCTATAGCTCGGCTCCTTACAGTCCAACCCCGACTGGTTGTCCAAAGCTCGGCTCCTTACAGTCCAACCCCGACTGGTTGTCCAAAGCTTGGTTCCTTACAGTCCAACCCCGACTGGTAGTCTATAGCTCGGCTCCTTACAGTCCAACCCCTACTGGTAGTCTATAGCTCGGCTCCTTACAGTCCAACCCCGACTGGTTGTCCAAAGCTCGGTTCCTTACAGTCCAACCCCGACTGGTAGTCTATAGCTCGGCTCTTTACAGTCCAACCCCGACTGGTAGTCTATAGCTCGGTTCCTTACAGTCCAACCCCGACTGGTAGTCTATAGCTCGGCTCCTTACAGTCCAACCCCGACTGGTTGTCTAAAGCTCGGCTCCTTACAGTCCAACCCCGACTGGTAGTCTATAGCTCGGTTCCTTACAGTCCAACACCGACTGGTTGTCTAAAGCTCGGCTCACTACAGTCCAACCCCGACTGGTTGCATACATACGAGAATCCCTGGAGAGATGATATCTTCTAATGAAATAACGACAAGTGGAAACTTTTATTTGCCATCTGTTTCTGGCCAGGGGCGTACACGCGTGATTTATGTGGATTTATGTCGGATCCTTAGGTCGACCCACCCCTCCACCCCAGCCCCGAAAAAATAGGCGAGTAGGGGTCGTGTCGCAGGACTGTTAAAACTGGCATTATGTGTGCGATCATTGGACCCCAGCAGATAGTGGGTGGCAGTTGTGTGATTTAATCCTTTCTGTTTTATCCACAAACCGGATGTGTTCATTATTTCTTAATTAACTATCTTAGACCGGCGTCGTTAGTGGTCCCGTACATCCGCTCGACAGTCTGGCTTTATTACGCTGTATGCCTTTTACACAGATTCGAAAGCGTCAAGATACAGTATCAAGGCTAGTTTTGAAAATCAGACAAAACAACTAAATAAAATCAGAGCTTCTAATACAACAAAACATTTCTCTTGATAACAACAGAATAGTTGGGGTTTTTTTCCAACTTCTTTGGAAAGTGATCAGAAAACAATTGAATAATATTTTACAGCTATTTGCATAATAAATTATGTTTAATGCTACTGTGTGTATTCAACATGGGAAACTTTAGCGTCAATTTTAAAACATTTCAAAAAGTTATTTAAACCCCCCACCCCCGCATGTAACCAAGTTTACCCCCCCCCCCACCCCCCCAGTATGTAACAAAGTTTCCCCCCTCCATAGCCGGCACCCAACACCGCAAGCTGACGACCCAGGCAACAAGTGAGTCTACAGAGTCTGGCACCAACGGCAGGCAAAATAAACACGGCGGCTGCTTGTCTTCGGCTCATCAGAAACACAACGCCCGCGTCTTGGTGGGTAGACTGGAGCCCGGGGCCATGGGATCGTCCAGGGGACGGAAGCGCGTGGCAGGGGATAATTGAAACGAAACGAACAAAATTACGAAACAAATCCACCCCCATCCGACCTGAGTGGCAGGCGAGGGTTTCAGTTTCCCCCTAAGTCTCGGGCTCCGACTAGCTTTTCTATTAGTGCCATTGCCCGTCTGCTACCAGACATACGCTGGCTTGTTGGGAAAACTCACGAGTCGGTCTAAGAGAAGGAGGGGGGAAAAAGTATTACATCTGTATTCGATTACGATTTACACCGTTTAGTTTCATTAGCAATGTCGATTCGCGTTGTTGATCAGTGATTTGAATTTAAACGTCAAAATCGTTTAATTATGTTGGGTATATAAAAAAATGTAAAGAAGAAAATGTCAAGAAAATGTTTTGGAAACGAAAAAAAAAACGCAAGTAAAAAAGCTAGAATAGGATACCATTAGGCAGGAGGTTTGGCATGTGGTTCACGCGGCAGCATGGCGGAAGGAAGCTTAGCCGGGGATGCTAACTCATTAAGTTGTTTTGGCTACGGGAGGGCGGAGGTCTAGGGGCGACAGTCAGGCGGATTTGTTGATTTAAGCACCGCTAACTTTTCATGCGTTTTTAACGCAATGTTTTGTTTACACATAACAAATATTTAGCGGGACAGTCGATTCAAAAGTTACTTGAAACGTTCATGTAAAAAGCATGCAACAGATGAACTTTTTTTTTTCGTGATATTTAAGTTTATTAAAAAAAAACTTGATTGCAATCGTATATATGGATAAAACTTCATATGTATTATTTTTTTAAATAATCTTGCTATTGGTATTCAGAGCTGTGGTTAACATATACGTGATTTTAAAGCAAAGCTGAACAGATTGCTCAAAACTTACAGCTTTGATCATTTAAATTGCTACTGTTAAAAAAACCCATCAGAACATAAAGACCATTGGGGTACCTTAAGAGAATAATGGCTTATTAGGCTCGCGTTTAGTACAAAAAAAAAAGCGAAATCATTATAAAGTAACTGATGCAGCTAACCAGAGAGGTACCACAAAAAGTACAAACTCGCATCAGCGTCTTGCATTGAAGTGTCCTCCCTTCTCCTTCTCCACCCCCCCCCCCCCCCCCCCCCCGCATCATCACGTAAAGTTACTCCGCACAACATCGGTGCTAACCGGTGCAGCCCTAGCATTAAACTATGCCAAACATGCAAGCTTTCAACCTTTACGGTCCAAACACATACCCGGCTAATGAAACCTCACCAATAAACGCCGCACAAGACCTCCATTTAGTCGACCATAGCCTCTTTTTTAATAGCCGACACCGGTCTGGGTTATGCCATCCTCCCAAGTGGCCGCCCCTGCCTCTCTCCTGTCACTTGCTTTAAACAGGACTCCCTTGTTTATTACAGGGTTCAAAACTCCACACTAAAAACTTCACGCCCGCCCTCAGCCGCCTTACACCGGGGAGACGTTTCCCCAGCCGTCCAGCCCGGGGGCGTCGTCCCTGGAGCCAGCACTATCACACGGCGGCTCGGCCTTTGATTTTTATTACAGAACTTGTGTTTTTAGCACGGGTCCTATCAGGGTCCCGTCACCACATCTCCTCTCAAATCTAGCCTTAACATATCCATCACGCCTAGGCTGGGAGGGAAACCCTAGCATCTCCCTATCACAATACGCGTTGAGATTCCACAACAATACCATGACTTTTACTTACGAGTAGAACTTATAGAAGACAAAACTATTGTATTTATCTTCGTTTGAGATGTATATGTTAATACTGCGCTTAATAAACTCATTATTGCTTATTCCCTAGATAATCAAAGTATAGAAAAAGGCGCAGTGTGTGAAGAGTGGCAACAATTTTATGATCATGTGAAATGCTCATTAGGTAAGGTATCCCGTTTTGCGAGCAATGATTCAATGTTTTTACTGCCTCACATTTCGCCCACCCATGGCGTTTCAACATCAAACCTCGCAGCGCCATCTTGTTGTAAGGGCTTATCATATAGCTGTGTGTCTTGTTGGCTGTATCAAACGTCATTACCCCCGTCTTCAATTACAGAGGCTGGTACTAACTTGATGTAGGGGTTGAGACTACAGTTAAAACCGTTTAGAAAAGGCCCACGTTTTCAGTGCTAGGGGGTCGTATCGACCTCATGTAGGAACTAAAACAACAAATGCTCTGGAGTCTCGCTGATAAAAACAATTTTCAGTCCCAATTTTTTTTTTTAACTGCGAACACGTAAATTTTTAAACTCAAATTTTGCGAATACGGAAAATGAAAAAATAACGGTTCTTGAATCCGGAAATCCGGGGTATCCCGGAAAAGTGGCACCCCTGCTGATGTAGGAACTAAAACAATAGATGTTTGGAGAAAGCCCATATTTATTTAGTTTCGGGTGCTGTATCACTTGATGTAGGAGCTGAAACAATAGAGGTTTAGAGAAAGCCCATAATTATCATGGGTCGAATCAACCTGACGTGGGAGCTTAAGGATAGACGTTTAGAGAAAGCCCATATTTATAGTATCGTGGGCTGTATCACCTGATGTAGAAGCTGATACAATAGACCTTACAAGATGTTAAAACAAAGTTTAGAAAACGCCCATATTTATAGTGAAGACAACAAGAGAACGTCTCGCCAAGCAGTGCTGGTGCCCCACAAATCACGTGTAGCCAAACACTGGAGGTCTGTGTGTGAGCGCTAAACACAACTCACGCTCATGCATGGGGAGGACTGTGCTGTCACACAGGCACAAGCCCATGAAATTAAGACCTCCATCATGGCGGCTTCAAGACATGAGCAGGGAAAAATTGGATCGAACTAGAGCACAGCATTTAAAACATTCCAAGAAATTTTTATTTTACTTTTTTTTAAAGGAAAGGTATAATGGCTAAGTGAATTCATGCAATTAAAAAAAGAAAAAAGAAAAACCCACGAATAACGATTTTGAAACAGAAACAAACGGAAGACAGCAAATAATTACGCGAAAATGGAGGAAACACAGGGGGGGGGGGGGGGGGTGGCTCGAAAGCTAGCGGGGCTGAGGAGAAACGTTGTAGTAAATGGAGTGTAATAAAACAAAAGTAAAAGCTGGCCGAGTTGCGCACGTGCAATAAGAATGAGCCGTAGAGCGTAGTGACACTGACAACTGTGACAATCCACAATGGTTTATGGCGCTCTGCTTCACGTGAGCGGTCAAATAGGTAGCTGGTTAACACACGGACATGTGGGGGGGGGGGGGGGGGTATTAACCCACGGACGTGTGTGGAGTAAGGGGGGCTTAACACATGGACATGTGAGGGGGGGTATTAACACACTGATTTGTGGGGAGTGCGGGGGGGGGGGATTACTTGTGAAGAGAGGGGGGGGTTATTATACGGACATGTGAGTAGGGGGTCAACACACAGACTTGTGAGTAGGGGGCATTAACACACAGATCTGTTGTGGATGGTTAACACACAGGCTTGCAAAAATGAGGGGGGGGGGAGGTTAACTTACATGTTTTGGGGGAGGGAGTTTTAACTCAAGCTTGTGGTTTGGGGAGATAATACGCTGTTAAAATTGTATTTGTGATGTCAATATGCACACGCAAACAAACAAAGCAAACAATCTCGCAACAGTTAATACCACAGACATTCATAGTTAATTAACGTCAATGGATTTGAAAAAAATTAATTCTTCTTCTCTGAAACAATACTTAAAATTCTACATCTCTAGCAGTTGATCGTTGCTGTGCGCGATGTACTATCAAAATATGATTCATTCTCCTTCCTTAAATGCTAATAATGGATAACTACAGCCAGGAATAACTATTGATTAGGTCACAGAAATACGGGTGTAGGGGTGGGGAGGGGAGGCTGGCAGCAGCCAGGATCGTGCCGCTTTGGAGGTAATAATGGGAATCCAAGGATCAAAAGCTTTGTTGAATATCATGAAAACACGGACAGGCGGCACGCAAACTCCCTGTACATCAACAGACAAGCAGTAATTACGATAAAAGTGGCGTGACATCAGACCAAAGCAGGCCGCCAGAATTTTGGGGGCCCAGTGATAGATCAGGGGGTGGAGGATCTGAGGGGAGAGCGTGGCTTATCTACAGCCGGGGATAAGATCAAGTCCAAGAGAAGGGAAAAAAGGGGGATAGAAAGTAGACTTTAAAAGTCTGAGCCAAAGAGATGGGGCTGGGGAGAAATAAGAACAGAGAAGGTAGACTAAAAGAGATAGATCGCAGACTTAAGTTTGAGTAAGTCATAGAAATAAAAAGGTATGAAGCGGATTTAAACGAAATAAAAACACTTCCTATTTCAGCAAGTTAGTAGAACGTAGACTTCTAGAACGTCAAAATAATGTACTCGGAGAAATGATCGGTAGATGCTAGAAGATAATCATCACTTAGATGGACCAACAGAATGATATTCAAAAATATATTTTGTCACTAGATATTGAACAAATTAAAAGGAATGACAGCCGTGAAGATTGAAGCAAGGCTTCAAGTCACTTTCGGTGCTAAGTACGTACGTCAAAACAAATACACACATCATACATAAATTAACAAACATCATTAACAAACAAACATCTTCAACACAGAACATCCGAAAATGTAAATTATACAAAAGAAAACGCACAATGAAGTCATAACATTTCTAGCCAGTAAACAGCTTATGAAGAGAACGTATCGGTAGAGAAGGAATGAGTAAAAAGATTAGCGCGAAGAAAGGGGAGATTATGCACAATGTAAAACGGTGCGCTGTGAAGAGCTCGACTCATCCTTGTGGATTACAAAACTCATCGGAAAGACATTTCGTGGAGCGACGGGAAGTCGCGGGCATGAAGTGCGCACTGCGCATGACAAGCAGGCGAGGGAATGAACGTTTCCGGTGGATGGTTCCAGGCCGTCAGGTCTGGTTAGTGTCGCAATGTCTCAGGGGAGTGAACAAAGATAGCCATCGACGTCTGCCTAGAAAGTGGCTCAGAAATAAAAGGGGAAAAGAGAAGAGGGCGGGAATATTTTGGTGACATTGGCCCTCAATAGGAACGCGAGCAATGCAGTGCCTTAATAAGGTGAACGAGAGCTGTTGGATTGGGGAAGGTGCGTCCGTTTGATGGGATCAAGCAAGGTGCAGACAAGTCTTTCATTTAGAAATCTGATCTTCAGTAGGGTCTACATCACAGCGGCTCTAGTGCAAGTCTTTCATTTAGAAATCTGATCTTCAGTAGGGTCTACATCACAGCGGTCAGTTTATGAAACACGACCGTGAAAGTGAACAACACGGACATACTTTGAAGGGACAGTATAGTTAGAGAATCTTCACTGAAATGAGTAATCACAGTTTTAGAAATAGGCAGGCCACTGTTAATTCCTATAATTGAAGGACAACTATTTTTTTTTAATTTTGTCTTTCAAACACAGCGGTTTTTTTTACAGGCATTCTCGTCCCCCCCCCCCCCCCCTCCACCTCTCCATTTGGTGAAAAATATCTGAAACAACCCCAGTTCTTAAAGGCTCGGGCATATTTTGCAAACACATTTCTCAACCAACCAAAAGAAGAAAAGTAATCCTGATTACCGATACCATTAGAAGCAAACTCCTGACTACCAAGACTAACTTTCCTCGGATAATGAACTGACACTGAATCTATCATGTAATTACCGAGTCCAGCATTTCTCAGGTACCAACCACGTGACACTAACACCAGTGGACCAGCAGGAACTAATGCCAGGGTTGTCTGCTAGCCTGTTCTCTATTCACACAACTCAGGAGATCCGACAACGGTGGTGACGTAAATCAATGGTTCTCATGTTATTTACAGTGACCACGGGAGAGTAACTATTCACTTTTCTGTAGTCGTTACACAACTACCCGACACTAGTGTATTAAATCTAATTTATAAAAACACCAACCCGTTATTTTTCTATCCAGACGGTAGCATTACGGTAATTAAAAAGTCCGGTCCTATTTTGTGGGTCATTAAATTAGTACCACAAACAATTCTAATTAATCAACAGTACTATTTTTTTTAAAACATTACAACTATAATATTGGTCACGAATACATTTTAAAGGCTTAAAACGATAACTTATTAAGTGTCCCATTTATTTTATAAGGTTAAAAATGCCCGTAAAGTTAGAATTTTAAAAAAAAAGGGTTTAGTCAAGCATTGACGTCCTATTCTGATATCATACGACGTTTTTGTGCCCATGACACGAACACAGTAGCATCAAACAGATCTACATACGCAAAAAAACATCAGTAGGGCCTATTATGTTCTTTCCTCAAATCCTGAAGAGCTATACGTTTTGTTTGATTCACTATGCTAAAGCTGCTCAAAACAAATCCTATTTAAGGGTGACACTAGAATTTACTAAAGCTAGAAGTAGCTAGAGTAGCTTAACATATCTTTATAGAGTAGCTAAACATGTCTTTATAATTTTGAAAGCATCTAAGTAGCTAGACAAAGCTATAGCAGTTAAAATCATCTTAAGTAGCTAGATATAGCAGATGAAATCACCTAGGAGTAGCTAGACATAGCTACAGCAGAGAAATAAATCTCAGCTGACAAAATGAGCGTGTCTTTACATCACCTCACCCTGTAACATTAGAGTAAACTGGTGCCGCCTTTGTAATGATAGACATCTCTTGGCTGGCACTCGCTGAGCACAGAAAAAATGTTAAGGAAAATGTCAAGGAAAAAACCGCATGAGTAAGAGGACACTTTCGATACCAGTACTAGTTTATATTATTCTTCCCAAAGCGGTCGTTCTTGAGTCGACACTCACATTTTACAAGGTTGGAAAAGTTAGCTTTACACAGTATCAACATAATGCCTCGAATATTCTCTTACAAAAATAACTCTAGTTTTGTTATCTGCTCCTAAATATCTTGTCTATAAAAATGTGTAAACATTCGTCATGAAGAATAGATTACCTGAGGTATTACCTAGCGAACTCATTGTGTTTTTAAAAATAATAACATCTGAATTAATTTTATTAAATAAATTAATATCTAACTAGAATGGGGTTGAACGTATTGTGTGAGGTCATCGGAAATTAATTTAGGTGGAAAGAAATCGCTGCATTAGAACAGGATCAAAATAGAGTTACAACAATAACCACTAACACACACATAACATACGGAAACGATGGTCATATAAAAACTTACAAGCATGAGAGAAATGTTGGGCGAGAAAAGCCACCAACAATTTCAGAAATTCGATGAGTTTTTGTTTACATGGAGTGTTGTCTTAGCCACGGAAAATAGCGCCCCGGTTTACTAAAACAATAAACTTTGAAAGTCAACCACAGCTCACACTTTCAGATTTAAACCATGTAGGGCCTATTTTCAAAAAAAGATGTTAGGGTAAAAGCCCGACCGACAAAAGACTGATTCGACAAAGTAGACTGTACACATAACGACAGCTTAAAAAAACACCCAAGAACATGAGGAAATCCTTTAAAAATGCAATATTTGTTAACAACAATTCGGGGTCTCTAATACATCTTCGAGAAAATAACGGTTTTTATGTATTTTTTTAAATTTTTATTCTTATACCTTTTAAAATTTATTAATGTGACAAACAGCACACACACACACAAGTTAGTCAATCGAAATGACTGCAGTTCATCTCTATCGAAATTATAAAAAAAATGAGCGCTGTTTAAAACAAACATCCGAACATTCACATATTTACGTCAATGCCTCTAATTGCAACACATGCACGTACATACTCAAGCGGCGTCTTACATTGGGAACACTGTTACATCATAGCTTAGAAAAGACTGTGATTATAACATAGTTACATCATAGCTTAGACGAGCATTGTGATTGTAGCATTGTTACATCATAGCTTAGACGAGACTGGTTGTAACATTGTTACATCATAGCTTAGACGAGCATTGTGATTGTAGCATTGTTACATCATAGCTTAGACGAGACTGGTTGTAACATTGTTACATCATAGCTTAGACGAGCATTGTGATTGTAGCATTGTTACATCATAGCTTAGACGAGACTGGTTGTAACATTGTTACATCATAGCTTAGACGAGCATTGTGATTGTAGCATTGTTACATCATAGCTTAGACGAGCATTGTGATTGTAACATTGTTACAGTGTTACATACTTGACAAGAAATGGAACAATGTCCTCAGACCATCCCTCCCCTCACCCCGCTGTGTGCAGCATCCTATGATTTGCTAATGTTAGATGGTTGCTGGTCATTTGTGGGTGCTGGCAAAAATTACATCTCTCTCGAGCAAAGATGCCATTAGAATAATGGGGCTCTATCAAATTAGCTGGCGCACTCAGGAACGGGATTACACCACGCTGGTCGATAGGGAAGCTGTGTATTGTTTTAACAACCATCATCACACAGCCTAGCCTGCCGGAGGAGGAACTCGTTTAGGACGAGAGAACAATAAGTCAACACTCGTCTTTTATATTCAACTGAAACAAGTGTTCGAAGACTTTTGATAATTGATTTGTTCAAGGCATATATCAACACATCCGTTGTTTCTATTGTAGATAGAAGAGCAAAAGTACTAAATCCTTTATTATTAAAAAATACAACAACTCACACACATAAAAAACACGAGGTTTAAAGGCACACATATCGATGGTGAGAAGCCACGCCAGTCCACTCCTCCACCCCACCCCCCCCCTTCACCCCCAAATCATCATTACACGGTGGGTCTCCCATTTCTCGATCAGGCTGATCGTTTCGATGTTATTTTCTTGGTGACCGGTCCAGGAACTTTGGATTGCTTGATTTTCTGTCTGGCTGCACCGGTGAAACATGAGACGTCCATCTGACAAGCCGCTCACGCGGGCCCCGGCCTGTGGTGTGCGGGTGCGTAGTGGGTAGTAGTGTGGGTAGTAGTGTGGGTCCGTAGTGGGTAGTAGTGTGGGTCCGTAGTGGGTAGTAGTGTGGGGCCGTAGTGGGTAGTAGTGTGGGTCCGTAGTGGGTAGTAGTGTGGGTCCGTAGTGGGTAGTAGTGTGGGTCCGTAGTGGGTAGTAGTGTGGGTCCGTAGTGGGTAGTAGTGTGGGTCCGTAGTGGGTAGTAGTGTGGGTCCGTAGTGGGTAGTAGTGTGGGGCCGTAGTGGGTAGTAGTGTGGGTCTGTAGTGGGTAGTAGTGTGGGTCTGTAGTGGGGAAGTAGTGTGGGTCCGTAGTGGGTAGTAGTGTGGGTCCGTAGTGGGTAGTAGTGTGGGTCCGTAGTGGGTAGTAGTGTGGGTCCGTAGTGGGTAGTAGTGTGGGTCCGTAGTGGGTAGTAGTGTGGGGCCGTAGTGGGTAGTAGTGTGGGTCTGTAGTGGGTAGTAGTGTGGGTCTGTAGTGGGTAGTAGTGTGGGTCTGTAGTGGGTAGTAGTGTGGGGCCGTAGTGGGTAGTAGTGTGGGTCCGTAGTGGGTAGTAGTGTGGGTCTGTAGTGGGTAGTAGTGTGGGTCCGTAGTGGGTAGTAGTGTGGGTAGTAGTGTGGGTAGTAGTGTGGGTCCGTAGTGTGGAGCCGTAGTGGGTAATAGTGTGGGTCCGTAGTGTGGAGCCGTAGTGGGTAATAGTGTGGGTCCGTAGTGTGGAGCCGTAGTGGGTAATAGTGTGGGTCCGTAGTGTGGAGCCGGAGTGGGATAGTAGTGTGGGTCCGTAGTGGGTAGTAGTGTGGGTAGTAGTGTGGGTCCGTAGTGTGGAGCCGGAGTGGGATAGTAGTGTGGGTCCGTAGTGTGGAGCCTTAGTGTGACAACAGTGGGGAGCCGTAGTGTGACTTTAGAGTAGGCTCGTCCTTTAGACATTCAGCAAGATTTTTAAAAATAAAACTCCAATAACATCAACTGACGCCAAGGTTAATGATTTATATAGCTCGTACCAGCAATAAACTCAGCCATATTATCTCCCATTTTATGTATTATGTCTTTCAATCCCAAGGTTTTACTGCCATCAGGAATAAAAACACAACTTGAACGGAAGACGAGTCTACAATGGGTGTTAAAATGAGATTTTTTTTTTAATTCACAACGAACGAAAGGGATGTATAGATAGGTATTTTTTTTTTGTGTGTTTAATGTGTGGGATTTCTGTCTTGACAATGCAACATAACGCAAACATAAGAAACTCCACCAGCTCCTTGATTAGCTGGTGGAAATCAGCCCCGGGGCGAGGTAATGTTGTCGATAGGAAGATAACACGCAAAGGGCCCGGGGGACATTCCCGTGGGACAGAACCAGTCTTTAGATTTTATTTCAAGTCGTCTCGCCCTCCACTCCGGCACGCCATGATGACCAGTAGCAGGGAGGCTGCCAGACCATTTGTCGTCTCTCTCTGTCAGCTTCAATTTACACGATGGCCTCTATCCACCCAACCCCACCCATCCTTCCCAGCAACCACTGGTCTCGACGTTTCAGGGGAGATTAGTGCTTATGGGGCTGATGCTGGAGGGTCTATTTCCTGTATAATAGTAGAGGAGGGTGGTGGTACGAACCATGTCGAAGCGTTTACGAATTTCGGATGGGGTTTAAAACATTTGTTTCGTTGTTACAATAACACACTACAGTAATACACATTACCATACACTAGGATTAATTTTTTTTAAAAACTTCATTTTGATAATCTTTGCTCCTGTAGACATTTGTACGCATTAAATTTACTGATCATAAATTCTTACACAGTTGTATTTTTTATTATTATAATAAGTGGACGCCATAGTTAATTGATTGTATTCTATGAATTAATTAGTCTATGGATCAAAATGACCCACGCCAGTGTGTCACTTTTATTGAGGCAGGTA
Organism: Physella acuta; assembly: GCF_028476545.2. Classification (NCBI taxonomy): domain Eukaryota; kingdom Metazoa; phylum Mollusca; class Gastropoda; family Physidae; genus Physella; species Physella acuta. Next base: position 265,609 of record NW_026732068.1, on the reverse strand, counting down.
TGTCATAATGGTCAGTTTAAGAGGCAGAGCTCCAGTCATCCATGACGGTCACACGTTAGGCCTGAGTGATCCATCACTTACCTGGCCATTAGCCGGGACAGTTGAAATGTTTATGTCGCCGCTCTACCGTCACATAGCGCGCGCGGATTGCTCAGCTCCGTGGGCCCAACACCACGCGACGGTCGGGGTGAGATCATCTCATTAATTAAATAATTTACTTTATAATTAGAGCCCAACACTGGCGCGGCATCAATATCTCGTGTGGCGTGGCTGACAGATGATAGATAGATGTATATTGTATGACAGATGATAGATAGATGTATATTGTATGACAGATGATAGATAGATGTATGTTGTATCTGTCAGCTCAATCGCCCAAGATCATTTGAAATCTGTCGCAAGGAGTGAAATGATTAAAACATCATGACAAATATAACGCCCTTTACGACAAGGTCTCTATATTATATTACTGGGCCCAGTCTAATGCATTACCCCAGACTGAATATTTGAACTCCACATTTCTAATCCCCAGAACTTTCTAAAATACCAAACTACGCGTCGCTACAATGTACATTATGTACAATATCAAGATCAGACAGTACGTAGAACAGATGAAGCAGAGTCCATCTGCTTATGCCGACACTGTATACACTTGCTGTACAGTCTGAAAGTAAGCCAAATTACAGCTAAAATATGACACGCTAACCAGTAATAGGAACCATTTCTCCGTTCTGTCGGTCCCCCTATATTTAACAGCACGGGGGACAATGGCGAGAGGAAAAAATAACATCCCCGACTAGACTCGCGTCAAATGCTGACATGTCTTCTAAAGATATTCGCCGTCTCCGAAAAAAAAAACCCAGAACACCGGCAGGATGAAATGTCAATATTATTTCAACCTTCTACAAGCAGACGTCAACCAAACGTATTGTTACAACACTTCCAGGTCCTAACAGGACAAACACGGTCTAAAACAATTAAGTTAAAATCCTTTTATAAATGCCGCATTTCGGAGAGCGATTATGAGATTTGGCTTATCGCAGTAGTCCGTCCATTTGTAGTCTGGTGGTTATACGATAAAAAAATTTTACAAGAGGGGGGGGGGGGGAAGAGACAGACGCCAGGCATACCCCTGGCGGTGTATTGTAAGCTCGCGAGACAGATACGTGTCGGCTGGCGACAAATCACCGCGACATTTCGCGAACACGGGCATTAGCCGCCTGAGTGTGACGGTGCGGCGATTTCACGAGATGGCGCACATCCTGAAGGAAACGGACCAACCCGGGGGTCGACGTCGCGGGGGCGCCGCGGTCCGTTATACAAAGATCTCCAAATGGACGTCAAGAAACCTTGTCAGGGCCGAGAGCTGAACAGAAGAAAGTCCCGTGCGGGGATCGATGGTGAAGGGAACCCCCGCTGTGCTGCTGGATATAATAGAGTCATTATGAAGATGGGGACACAATGATAATAGGCCCTTGGTGACGTAGCTCCAACGGCGACCAAACAAGATCATAATCTGGCAAGGAGGTGGGTGTGCTGAACAGAGAGGGGGTGAGGGGGGAGAGTGATTGGGGTGTTTTTTTAAGAGGAGCTGGGCGCTGCATGCTAAGATGGGAGTTGCTCGGGCAGATGTTCTAAAAGTTAATATTCATTAGGCATGGAGATAATTGCCAAGATGAAAATGGCCTAGGGAGGAAAAAGAACTTCGAGTGCTAGTAGGTGGAAAAAAAATATCTGCAAATATTAAACTAGTTGTTTGTATATTCAGTCAACCCAAAGTCATCGCCACACCCACTTGCTATGCACAAAGACCAGCTCACAGTTATCGTTTAGGTTGTAAGAAGCCACCCTAGTTACAGTAGTTACGTGCCAATTGTTTCTTGTTTTATATACTGGTAATGCAAGTTGATATGAAAAAGGTGTGGACACTATTTTTAGTTAAGGAATCAGTTAAAACCGACAGTGAAATAAAGAAAGAAAAATCATACGAAAACAAAGCGATGTAATTCCTTAAGACGGATGACACCGACAGATCTACCTTCATAACCAGTTAACAGTTTCACCAGCTGTATGTTTTTGAAAGAGAAATATTACGAGGACACCGAGAGTGTCTAGATCGGCGAGCGACAAGGAGGAGGAGAAAAATCCTCGTCATGATGGAGCATGACACTGGTGGCGAAACACGGGCACCCGCGGCCAGACTTGAGCCAAATCAACAGCGATGCTTTGTTTGGTGGCGGGCAGATTATCGGTGACAATTTATGAAATAGATTCCGGGTGTTGACTTACCGGGGGCCGGCGCTAGTTATCATCTCTATCAGCAGGTGCCCGCTGCGCTCGTTTGTCTTGGTGGAGTTACCCCCCTCCCGCACTTTCAAGCTGACGGGGGTTGTGTCCCCCTTTTCTACCTGACACTGCGGTTATCTTCCCCTCTCGGTGCCAGCACCTCACCAGACGTTTCTGGGACGGACGGCAGTTTGTGCGTTGGTTCTGTCACTCCAAGATTCCATAATGTCCAGACAATGCCAACCCTGGAGATTTTTATCTCCAAGTCTGATTCTTCAAAAAGATTTGTATTTGATCACATCAACATCTTTAATAGGAATCTCAGCTCCAACTATAAAAAAAATAATAATTTTGGAACAATTTCTTAAAATAGTTTCCACCTTCTCCCCACCCTTTACCCCCACTGTCCAAAAAGCAACGAACACAGAAACACAGCCTCATTAGTTCCCGCCCTAGATAGACGCCCGTAAACTCATTTTCCCAGCCATTGCTCTTGGTGTCCTCAGATAAAGCCTGCTCATTTACCGCCCATCTCACTAGTTAGTTATCTCCCCCGCTTGGCTTCTCTTACATTTACTCCGGGCTCGCTACAAAAACAACTTTTAAATGTTAACGCAAGGAACAATTTTATCATCAGTTCAGTGATTTTAAACTTTCATCATTTATGTTTATATGATTAATTTGTTGATTAATTAAAAGAAAAGCTCTCATTACAGAAAACATTTAAATGGCTGGACCTCGGTCATTTTACCTATAGATCAAAATGTTAAAGACTTAATGGGGCCTATTTTTGTCAAAATAAAAGACTGTTCTACGATCCCCAGAAAATTTATTGCGATAAGGCTTGTAGGAAAAAAAGTTTTTTTTTTTTTTTTTTTTTTTTTTAAATTCCTATTCAATAGTCGGTTATTCATAATTCACCAACTACATCGTAAAACACATCAGTCATTGGCCTAAGCTTAGATTTCTTATCTAAATCTTTTGAAAAGAGTTTTGAAAGAAAATTTTAGGACATCAATAACAAATTTATTAGTTGATGAATTAACAGGATACGAAGTTATCAAATTATTATTTGTATTATAATTATGTCCCTCCACTCGACTAAACCCAGATGTGTTCCTCTGCCAACAATCACCCATGAAAACTAGCTGGTACAACCCGATCTCTTGAGCCCGTCTCCATACAATCACCTATTAAACCAAACTTCTACAACCCCCACCCAGATGAGCACCTCTACCTACAATCCCCCATTACTAGCTACCTACAATCCCCCATTACTAGCTACCTACAATCCCCCATCACTAGCTACCTATCTCCACTTACGGCGATCAGGTGGGAGGGCAGGCCAACAGCGGCGCTTAATTGGCAGGGCTGGGGCCCGGGTCCAACTTTAATAGCCGTTACGATGCCATTCTCTCTGTCGGCACTGGTCAGCGGTTAAGATAGGGCACGGCCCTGCTGTTGTGAATGCTTTCTTTCAAACCCATCCTGGCACGATTCGGGTAATTAACAACGATAGCCCGTACCGATAAGGGACGGAATTATAAGGGTTTAGAGTTTCAAGAGGTAGGTTCCTGCCCTCAGCTTGAGAGACAATAGCAGGTCAAATACAGGACACGATCACTTGGTATTGGCCAAACAGAGCTGCATCTGGGCATTAGCAATGATGGTTACATCAGCTGAAACTGATGTTCTTAAGACAACTAATGACTTTAGTTATTACAATATTTTTATTGTATAACAAAGTATGCAAAAGCCTAATTTTTTAGAAAAAAATTATTTAACAGGAACATTTTCAGCTCTTGAGTTGGTCATGAGGTTGTAAAACAGCACACTTTATTTCGACTCAACAACACCTAGGTCTAGATATATTTAAAAGCTATATGCAGCAAACTGCGTGACGAGCAATGAAATCAATGGTGACCGGAATGATGCACAACGGATAACTGCGCAAGGGAATTTTTGTTTTCTTAAATCGACACAAAGAGTGAATACATGAACAAGGTAGCATATGAAACATATTTCCTCGAAATAGGTCAAAAATTAAAGTGTAATAGTATAATTAGTTTGTATTTGCGCATTACTCTGCGCAGTCTTCCGTTGCGCAGTTTTCCAATTGCGCATTTTTCTGGGAACCGAAATCGATTCAGCGCCTAACGCCACATTCATATACTTATCTTCTCTATTTCTATTTTGCCGTTTGAGTTCAAATCCGGGCGTATTTTACTAAATGATGGTCCCCTTATTTACACTATACAGCATACAGACTCATTAAAAACACACACTATTTTAATGATTTTGTTAATTGTATAAGCCCTACTGCCATTCCAAGTCCCAGACTGCTACACAAACTAGTTTTGATCTAAAATATGAATCCTATTACTACACCGAGTCCCCATGTCTGGGAACCACTGGCCTAGCGGAACTCTTTAATCACCGTAAATAATGGCAACTACTTGAGAACCGTCACCGCCACAAGTACCCCCTGTCTAAGGGGAGAGAAGCCGGTGGAGTAACCTCATTTGGGTTCTCTTCTGGCCCGGCTTGTAGCGGCACTCGAGCAGCACCGGCCCCGTGCTCGGCTCGAGTGTGTGGTAAACTAGAGGAGGCGCTGACGAGGATGGAGTGGACTACACCCTGCTCGTTTGTGTTGATTACTGCCTGATGGGAGGGGGCTCGCTGACGCCACACATAATCAAGTGCTTCCCCCCCACAAGATTGATACACGGATATTGCTGATCTGACGCGGTGTTCACAATCAATTACAGAATGCTATTGTAGGCCTACAATTACAATTAATGAGGGAATCAAATAACATTTCTAGAAAATAAAGTGATGCAACAACTCACACATAAGGGGCGTCACACTCCAGGAAGAGGGGGTATAAGACGTTTGTGACGATGTGTGACGAGGAGATGGGGTTTTTACACGGTTATTTTGTTAATATTCCTAATCGTGCCAAACGTAATATTTCAGCGAGGAATTTCTACTTTAAAAAGAGAATTACAGTATAAGGAGCGGGTAAGACCAAAGTGTTACGTCATTTTAGGATGGGGGAGGGGTGCTGACATTTTGTGAACATGAGGAGGTGGAGGTTCTGTAAAAAATGAGTGACGACATTTATGGACGACGCCCACAACTATATAGCGCAAGTTTGCTTTCTATTCTCTGGGGGGGGGGGGGGGGGGGATGGAAGAGAGCTTCCCATGTTGGCATGGATTTCAACTATCTCTAAAACAATTTTAAAATAATCAAATTTAATTTTTTCCAATTGTTTTCTGATAAAACCTAGAGGAAAAAAATAGAATTATGTAAGACGCCATAACAAAACAATAATTAACACGCTACCAGGTCATCAAGAAACCACAAAAGACCCGATCGCGCTACTGTTCATTAATTAGTAATTAATTGAAGAAGAATGCTTGAAAAAAGAGGGGGGGGGGAGCGAATGCAAAGTCAAGAGATTCAGGATACCACACAAGTCCGGCCATCTGCGTCAAGACATTGCATTGACAAACGGAGTGTCCGAGTAAATGAACTCTGAGGTCGGGAGGATAGCGCTGCTGCCCACGACCTGCGCTCGTTAATATGCGTCTGTTAACGGCAGTGGAACACAATCCTCTGGCTGTCACCATGCGCGGCTCTTGGCAGTTGTCACCGCCTGATGACGTGCCACCATTAACCACTGTCCGGAGGTAGCTCTCGCCAGTCCGTCACACGTGCTGTACACGTCAGGGTAACGTCATGTCACTTTCTACCGGCCGGGAGGTGGGTCAGAGGGGTGGGCTAGAGGGGTGGGTCAGAGGTGTGGGTCAGAGGGGTGGGTTAGAGAGGAGGGTCAGAGAGGTGGGTCAGAGGGGCGGGCTAGAGGTGTAGGTCAGAGGGGCGGGCTAGAGGGGTCAGAGGTGTGGGTCAGAGGGGTGGGTTAGAGAGGAGGGTCAGAGAGGTGGGTCAGAGGGGTGGGTTAGAGAGGAGGGTCAGAGGTGTAGGTCAGAGGGGCGGGCTAGAGGGGTCAGAGGTGTGGGTCAGAGGGGTGGGCTAGAGGGGTGGGTCAGAGGTGTGGGTCAGAGGGGTGGGTTAGAGAGGAGGGTCAGAGAGGTGGGCTAGAGAGGTGGGTCAGAGAGGTGGGTCAGAGGGGTGGGTTAGAGAGGAGGGTCAGAGGTGTAGGTCAGAGGGGCGGGCTAGAGGGGTCAGAGGTGTGGGTCAGAGGGGTGGGTTAGAGAGGAGGGTCAGAGAGGTGGGTCAGAGGGGTGGGTTAGAGAGGAGGGTCAGAGAGGTGGGCTAGAGAGGTGGGTCAGAGGTGTGCGTCAGAGGGGTGGGCTAGAGAGGTGGGTCAGAGGGTGGGTCGGGGGGCAGTGTTTCTTTCAGACATTTTTTTCTCCCGGGGAAGGGGTGGACACTAATATTTCCGGAAAGGGGGGCGGGGGGGGGGGGGGGAAGGCGGGGCAGAAACCACTGGTTAAAGTAATTCTATGTATTTTCTTAATACATTATTTCTGGACAAAAAAAAAAACTCTTGTGGCGAAGGTTCAGAGAATTGAGTTTGATAGCTGTTTTATTGTTAGGGCGGCTGAGTGTAGGGAACGTTGGTCCAATGTGTGGTTCAGTGAGATGTGTCCCAAAGGGGAGGTTCGGGGGTGGATTAGGGCAGCTGTGCTAGACCTGGCAAGGGTGTTGGTTCAGAGAACTCGGGACTTTTCGGTTTAACAACCACGAGCTTTACTGGCCCAACCACGCTGACTTCACACACATAAACAATACCTCTCTGAGTGACCTTGTAAAGCAATGCCAGATTTTTCACCAATTAAAGGATTAAAATATCAGATTTTGTTGTATGTCTTTTACCAGTGTCCAATAATGCCACAGTAATGGAATCCTCTTGGTTGTAAGATTACTTGTATATACGCATATGATTTGCTAATATCTTATCTATCCCTAGCCTAAGTCCTACAATAGCCTAAACAGTCTAGCCCTATTTACGAAAGGGTCTTGTGTCGGACACAGTAATACCAATACTCACAGATGTGTATATATTGAGGTGTATTTAGTTTTTGATACAACTTCTGGGGGTGGGGATCCTTTTATCAAAATACAAGAAAAGCTCGGGAACAAATCATCAAACAGAATCGACATCTGTAAAATTATTAATTTTAAATTTTTCATATCGTATTTTGTTGGGCTTTTTGTATATAAAGTTCTTCCTTTAGTTTTGTCATTGTATATGCTGATATTAAAAGTTACGCTATATTAAAGTTTATTTTTAAAAAGCATAATAAAGTTAGAAAAACAGGTAACAGTATGTGATTATGGAATTACTCATTTGTTGCTCAAAACAGTATATCTACAACCGTAACGGAAAAGTTGTTGATATAAATATTTCGAAAGCTTGCTTTATAGACTTCCTTACAATGGTAGTATTTAACATTGGATGAAGCGCAGTAGTAGATCTAACTAGATCTAGTACACTTTACCTTTATAAAAAAAAACAACCGTGTCGTATCCTGCGGTTCAACCAAGGTACGCAATAACAAGCGCGACTATTTTTTTCTCAACCTCCCCTAGTGGCGCTACGGGTATTTTTTTTTTTTTTTCAGCACGACAAGAGTCTAGGTTTACTCAAATGTGAAAATGTTGACTTAAGAGATACGACTTATTATGTCTGCGGTATGCAGAGGTGGAGCCAAGCCAAGCATGTGGCAGTAATTTATATTCAATTTCCCTCCGGGCTAGCACGCATTGTCCGCGCTCATGCGCCGAGCCGCTCCACGGACGCTGATGATTGGCTGGCGAAATGTGACGTGGGAACGAAGGAAAGCCCCGCCCCTTAGCGCGCACCGCTGAGGTGAGTGACAGAGCTGTTGGCTTGCCGAGGGTGTGGAGAAGACACTTGGCGATTTGTGTTGAGGCCGTGGAGGCCCCGGTGCCAGCAGACGGATTATCATAATATCGAACTGTTTCCTGCAGGGGGATGGCCAGTCGCTGATCAACTGGACAAGGCACATCCGGCAGTCAGCGGTTGCAACTCGTGGATTTAACTACCGCACCGTTTACAGGATTAGACACTCACTAAATCACTACACATTTCATCTTCAACTGGATTAGACGTTCATACCTCACAACTACTACACATCTTCAACACACCGTGTGTTATAAGAGTATCAAACATTGCTTTAGTAGGGTACCTTCACAAGTAGTGTTGTGATTTCAAGAGGATTTGAACCACGGGTTTCGAGGCTACCGCCCGTGGGTTAGTGTACAACTGGTTGACAGCGAACCACCGGGACACCTAGACCGTGTATTAGACCTGGCTTAACCAGACTAGTTGGTCTTGTCATCAACTCGAGGTTGGCCGCTGGGAGGGGAAATCTCGAACAAGACCTCCCCAGGTCACACAGGTGGATTGGTTTTAAAGTCAGGGTCAAAGTTCATTCCAATTTCACTTTGCTAAGGAGAAATCTAAACCAACAGGAAATTCAGTAATATTTCATAATAATCGTCTTTTTGTTTTCAAAGTGCTAGCGCCATTGTATTCAACACATCCCACTCAAGTGCTTCCAGTCGTTGTTGCATCATTCCGTGTTTGGCTGACATCCACTGGTCGTATTCTAAACGTAAACACACCAGGCGCGAACAACGGATACTAGTGACCGCCGTCACCTGCGCTGTCACAACAAAACCTCACATCAACCTAACGAAAACAATGCCCCGCATTGAGTAACACACAGTTTCCATCAACCCGCTCCACAGCAATACCAACCCCAACACATTTAACGGTGCCAGGAGAGTTGACACGACGAGCGTGCATTGATGAAGTGTGAGTACAGCAGCCCCGATAAACTCGAGCCCAGCCCCTACCTCAACAACATGCTGCTGGAGGGGACGTCCCCCGACATGATGTCCGCCCAGTCCAAGCTCCTGTTCCAGATCAACAAGTACTACAACGAGCGGGTCCACTCGAGGAAGGCCAACATCAACAAGACGACCCGGGAGGTCTGTAAGGTGGTGCAGGATGTCCTCAAGGAGGTCGAGGTGCAGGAGCCGAGGTTCATCAGGTAACCCACACTCACCTATACTTCCATAGGCTTTGTTTTATTTACATAGTAGAGCGGTTATGTTAAGGACATAGTCAAATATGTTAGATGTAAGGTTTACAGAAACCAAAGTTATATGTAGCTGTAGTTACATTACAGAAACAGTCATATATAGCACTTGTCATGTTACTGACACACAGTCACATACAGTAATTAAAATTACAAATACATTCGCATATAATAGCTGTTAGATTACAGATACAGTCACATATAGCAGTTGTTATGTACCTGACACAGCCTCAGTCCCTGTTAGATCTTATCTTTTCCAATCTTACGGCCTAATTAGTAGCAGTTAAATTACCAACTTAGTTACCTAACGAAAATACAGGTAAGTAGCATACATACATATCAACGGCTAACAGTACATACATTGTCAGTTAAGTAACTAGTACACAACTTCATATAGAAGCAGTTTGGTCACTAATAAAGAATTATTTTACAAATTGAGAATCTGACATGCAATCACACATTAGAACTAAGGTTAGAGACACAAAGTAACAAATACTTGAGTAGCTGACATAAAATCATCACACAAACAGTAGGCAACAACATATATCTACCGCAAAAAAAGCTGACATATTTACAATTTCATTACTATTAAATCAATAAAATAACAGTTACAAATTATAAGGAAGATTTTACTAATAATGTATTCAATATCTTTATTCACTCTGGTACACTAAATACTGATAGCCAACAATTTTACTATGATCCCATTTTTTTAGGCACAAAAATAGAATATAATTTACTTTTAGTTTCAAGCTGCTACTAAAACCGCGATGTTTATGTAATAATAAACATCACATACATACTGAAATCAGCCTAAAGAGAATTTAATATAGCTGTTGTTGTCACATAATATGTAAAATAAAAGTGATAACTTCTTGAGCTTAACAAAAACATTATACAGCCGTTATTTGTTTGTATTTTTGTGTTTGGTTTGCTTGAACATCTTTTGGAGATAACTGTTTTCTTAAAATTAACAAGTCAAGTTAGTAAAACTTCATTATATTTCAATAAGGACCTAACCGTTCAAATGACGGGTCCCACTAACCCCCCTCCCTAACAAGTCCCAGTTACAACTTGGGACGTTGTAAGGGGCAGATGTTTTGAAGCAAGAAAAAAACCCACAACCTACCTACATACATACATCGTGACATTTTAATGACCACAAGGGAGGGACAGGTTAGACGCCTGTAGCGTGAAGGATTTTAATACAATCTAGCTTGCCGTTTTCAGGCGAAACAGTTAGCCCTACACGGGTCTTCGTTTTCATCTCTAATCCTGACATTAATTTCTCATTAACACGCGCGATTTCTATAATATTTTCAAAAAGACGCAGGCGTACTAAGCAGTACTTTTGATCTAATGATTAATTTACAGAGTATGCAACTATTGAAACTGTTAATTATGTCTCCACAGTTCACTGACAGAGGTCAACATGCGATATGAAGGGGTCGAGGTCATATCAGCCACAGAGTTCGAGGTCGTCCTCTACCTCAACCAGATGGGCGTCTTCAACTTTGTGGACGACGGAACGATCCCTGGGTGCGCCGTGCTCAAGTTGTCGGACGGGAGGAAGCGGTCCATGTCCCTGTGGGTGGAGTTCATCACGGCCTCGGGGTACCTCAGCGCCAGGAAGATCCGCTCTCGCTTCCAGACCCTGGTGGCGCAGGCCGTGGACAAGTGCAGCTACAGGGACGTGGTCAAGATGATCCCCGACACCACGGAGGTCAAGCTCAGGATTAAGGAGCGGTACGTCGTCCAGATCACGCCGGCGTTTCGCTGCGGCGGCATCTGGTGCCGGTCCGCCGCCCACTGGCCGGTTCCTCACGTGTCCTGGCCTAACCCGAACCTGGTGGCCGAGGTGAAGACGGAAGGGTTCGACCTCCTCTCTAAGGAGAGCATCTACATGAAAGACAAGCAATCCGCCGCGGAGGGAGACGCCTGGGTCATGTCGTTCCGCTACGCCGAGGACCGTCTTCTGTACGGCGGGTGCCGACGGCGCTGTTTGAGCATACTGAAAACCCTACGAGACCGTCACCTCGACATACCGGGCCAGCCCATCCTCAACTACCACATGAAGACCCTGCTGCTGTACGAGTGCGAGAAGCACCCGCGGGAGATCGAGTGGGATGACACGTGCATCGGGGACCGGATCAACGGCATCCTGCTCCAGCTCATCTCCTGCCTGCAGAACAGACGCTGCCCGCAGTACTTCCTGCCCACGGTGGACCTCTTTAAGGGAAAATCTCCCGCCGCCATGGACAACGTGGCCAAGCAGGTCTGGAGGCTGGTCCGCGAGCTGCTCACAAATCCTCGAAGTTTCGAGGCACTTTAACACAACCAATCAACCATTGCGCTTGGTCCAATAGAAAACTCGTCATTTCCAAAGAATTTTCATACTTAATATTGTAAAAATATTTTTTTGGGATCCTTTACTGTGGTTTGGACATCAACAACGGCCAACAACACAATCGAAGTCAATCATGACTTTGAGCGGGATGTATAGATGTGAGAGGAAAGTTTCTGTGGCGGTGTCTGTACCTGCAGCCATGGAGCTACTCTCCACATGTTTGTGTGTTGTGAACCTTTCATACCGGTAACACAGACATGCACACTAGCACGTGTTATCAACTGTAAGTTATCACTGTGGCTGTATACATTCGTGTCAGTTAAAATGGACAATGTTTACCGATCTACACAGTGATCTGATCGGATATTGGCAAGACTGTAAGCCTTCGCCTATTTATTGTCTACAATCACAGGTAAATATTGTGTCAGTCAAGTTGTATCATTCTAATTGACAAAAGTCACTTTTGTACATAAAATTAAAACAGTATAGATTAATTGTATGATCATACTTTTTCGAACAAAATCTCTTTTAAAATGTATGGGGTAATTATTATTAATGATTTTTTAGCTTTTGTATAATGGGCTTATTCAATATTGCTTTTGTTTCTCATTTTTTTTTAAAAAGTGTCCCAGTATGATAGACATAATGCTGAAATCGTGGTTTTTATATTTTGTATTTTCAATAACCTGGTGCGACACGCTAGATATATCGGTCCATTTCTTCGTTCTTCCAGTTGATGTTCCATTGGTTTACCCTGGTGTTGTAGATATGAGAACATTTCGTTCAGCGGTGCTAAAACATTGTCCTTAGCTTATTAGTTCAACATATTTGTCTTCTATGCTTGGTTATTTATTAAATTATTAATGCTATACTGAAGTGATTGGCTGATTTATTTGTTGTAAGAACATGTCTGTCTTTAAATTTTCAAAAATCAAATATTTATATGGGGGTCTTAATAGATCGGTGTGCCTTAAGAAATCTAACCATCTTAATTAAGACGTATTTGTGACGTTATAATAACCTTTAACCTAAGCCAGCGACACTATAGCGGCAATAAAGTGTGGATGTGGCGAACAAGTACATAAAAAACAAACCACAGGCTGTAGTTAATTTAGGATGTAATGTAAATTATATGAACCTAACGGAGATTCCGGCAAACACTGCGTCAAACGGCTTAAAAACAAAACCACTAATCGAAACCTTAATGATACTATAAATACAACTATAAATACAACTATAAATACAAGCAAACCATGTCCAAGAAATCAAAATAAACTAATTAATATCTATCAGAACTTAGCACGGAGTGACCCTTATCCCAAAGCAAAAATTGTGTTACAATACTGCATTATCATGGTTGTATACAGCAAAACGTGTGTACATTTACATTTGAAAACAAACTGTAGCACATTACACATGACATTTGTTTTCAGCCACCAGCCATCAAGGAAAACAAAACAGAATTGTTGTAAATAATTAGATGTTATTGCAGTCATTAATTAAAGGAGAAATCGGGATGTAAATTAATTATCATAAATACTTTCAAGTTAAAGGTGTATTTAAATCAGAATGACAATTAAATATTTTAAAGAAGAAATATCGGCAACCATAATAAAACAACGAATTAACACGGTAGAACATTGCAAAAAGAACAAAGCTTTTTAAAAAATATAACCATGCTAAATGAGGATTATTTAAGAAGGAAAGTATGAGTTTGGCCAGTACCATAGGCCAGTACAACAGATTTTTTTAAAAATATACACATACTAAATGAGACAGGCCATTACAACAAGGGGAGATATACATTGGACTCTGGCATTAACACACACAACACATTCCTGTAAATTACAGGACTCTACGACTAAATACTGATAGATATTACATAGGCATATGTTACTTTAGTGAAGCCTGATGTTAAGCATTTGAAGTTTGTATAGATTCTATATTTAGCCATAGGCCGAGTAAAATCAATAAATAAATATTCATACTTGTGAATATTTTAAAAAGATTAATTTTTAAATTTTCATTTGTTGAAAATAAACTAACTATTAATTGTACTTTAAACTCTAAAATGACTAACTGTATTACACTGAAAACATATATAAGCAAATTATAAGTCGATTATTTTAGAGCTTAATGAAACTACATGTGTTAGACGAACATAAATGTGTGATTGGAGGTAGTCTAAAATAAAATTTAAATTCTAATGAGATTACAGGTATTTAAAAGTTTAGTTTTTAACTAATTCAAAAGGTACGTTTCTAAGAAATACAAAAGTTTAGTTTTAAACAAATTTAAAAGTTTAGTTTGTAACATAACACAATAGATAAACAATGCTATGTATACCATCGGGCGGTACATTAAAGTCAAGGCCCCTATTTCGTGCGCCTGTGTGCCCTTACATCAAATGAGATTAGACGGCCATGTGTTGTGACTGCCCTCTGGCCATCATATCCTACCAGCAAGGCCATGTTTCCGTTGGATCAACTATCGATTCGGTAAACCTCGTATCGGTGTGGTCGATGTGTAGGTAACCTACAGGTGTATGTGTGTGTCACATCTCTTTGATCTATGATTGATTGATCCGTTCATCGTTACCACACCTTTACTAAGTCACGTTAAGAAATCAGTAAAACTTTAACAGAGTGAAGTAGAGAGTGGTCAATGTGAATCCCCGTATAATACAAGTAAAAATTTAACTTAGAGTGAAGTAGAGAGTGAAGTCAATGTGAATCCCCGTATAATACAAGTAAAACTTTAACTTAGAGTGAAGTAGAGAGTGATCAATGCGAATATATGTATAATACAAGTAAAACTTTAACTTAGAGTGAAGTATAGAGAGTGGTCAATGTGAATATCCGTATAATACAAGTAAAACTTATCTTAGAGTGAAGTAGAGTGTGGTCAATTTGACTCCCCGTACAATACAAGCGTTGTATAGGCGGTTTGACTGTGTGTGATGGGGGGGGGGGGGGTGATAGCTTTAGCATGATGGTATTTTTTTAATGCTTCTCATGTTCTGCGCGGTTCAAGTATTACACCGGCTGTTGTGTGTTTGCTACTTGCTAATATTTGAATACTATCAATACAACTGGTTAAAGATTAAAAAATAAACAACTGAAATTTCGATAGAAACATTTTTTTCACTAAGTATTCACAGATTTCATAATTTAAAAAAATAAGTGAGCTAAGATACTTGAGTTAAGATTTTTGAGCTAAGATTGAACTAATATTGTGGTAAAAGATAGTTGATAAAATTGCAATAGCCTCTCACTTTCTGATCAAATAAGAATATGTTTTTATAGTCAATTTATTTGTGCTGCGGTTTTCACAGGAGTCGGAGAAATTTTAAAAATAAAATTTAAAACAATTTTTAAAAATTCTAAGGGATCCGAATTGATTAAAATGGATTAGTTTATCTCATTATCGCCAATGTTTCACCCATTACTGATAATGAAATATGAAATCTAGCAACAACAATAAAAATGAGCATATTGTCCTTACTGACCCCCTTTTAATTTGTTATAATAAAGTGGTGGTAACGCCCCATCAACAATGGCGTAAACTACATTATTTTCTTAATGGGCGAGACTAGTTGTACGTCCTTGACCTTAAGTACATAGCAGGCCCTATAACAGTTTTAATTAAATAAACACATTGTTTTCGTCTTGGTTACAATTGGAAACAAAAATTCTTCAAAGCTCTTGACGAATGATGTTTTTTTAATACACAATTGGTAAAGGTTGCCGAATTGAATCATGATTGCTAACCCGATGGTTAACACTTTCTTGTCCATATATTTTCGATATATATCTAGATCTAGTAAATGAGTGGCAGTTAATGCTTGCGTTCTTAATGGATGTTTTTTTTTTTCAATTTATTTTCAAGATGTCTAAAAAATTGGATATTCATTATAAATAAAATATCGTGTAGAAATAGCAATTTTAAAGGAAAAAAAATAATTCAGAAATCGCGCGTACAAAAAATATAAGTACAACACCACAATATTTTTTTCCTCGTGTTAAAGGCCTACTAAAACTTTATTTTTTACGCATAAATAAAATATGATAAAGAAAAATAATTATTTACACGATAGTTTGTTTTTAGAAAAAAAAAAATCTGCAATCTATAGTTTGATGACCTATTTTTCAAAGCCTGTTTTCAAGAAACTGGCCGTGTGATTTATGTTACGTAACGGAGGTCGCCATTGATTTCTCTCACCCTGCTTTAGTTTTTTTTATTAACCACGACAACGCAGGTGACTTCGATTACTTTCAAAACTGGCTGTTATATACTTTACTGCTGTGGTTTACTAGCGTGCTGTCAAACAGGCTGTCGCATTACGGTAGCCGTATGGTGGCTGCACGGTTTCATTACGGAGGTTTTTGTTTCGCCGTGCTCTCTATGTATTGTATCAGTTGAAGGCACTTGCCGATTTGCCTACCGGGTAGGCCCTACCCTATTATTGAATAATATCACACATTATAATATATAGATCTATACCAAAAATGTTTTACCATAATTCTCAGACTAACACCAACAGAAGCCATACCATAATAATAGCAGTAAACATAAAATTAATAGACATCGAGATTACGCGAAAGTATTTATTCTGCTGTATTTAATTAAGACTTCCGTAACTTGGAACCTTAGAGCAATGTTTATATTTTGTAAAATATCAAATCGGCTTAACCCATTAAAAAGAACAGGGAGCCATTTAAAACAAGACCCCCAAACCAGTGGCCGAAGCATCAGCAGTAAGCTGTCATGGGCGCTCGAGTTTTCATGGCTAGGCTGCCACGAGTGTGGTCTGGGTGTGAGCGAGACCTGTCGCAGGCCCAGGGTAGGTGTCACCCGCCACACAAAGTCCGTGGGACGGGGCCAAAAAAGCTCGTCAAGTCCCGGGGATGGGGGGCAAAAAGCAAAGGCAAAAAAAAAAAAAAAAAAAAAAAAAAAAAACAATAAAATCCACATAACGTGGCTGAGGGGGTGGGGGGTGAAATAACGGTGAGGTGGTTTCAACAAAAGCCTAGAGTTGAGGGAATGACAACACGGAGAGGTAACTTTAAAAAGATAGGATATTTTTTCCCAGCATACCCCAGGAGCATGCAAATGAGCTGTTCGTTTATGCCCGCGCCCAGAGCAGCAGAGAAATAGAATACCGCCCACATGAGAGAGAGACTGCAAGTATCGATTTTAAAGCTTTGGACTGGTAGTACTGGTTGGTTCTGTTACACGGTGAATGAGAACAAATCAGGCAGCCTAAGACATTGTGCTAGTTCTTACAGTCATTCATGCTTGATTTTGCGGACACTTTCTAGTGTTGGGTTTCAGCATCGTCGCTACATATAATCATGGCGCAGTTAAGAACAGTTAATAACGGTGATCACCCCCCCCCCCTCCAGCCCGTGTTTCACCAGACTGACCGTTATCAGCCCCAGCATGCAATGTTGCGATAGTTAACCCCGCGGTGACCTACAGCAAGCCGTGAGCCACACACCCACATCAAAGGCCCGTGGGGCTGCTGCTATCTGAGCCGGGGACCACCACTGGTGTGCCATTTTACCGTCTTCATCTGGCCACAACAGCTGATCGCTTCTCACTAATTTTAGCAGAGTTTAGATACTGTATGAGGCACTTGCACTGCATACCCTATCGCTGTATGCCCTGGGTGGCATGTATGATTATAACAAATATTGCAAATGTATTTAAAAAATAAAATAAAACAGTACCCAAATACAAGTGCCTTGAATAACATTGTGTGACTCGTTAATTATCTAAATACCAGTAGAGCTTGTTATTATATATTACTATGCACCTTACAAAACTAATCCCCAATCCATATTTTTTGCCCTAACCCAAAGAAAAAAACCAAACACTAAAAATTAAAGTATGACTATGAACAATTTTCGTCATATAAAAATGTGGGTACGGCTAATTGACAAGAACACATATTGTTTGTGTCAGATATCAAACCTATACAGCACAACAGTTTTACATTGAAAAAGTGCATTAGACCAAAGGTTTCCAACACTAGGGGTGCGCCTCCCTGTGGAGACACAAATAGTGCTAGGACATGCGTGAATATTTTCGCAGTAACATATCAATATTTAAAAACAGGAACAGCTATAAGTTGGTAAATACTTATATAATGAAATCTAAACCAAGTGGTTGATAAAGGTACAAGAACTCGTCAATGTGAAGAAAGAACAGTGTAGCCAGATAGAAGCCAAGCCCAGCATTCTGGCTTAACTATTCCGTATTTACAATGTTTCCTCCATTAATTCGACCAGTCAGTTCCCTGCGTTGTTATTTAGTCCAATGAGGCTTAATGTTGAATCAATAACTATAAGCTTTTGAATAAAAAAAAATACATATTTTATGAGACGAGAAGGGGTGGGGGAAGGGCCAAGCTCTTTTTTTTTTCAAGGGAATAAGTTTGGATACTGTACTAGACTTTGTAGTTCTACGCACAGTGGATATTACAGTAACAGTACATAACTACATGCGTACAAGATAACTGCTAGCCACCGTGCCCTATCATGGGCAGTGCGTACATAATAGCAGTTATCCCACTACGCTACCACGGGCAGTTATCCACACTACGCTACCACGGGCAGTTATCCACACTGCGCTACCACGGGCAGTTATCCACACTACGCTACCACGGGCAGTTATCCACACTACGCTACCACGGACTTCTGGTTCTAGAACAAACACGACAAGCGGCAACGGAAGAACCCCCCAGGGTAATTAAGGGGGGCTTCTGTCAAACGCCACGCTCCCTGCGCGATCGATGAGACTAGGGGCCCTGATTTCTACAATCATACCATTATCAGGCCGTGGATCTTTGTAACAGCATCAACCCGAAGGCCCTGTGTCATTAGACGCTAGTTAAAAGTGAGAGCGAAATTTGTGTATGGGTTATACGGTGTCCTGGGCAGTCTGTACAGAGCAGCAACAGCTCGACCAACCACACCGTTCATTAAGTTAGCTCATTAAAGCCCGCACAAAGTCCCCGCCTCAGTCTTTATCTGCCCACACGCCCGTGAAGACAATCATTGGCCCGATTCTACTGTCACGTGACTAGGGTTGTGACGTAGTGAATCTCTGCCTGTGTGGGCAGCGCAACTTGGAAAAATAAACATGCTGGCATATTGTGCCACTAGACTAGACTTAGTGTAGAATGTCTTTGTTTTTGTGCGTGTTATTGCGGCTGGCTAAGCATGTAAAAGAGTCAACGTGTGTCTGTAGTTTGTTATTGTGGATATGCATTCCTGGACAACATCATCTTACCACACACACACACACACACACACACACACACACATCACCGTAGGTATCACCATTTAAGTTTTAAAATGATTCTGTCAACCTGCCTTTATCACCACCTGATTATAGAATCACCCACAGGCAATGCTCCCTCTAAACTGTGCGGCGCAGTGATTTTGTAAAAAAAAAAATATATATCCTTGTGTAAGACTTTTAGAACACCGCACACAGAAAATACATTGTGCACACTAGCCTTTCCCCCTTATAGGGAACATTACCTACAGGTATCACCACCCTAGTCTTACAGTCCTCCACAAGCCTGTATCATTACCATCTCCCCAGCACGCGACAGTTCCCATCTCCCTCATCCTGCGACTGTATCCCCCAGCCTGCCATCGCTAGGGGAGTCTCGAATGCTGGTCTCCCGGCTGGCGAGGTGACAACGTGGACCACCCTGGGACGGGCTGGAGAACGTCACATCCCTATCGGTCTTCATTAGCACAACTGACCAAAGACAGCCCAGAGACCCCCTTAGCCCCTTGCTTCCCCACCACGGCGGTTAATAATGGGGAAAATTATAGATTTTTTTAAACCCTCAAAAAAAAAAAAAAAAAAAAAAAAAGAAAAAGAACGCAATATCGTTTGTAACAAACGTTCTCTCTAAGGAGAAAAAGATAGGGTGCAAAGTGTATATTGTGTGAGGGGTGTTTTTAAAGTCTTGTACAAGGATATATGGATTTTACAAAATGATTACGCGGCAGGTTCAAAACTACTGCGAAGCCCAGCGATCCCGCAGCTCAGGAAGAACCGTGTTCATAACCCTGTTTCTAAACCTATACCCCATCACAACATTGTTTTTTAAGCCTTTGTTTCTAAGCTTACATCCCATAGCAATATCGTTTGTCTTTGTTTCTAAGCTTACATCCCATAGCAATATCGTTTGTAACCATCTGTTTCTAAACTTACTGCCTCAGTTAACAAACAACCTTACTACACCGTCACACATACAAACCCCCATGACACAACAGGTTTTAAACCCAACTCCTCTCCCTCCGTCCACATTACTAGCATACACAGACGACAAACCACGTAGCATCTTCACCTTGAGTGGCAGTGCTGGAAGCGTCCAGCGGCCAGGGGAAGGAAACAACAACATACCAGACATTACCACTAGACAGGCAGGAGAGGGAAGGTGGGGGCTTGAAGTATGTGTAGAAAGATTGGACCACAATAATACAATGGTTTAAAATAGATCTCCTACAGTGGAATCAAGCTAGACTAAAACTTAAAGAATTCTATCTTTTAAAATAAATGTTTTAAAAACATCTAGTAAAGAAACAAAAGCAATCCGATATTTTAAAATTAATTCACAGCGTTGTAAAATACATGTTCCAAGTGAGGTTTCGCTATATTAACATGAGGAAAAATATTCCAATAGGTTAGTTCTACTCCAACGAAGCAAACAACAGCTATTAAAATACAATTGAGTGTACTGAATGATAGAAGCCGTGCACCACACAAAGGTATTTTATGTGACACGATTGAAATCTATCGATCGCTTTGATAATGAATCATTAATACACAGTACATGTTTTTTGAAAACTAAGCAATGTAAGAGTTTTTTGTTGTTGTTTTGTACAATTATAAGTAGTTCAGTTTGATTTTTTTTTTTAGATTGTCCTTGTGAGGTAATTAAAAACAAATAATGCAACACTCAGTATGAAGTTTTAAAGGCTGTCGACCTACATAATTTTTTTTTTCAATTACTAAGGAATCAGCATAAAAAATGCATACAAATGTTTTAATAACAATCTTTTATGAAATAATGCACTAAAAAGGAGAGAGAAAAAATTATTTTCTTTAAATATATAATAAAACACTACTATTTAAATAACAATGAAGAAAAGAGTGGGTCACTATATTATTTATTTATGAAGGTCACTCAAAAATTTAAAATAACCTAAGTAAATTTCTTATATTATGTGAAATTTCTTTTACCTAACTGAAACAGTACTCAAGCTGATGTGTTCACACACAAATAAAGTACCACACCCGGTTAACGGAAATCGTTCAAAAGTTGATAGAATACTGCATATACAATTTAATATATATATATATATATATATATATATATATATATATATATATATATATATATATATATATATATATATATATATATATATATATATATATATATATATATATATATATATGAAATTTCGTCTACCTAACTTAAGCGGTGCTCTAGTTATTGGCCTTTGAGATACCGGTACAACTTACGGTTATTGGAAATACAGATCTAAATTTGATACAATACTTATATATGAAATTTCGTCAACATAACTGAATTAGTACTCAAATTATCGTGTTCAAAAACACAGACAAAATTGCAAAATTAAGTTTTTCTGTTAGGAAGGATGTAAAACGTCAAAGTTTGTCAAAATCTCTGTTAAAATTTGTTGCACGATTACGATGCATCCTTTTGTTTCGTAAATGATAAAGTAGGGAGGTGCAAAACGGCGAGAACTGTCAAAATATCTGTTAATTATTCAGCCAGCACGATTGCAATACTTCCTCTATCCTCTGTATACGAGAAAGTATAAAAAGAAGCTGTACGGTCAGCTAAACTACAGGAATCACACAAATAATTAATCACATTGTTTTGTCTTTTATTCAGTACAATATTTTTGCTCCCCACTTACAATAATTTAAATTGTAAAACAGGCGAGACATGAAAAAAAAATTCGCATGTTAATATATTAGGAGGCAACAACCTGCCTTGTGACTTCCACACCTGCGGACCGTGTTCTACCCCCAGCCAGTCGGGCACCCCCTCCCCTGTCGTTCACAAATAGGGATGAGCTATCGCCGATCCCCACCGTAACCCAGAGCAGCTTGTCTATCCCGTAACAAGACAGTAACTGATGGCGCTGTCTCGGAGCTGGCCAGTGAATGATGATGGCGTCGCTAGAACCGCTGGCCTTCGTCAAACCGGGACCTCATGTGGGATACACTATTTATCCTCTGCAGTGGAAGCAACGTTTTTTTTTAAAATATATAATAATTCAACCTTTGAACTTTAATGGTTTCAAAGATGCCACGCTATTTATCATTTAAAACATCTGCTTACCTGAACCATTGTGGTGGTGGTGGTGGTAGGGGGGGGGGGTGCTGATATGCAGAACAATAAATAAAACGGTCGCGTAACAACTTTGACTAGGTTGAAACAGCGTCGCTACATCAAGCTACAAAGCATGCCGAAAAAAATGTCTTTGTAAATCAAATATTTATTGGAATAAAAAAAAATGGAGAAAATACAGCAAATCAGTCGAATGGATAATTGGTTTGAATATTTATAGGAATAAAAAGAAAATTGAGTAAATACAGCAAATCAGTCGAATGGATGCTTGGTTTGTTATGGTAATGTGGGTAGGCGTGCATTCCTCCTGGTGACCATTAGCACAGGAAGTCGGGTGATGCGTCTGCGCAGACGCAACTTTCAGCTGACTTCCTCTTGTCAAAGCGATGTGCACGCATCACGTGGTAACAGCAAATAATTGACCACGGCTATCCTAACAGAAAGCGGGGATTTGTCTGAATTCTTGTTAAAGCCTTTATTTTTTAGTACGATTCTTTTTCTTAAATTCTACTTGTACTATTTTTGTAGACTAAGTTTTAAATATTAAAAAAACCACATTGACGTAATGCGTTCATTTTACAAAGCTTGCGATAAGATTTGTATTTTGTAGTTGTTGTTTTTTAAATATTATATGTAATCTAGTTCTTGATATATTTGGTTTTTTTTTATCTAATGTATCAAAAGACAAAAAGACACAACATTGTATTATTTAAAAAATTGAAAAATTGAAGACGAATGACAATATAAAACTGACTTCTGACCAATTTATATAGCCTACAGACAATACATATCCTCGAAATACACTTATTGTTCTGAAATTATTTTTTTTTAAATATAGTTTTTTTTTTTTTTTTTTTTTTAAAACCAGCTCTTTTAAATACCTGAAGTGTATCCCAGATGACGAATGGGAGGATAAAATTAGCATTGACGACCAAAAGACAGTTATGTATAATTGACACAAAAATATGCCGCCGTCCTGAGATTTATGATAAAACTATGGTAATGCTAACTATGGCTGCAACGTGTCTATTCGCTGCCGTCTGATGCCTTACTGGAATACAATGATAAGACTGTAGGGTCAAATTAATTGGGTGCCAATTAGTAGATACCTCCATGATGACTTAAGTCTTGGAACCAGTAGGAAATCTGCACGTTTGTCTTATAACCAGTAGGATATCTAAGTAGCTTAAATTCTTAAAACTAGTAGAATATCTAGATGACTTAAGTCAATATCCACGCGCTTGTCTTATAACCAGCAGGATATCTAAGTAACTTAAAGTCTTAAAACTAGTAGAATATCTAGATGACTTAAGTCAATATCTACACGCTAGTCTTATAACCAGTAAGATATCTAAGTAACTTAATGTCTTAAAACTAGTAGAATATCTAGATGACTTAAGTCAATATCTACACGCTAGTCTTATAACCAGTAAGATATCTAAGTAACTTAATGTCTTAAAACTAGTAGAATATCTAGATGACTTAAGTCAATATCTACACGCTAGTCTTATAACCAGTAAGATATCTAAGTAACTTAATGTCTTAAAACTAGTAGAATATCTAGATGACTTAAGTCAATATCTACACGCTAGTCTTATAACCAGTAGGATATCTAAGTAACTTAAAGTCTTAAAACTAGTAGAATATCTAGATAACTTAAGTCAATATCTACACGCTTGTCTTATAACCAGCAGGATATCTAAGTAACTTAATGTTTTAAAAGTAGTAAAATATCTAGATAACTTAAGTCAATATCCACACGCTTGTCTTATAACCAGCAGGATATCTAAGTAACTTAATGTCTTAAAACTAGTAAAATATCTAGATGACTTAAGTCAATATCTACACGGCTTGTCTTTGAGCCACTAGAATGTCTTCAAGACTAAGATACCAATCTGTCTGAGAACATACACTGTGTTTTTCTTGACCATTTGGACACCAGTGTGTCCTGGTCAGCACACCTTTACCATCGTTAACGTCCAAAAATAGCCATCTCGTACAGAAATAACGTCCCTGACAGACGTACTTAACATTAACCACTGAGGGCAGACTGGCTGAGGTTTTACCTGGTTACACTAATCCACGGGGCAGGTGAGAGGATTATTCAAATTTTACAATATCTGCCGGCCTATGAGGGCTTATAACAAAAAATAATGAACGAAAGTAGCGACAGTTTGTGCTCAATTTTTTTTTTCATTTTTTATATAGTTATTCTAGACAAAGAACTTTCTATCCCGTTTTTCCCGGCTCATACATTTAGTTATTTCGTCCCTATAACTGTCATCTCTCCAACTTCTCAAATAACCACTGAACACGGATAACCCTGCAACAACGACAGCTGTAAACCTCTCTCATGCCCTAATATCCCGCGTACATTCAGCTCTAGGTAAAATCTACTCTATGACACAACATCATGTTTTTGTGTGACTGTCGGTGTAAGAAAACATTTAAGGCTTAGATTAGCTTCCGCGTCCGTAGACAGAGCCGGCAAGGTATTACTCCAGTGAAGACCGTAAGACCCGCTCATCCGAGAGCGAAAACTGTCAAGCTGGTCTGGGTGAGCAGCGCGGGGCCGAGGTTGTGGGGACGGGGGTAGTGGGGTGGAAGGACGGCGCCAGCTTCACATTCACACGCGCCCCTGTTATGAAATACGAACTGAGGTTCGGCGCCCAGACTCGAGTCACTAATGTAAAGCAAATCCACTGGCTTTGACAGTCTGACACCTCCTCCCCCCCCTCAACCTCTTTTAAAAATAAAAAAGTTGGTGATGTGGAGTAGTTTCAAATTAGCTAACAAGAAAATTATTTACTTTTAAGCTGTTGTTCAATTTAAATGAAGGATAATGCGGTCTGATTGCAATTTAGCTTACATAGACTAAAATAAGAAACAGCGAATAAGTGACAGAGAATTATATAGGATGTAATCAAAACATAAAGGCAGTTAAAACAATCAATAATAGTTGATTTGAAAAAAAAAATTCTGATTTTACGGACTACATTGACTGGCCAGTACAAAGTTGCGAGCTAAAGGGAAAAAATTGGAATTGTGGTGTAAATCAGTTGCGTAGGTGACATTCATCAAAACAAATATTTTTATTTACAACGCTTAACTCTAAACACTCTAACACACTCATTAATGTATCATTTAACAGCGTTTGTAGCAGGTTTTTGTTTCACACTGAAGAACATTCCCATCAAATAATTAACTACGCTATCGCCTAACCACCTGCCCCTTGCGATAATGAAGCCGTACCGATGCCTAACCAGTCTCCGTCACTCCCCTGTCCGGCAGATAGTATCTCGCCTGTCGCGACACGGGTCGGTGGACTAATCTCTATTGTCCAGGTCCGGCCAGGTCAGAAATTCTTCCAGTCCTGGACCCCGTCATTAAACATTGGGGAGAGTGGACAGTGGGGAGACTGGACAGTGGTTTCCCGTCACTAAGTTGTGGTGAGAGTTGACCCCGTCACTAAGTAGTGGGGAGAGTTGACCCAGTCACTAAGTAGTGGGGAGAGTTGACCCAGTCACTAAGTAGTGGGGAGAGTTGACTCCAATACAAAGTAGTGGGGAGATTCGACCCCCCCCGTCACTAAGTAGTGGGGAGAGTTGACCCCGTCACTCAGTAGTGGGGAGAGTTGACCCCAATACAAAGTAGTGGGGAGATTCGACCACCCCCCCCCCCCCCGTCACTAAGTAGTGGGGAGAGTTGACCCCGTCACTCAGTAGTGGGGAGAGTTGACCCCAATACAAAGTAGTGGGGAGATTCGACCACCCCCCCCCCCGTCACTAAGTAGTGGTGAGAGTTGACCCCGTCACTCAATAGTGGGGAGAGTTGACCCCAATACAAAGTAGTGGGGAGATTCGACCCCCCCCCCCCCGTCACTAAGTAGTGGTGAGAGTTGACCCCGTCACTCAGTAGTGGGGAGAGTTGACCCCAATACAAAGTAGTGGGGAGATTCGACGACACCCCCCCCCCCCCGTCACTAAGTAGTGGTGAGAGTTGACCCCGTCACTCAGTAGTGGGGAGAGTTGACCCCAATACAAAGTAGTGGGGAGATTCGACCACCCCCCCCCCCCCCGTCACTAAGTAGTGGTGAGAGTTGCCCCCCCACCTCCCGTCACCAAGTAGTGGGGAGAGGACAGCGTCACTAAGTAGTGGGGAGATGCGACCTCCGTCATTATGTAGTGGGGGAGAAAGGACAGAGGTAACGAGTAGGGGAGGGGGGCATGCTCCACCGCCACCACCACAATGTCCGTATATCAAATAGGGATGTCAGGTTTTTTTCTATGCCCTTTTTCTCTAGGATAACGAGAGGGGCGAGGCCTTGAAATGTCAATCAATTCAGTAACTTAAGCGAAAACGAAAGTGAGGAGGAGGGAGGGGGGGGGGGGGGGTCTGGAACGAAAATGATCTACAAAGCAAGTAACGAAGATAGAGTAAATTGTGTTTACCTTTAAAAATCTCTTTGCATAATACTAATTAGTATTCAATTTCCCAATTTTCCCGCGTTTTTAGTATACATATTTCTTAATATTGCAAAATACTACTCGACCATGTTAAGATTGCCAGTAAATGGAGCAAATAGCTACATTAAGTATCAACAGTAGGGATGCGCGTAGCATAGAGAGAACAGACCTCTACCCTCCGTGCCAGAGCAACTAACCAACCCAGTAACATCATGATGAAAATCCTATTGTAGCTCACAGCGTGAGTGCTGTAAGTACTCACGATTCCAGGTACAAGACTCTCACAAGTTCATTACACCGTTGATTGCTCGTATTGCCCTGGTCTGCGTGCGAGGGGGTGTAGGGGTGAACAAATAGAAAGGGGAAAAAAAAAGAACCATCTGAATGATAAATGACGCCATTCATCAAGTCGAGGCCCGCAATAACTTTAATAATTTATACAGCGAATTATGGGCCAAGTGGAAAAATGGAAAGGGACAGCACACTGCTCATAAATAAAACGTAGATGCCCTAGGGGGCGTCCCAGCCAACTGGACGACTCACTCCATGTGGGGGTGGTTTGTGTACTGGGGAGGGGGGGAAATGTGGGTGGTGTTAGTTTTCTCTGGGTGGGGGTGATTTGGTGTACTGGGGGGAGGGCTATGTGGGTGGTGTTAGTTTACTCTGGGTGGGGGTGGTTTGGTGTACTGGGGGGAGGGCTATGTGGGTGGTGTTAGTTTACTCTGGGTGGGGGTGGTTTGTGTACTGGGGAGGTGGGGAGGGGCAATGTGGGTGGTGTTAGTTTACTCTGGGTGGGGGTGGTTTGTGTACTGGGGAGGTGGGGAGGGGCAATGTGGGTGGTGTTAGTTTACTTTGGGTGGGGTGGTTTGGTGTACTGGGGGGGGGGGGGGCAATGTGGGTGGTGTTAGTTTTCTCTGGGTGGGGGGTTGTTTGGTGTACTCCGGGGGTGTGGAACGTTGGTGGTGGTCAGGAGGTGAGGTGGTAATAGTGTACTCAGTGTGGGGGAGCAGTGTGTGTTCTCAGGGGTGGGGTAGTGTAATACTCACGGGTGAGTTATGTAGATGAAGTGTGCGGGTGTTGTTGCTGGTGTACTTAGGGATGGGGGAGGTATTAGTCTAAATTTTTAAAATGCTGTTTTAATACAGCAAACACTACAACAGTTATTCCGCCTGAGATTGATAATCAAAGACAGTAAAAGAAGAGATAATGACAAAATGGCAATGTGGTACAGTACAGATTGTAAGACAATGAAACAAAACAACGCTTATTATATACTCTAGAACAATACAATAGATGTATAAGGATAACTACCAGCCATTGTTTAACACGGGGATAGTGCTATTGATTACCACTAAACAACAACGTCTAGTGGTCGTTAAAACAGTGAAAGGTGTATAGAGCTCAAGGCCCGACGTGTAACAGATGTTTTCACCAGCTTAAGGCCCACAATGCAGAAACGGTCCAGGTTTTTCCATAAACTATTTATTTACAGATGAAACAGTGTATATAATCTTTCTTTTTTAATTTTTTTTCAAAGTAATTTATATGACTGCTTACAACGCTAAAATGAAATAATAATTACAATAATTATAGATTGGAATATTGTAAATGGACTTTTTTTTTCTTGAATAAAAATATACCAACAATTGTCATACTAAATGTGGGAATCCGTGTAACTTTAAACAAAAGGCAGACAAGTTTTAAAATCCAAGTCTCAGCAGACTAGTTTTAATAGCCACATGCCCTAGCTGGTAATCCAGCACACGACAGAGATACCATAACGTCAGCAGCAACAACTGATCCTCAGAGCGCCATAGAGAAGTCCTTACACACGTCAGGACGCCACAAGACGCCCAACTTATCTCGCCGGGTGCACGTTCTACGAGGGAGTCACCGAGGGCACCATCACACGCAAGTGCCGGTAAACAGGGCATAAATCAGCCAACACCACCATCGACGTGCCGATGCTGCCTTCAAACAGCCGGAACAAGTAAACACGGAAATATTACCGCGCGTTCTCTGCATTTACCGAGTGCCATCCTCACCCCTTCTCTGTATTCTATTGTCTTACTGACGCCGATACTAGACTGCTATAACAATAGTCACATCGATACAGTCCATAGCCAAGCACACAAAAGCAAACAATTCTTTCTGGCACATGTGTATTAGACGAGTATTTTTTTTTACTTAGGTTACGATGTCAGGATTTACGTGGCTGGGTTGTAACTAACTTTCTAACTCAATTTTAACCTGTCTTATGCGGCGATTTATTTCAAACTTTAAGATAGTTCGTTTCTGATGGCAACGCAAAAATATCTCATTTTCAATAAAATTAGATATTAGATCTTGTTTAAGTCATTAAAAGTTACTATATTTTTAAAGGGAAAAAAAAGGGGGGGGGGGGAGTGGGGTGCTTCACGAAAACTGTTTACAAATAATATTAATAAGGGGCAGATAATCCAAACGGAAAATATTTTTTATAAGGGAATTTTGGCGATAGTATGATCGCAAAATGTTTATTTAAGTTTTGGAACGATCAATGTTTTATTTTAAGTATTATAAAAAATGTAAAAGTGTTTTATTCTTACTGAAATCACGCACCTCCAGTTATAATTCAGCCTGAGAAATAATTACCAAAATTTTATTACGTTATTAATTTTTGTAAAAACGTAATTTGGGTTCAGTGAACTATCACCGCAGAAAGCTTTAGCTCGAATATACGAACCATCACCAAAGTATGGACAAGAACCATGTATTTACTGTAATATTGGTAACAAGAGGCAGATTAATTACAACACAACTGACTCTATTGGGCCAATCTGTATTAGCCGAGTGATTTTTAAAAAATTGTAACCCCCCAGGTAATATATAACCCTCTAAAAAATAACCATTAAAATAGTAATTACCCAGCTCTGTGTATAGCCCCATGCCTTAATGAAGGCGAAACCCCAATTCCCAAAGTTCGCAACCTGATTGTATCAAAGCTCGTCTACACGTCCACCCCCATCAACTAAATACATCATTACACAGGAACATGCGCCTCTTTGAAAAACTCCCCTCACCCCCAACACACACGAGAGGCGGGTGAGCCGCGCCAGGCTCAAGTCAGTGCAGACACCGTGTTCAGCTCGTAAACTTGTCCACGGTTAGTTAGCGCCCGTTGATGGAGCTATGACGGTTTGAAAAGGCACTTGATGCACAGCTCTTTTACCCAGCGGCTCTTTATTGGCTTAAAACAGTTGCCGTACCCCCGGCACCACCGGGGGGAAGACAACTTTAGGGCGGTATTGATACACAAAGTCCTCGATGAACCCCAGGTTAATGGTGTGCGCTGATGAAGACAATTAATGGAATGCGTCGCTTGTTGACGGATAGATGGGTGATGATACAAGTCTTTGTAATGGAATAGGCATAATTATCTTTTAACCTGGAATTGCGGCGTACCTGTTTACACTATATATATATATATATATATATATATATATATATATATATATATATATATATATATATATATATATATATATATATATAATTGTATAGATTTTTAAATATGTTTAGTCCTACGTTATTTCTTATGGAGAAACAAACACATACATATACACATTTATTATTACTATTTAAGTTAAGAATATGATAATCTGAAATCAATGTTTTATGAACAAGGAGGGAAGTTAATATAATGAACTCCCAGGGGAGGACCCCCCTCTTAACTTATAATACAATTATTAAAATAAACAGACGAGGCTATAGTGTCCCTAATGGGATTTCATAACCCAACAACAAAAGGGAAGAAAAAAATGCTCTCGTGTTTTTCTTCTACCCCAACATCTGTCAACCCGAGACAGCGATACCTCACAGTATTGGTTGAATCAAGGACTCGATACCACCTAGTATTAAGAAAACCAAGTTCAAATTCTAGTTGAAACGAGTATTCGATACCACCCAGTATTATATGGTATCCATTACCAAAAGACGATCGCACACATTAACCATTTGACAGGCTGAAGGGTGGGTGGGGCGGAAGGTGGTAGAAAGAAATTGCACCGATTAAAAACTACCCGAAATGTTGGGTTCCCCAAGGATGTAAAAAAATCAGCATCGGAGGCTTTCGATTAAATTAAGCCGAGCCCCAACAAAACCGGAGACCACGCCATCATTACACTGCCTAACCGAGAAAATGGGAGTCCTGCTAGAAGGAAGCGGATCGTTCGGTCGTTTCCGGGCCCGGGTGGTAACTGTAATCAAATAAAGATAATTGCCAGAGTAGCGCCGCTTGAAGGGTGGGCTTCATTGTACAAAAAGGTGCCCAGTTTCTCATTCCCACCTTATGTTTCTCCAAAATTCTTAACTCGCGAATCTTTTTTTTTTTTTTGTATGTGTTTCAAATAGTGCAAGGAGAATGAGGACATTCAATCTGAAAGTAATAAATAAATAAATAACCAAACTATATTCGATCCGAGATCAAACATGTCTGACTCGATGCGATGTATCACTCGACCACGCAACC
This sequence comes from Physella acuta, assembly GCF_028476545.2. Lineage (NCBI taxonomy): Eukaryota > Metazoa > Mollusca > Gastropoda > Physidae > Physella > Physella acuta. Next base: position 234,486 of record NW_026732068.1, on the reverse strand, counting down.
ATCTCTAGATAGCTGTAGGAAATGATAAAAATATTTCGATTTCAATTCTGAAAAAAAAACCACAATTTAAAATATTACTTAGAACTCTATCGCCCACCCATGGATATCCCTCATTATAAGAAAGCTATACAGTTAAACCTAGATAGATACATAATACCACGTTTAACCCTAACCCCCATGATAAAAAAAAATAGCGTACGTCTAGCCGTGAATACCCCCGGGTATCCCCCCTCCCCCTATCTATTATTTTTCTATTTTTAACTGGATAAAACATTGTTTTGACAGTTAATTTTACTATTAAAATTAACCAAATCATTAGTGTCATCCAGTGCGCCCCCCCCCCCTTTCCCCCATCTGCCACCGACTTGTGACGCTACAGAGATACATTATAACAAGTCAAACACCTCCCCACCCCCTGCCTATGATAACCCACGCCATAAGAACAGCGTACGTCTAGCCGTGGATACAGCCCCCACCCACCCATGGATAACCCACATCATTAACTATCCGCGGATAGCGGCCTGCAGCAAGGGCAGACAATTAATCTAGAGGGCGACACGAGACAAAACAATGGGGAGAAGCTAATCAACGCGCCCCGGGGTCGGCGCTAGGTAAACACGAGGTGGCCACAGCACGAGCAGAGTGTGGCGCCAGGGTGCTCATGACACAAGTCGTGACATGCTTTCCTTACGTCGTCCTTTTTGTGTGGAATAGGCCGTCGTTTTTTCTTAACGCCGTCTTTTTTATCTTAAAAGTTTAAACCAAAAAAACAAACCTAGTAATTAACTTAAAGTAAGTTCAAGATACACAACAGATGATTCATAAAGTAGATTAACTCTAATCTTAGGCACCCGCAGTAAAAGATAAGGATCAGTCGTTATTATTTAATTAAAAGTGATTTAGACGAGTTTCCTAGTATTCAGTTACATTGAGTGTATACTGCACATCTTATTGTGGCCAATGAAAGTCGTAGTAGTCTCTAGTATAAAACACCATGTCTGTGGGAGCCATAGACCTATGGTAGTGGGGAGGTTAAGACTAAATTACCTAATTTACCAAACAAAAAAAACGAGAAACTCGAATCTTAAATTTGAAGAATACTTGAATCAGATATCAGTAAAACATTGAACTTGATAGTATGTTTACAACAGTGAGAATTCCCCGCTCAGCCAATGGGATTCAAACAACTTTTAAAGCGGATGAGAAGAGAATAATATTAAAACAAAAGCTCTTGGCCAGCCGAAGAAATGGAGATAAAACCATCGAGTTAAAACAAGGGCTAGGGTCAGTAGAACAATGGGGGCCGGTGGTCACCCTTCTCGTGACGAGAAGCAGAGCTGTGCCAACAATTGTGTTGTTCTAAGACGTGGCAGGCAGACGACAAGACTGGGCCTTAGATATGTCACTGGCACTATCACAATAGACGGGATACAACGGGGAGGGAGGGGTGCAGGCAATCATATTATGGAATTCATTATCTCGCTAGTGGCAAGCATTTCGGCAAGGTGGAAACGGTTAATTAAATTTACCACTCAGTAATTAGCTAAATTGGCGTGCCCAAAAAAATGTTAAGAAAGCCGAAAAAAATTGATTGTTAATGATTTAAAAAAAAAACGTATAGCCATATTAATTAGTTGTAAGATGGCGAATATTAATGTGTACACAAACTAGTAAGGATTTCCAGTACAGTTTAATCGACCTTTATTCTGGTTTCTTAGTCGTATGGGCAATTGGAGTACAAAGAAATTTGGTTTGCCCGCCATTGAAAACATTCTGGTTGAACTGGTTTTCTTATGTCCCCATTACACCAATATGCCCCGAAATCTTGAGGTTTTAACTTAAGTTTCGGATTTCCTAACATGTTGCCCAACAGTAACAAATTTATAAATTTATTAGCTAGGCGTTACCGCCTCTGTGTGTCATTATTCTACTTGAGCTATTACGATTATGATAATTGTTCGTACTATTCTGACTTCCCCTCTTCACCCTATGCACACTAACGGCATGTGTTCTACACTTAAACCATTCTTTAGCAAGGAATGGTTTGAAAGATGACACTGACATACACGTCATGCCAAAGTGACGTCAAAACTCCACCATTATCGGAATGCACTTCCACCCCCATCTTCCATTGCGCACGCTTTTATCGGTTGGTGAGTCCCATTGTTTAATAGAACAAACATCCTACAATAATTCCAGCGAGATATAGATAGTGTACGTAAAACAACAATCTGCTCTAGTAATAATGTATCTGTACAATACAAATTAAGCTGGTTATTACCAACACAAGCAGCTAACTTAGAGCAACTCTATAATGTACGTAAAACAACCATCTGCTCTAGTAATATTGTGTCTGTACACCACAATCAAGCTGGTTATTACCAACACAAGCAGCTAACTTAGAGCAACTCTATAATGTACGTAAAACAACCATCTGCTCTAGTAATATTGTGTCTGTACAATACAATCAAGCTGGTTATTACCAGTGCGGGCAGCTAACTTAGAGCAACTCTATAATGTACATAAAACAACCATCTGCTCTAGTAATATTGTGTCTGTACAATACAATCAAGCTGGTTATTACCAGTGCGGGCAGCTAACTTAGAGCAACTCTATAATGTACATAAAACAACCATCTGCTCTAGTAATATTGTGTCTGTACAATACAATCAAGCTGGTTATTACCAACACAAGCAGCTAACCTAGAACAACTCCACAATGTACGTAAACAACCAACTGCTCTAGTAATATTGTGTATGTACACCACAATCAAGCTGGTTATTACCAACACTGGCAGCTTATTTAGAGCAACTCCACAATGTACGTAAAACAACCATCTGCTCTAGTAATATTGTGTCTGTACAACACAATCAAGCTGGTTATTACCAAAACAGGCAGCTAACCTAGAGCAACTCCACAGCAAGCTCATCAACGCCGCCACCAGTCCTGCGCCGAATGGGGTTGGAGCTGGAATTTTCGCTACGTCGCGACAGCGGAACGGTGCCGTGTCTGTGTGCAATTAGCAGCGGTCTGCGCGGGATGGGAGGAATGCGTGCTCTCTAAGCCATAAGATTTGCATTAATCTGGTGCTCACCGAGTCTATCTATCAAGACGTTCGTATCCGACATGCACTCAAAGAAAAAAAAAAACCTCACATTATCTTAGTGGTATTGTTCATATATCATAGGAGGTTGGACCATGCCGGTGGGCTACACGAGGGATTTAAAGAAAACGTTAAAAACTATCCAATGGAAGCTCGTAGTATGAGTGTTTGCCATTGCTCTAGATAGCTCCTACACTTCAACATGTAAACAAAAGTAGTCTGGATGTATGTAAGCTTTTAAAGAAGCTCGAAAGGCAACATAGAGAGAAAAAAGAGCTATAGAATTCATATTGGCATGTGTGTGTGTATTCAAGGGATACAGCATGTCTGACTACATAAGTTATGCTGTAATAAGTTGTAATATATGTCCGTATATCTAACACACGATCGTACATGCGTGCCATTATGTACTGTCTAGCATAGGAGGTCAATACGAGTGTCAACAAACCTCAGCTTCATCAAACTCACCGTTTCACCGTCCCCAACATCCAACCCCTCCCCCCCCCCCCACACACACACACAACTTATGTATTCCACACATGCACCAAACGGTCGCTTTGTCTGACTGCGACCGTTACAAATGAGCTGGGGGTCAGGGTCTGACGTGTTCATCTGGCCCCACCCCAACCGGTGACAGAACGCATACCTTTCACTGTCCCACCGACCACATCTCCAGATGTACAGGAAAACCTGCCAGGAATGAATGGACGCCTCCATACCAAGGCAACACAACTCGGGGAGATAACGTTAAGGAAAAAAAACCTAGCCTCCATTTATCAGTTCTTGTTGTGTTTTTTTCTTTGACAATTTTTTAATTCTAATTTTTCTTTCATAAGGATCATTTTTATATCTAGAAAAAAAAAACGCTGATTCAATTATTTTTATAAAAATCCAAATCAGGTTGTTAACAAAAACGCTCCTTTATTTAAAAAAAAGTTATTGAAGCCTCATACGTACTTTATGCATTTTCAAAAAGTAGTATACATAGTATGGTAATAATTAAAAGACGGGTATAAGAGAGACTAGTCTAACAGCACACGTGAGTTGGGTTTTTTTTTAAAAGAACGCCAATGTAACAAACTTCAGCCCACGAGTGTTTGATTTAATTTCTCTGTGTTGACATGCAGCATCCTGTTTGAATCAACGCAATTCCTTCTGATCTCACGGCTCCCAGCAACAGGTATATGGGGGGAGGGGCTGGGGTGCTGGATACATACCGGACCATAAAACCCAACGGTTAAACGGTGAGGCAATGCAAATGTTGCATGGTGCTCCATCATTCACTGACATGCAACATCTAGAGGGGAGCTCTAGAGCAACTAATTGCTTGCATTCGATGTCGTCTTCGCCTTGGCAAGGATTACGGCTACGTTGTGGGGAAACGGTCTAGATCTGTCTAATGGCAGGCGGGGTCTGAACAAGACTTTTTATTTAGATCCTCACTAAGTCAATAACATCAGAATTTAAAAAAAAAATGTCATCAACAAAATGATATGCACACACGATAACAGTGGCAGGAAGCAAGTGTTGTTGAGGCCCTAACAGTGACATTGCCACCAGTGTGACATGGCCGATGCATGGCCCTCAATGTGACACGAATTAAATAGTAGCAAGGCTCTCAAAGTGACAGGGACTAAACGGTAAGATAGCCCTAGTAGTTACATGGCCCAAACATAACATGGCCCTGGTAGTTACATGGCCCAAACATAACATGGCCATAGTAGTTACATGGCCCAAACATAAAATGGCCCTTGTTGTTTACATGGCTCAAACTTAACATGGCCATAATAGTGACATGGTCCGAGTAGTGACACGGCCCAAACATAACATGGTCATAGTAGTGACACGGCCCAAACATAACATGGCCCAAACAGTTACATGGCCCAAACATAACATGATCATAGTAGTGACACGGCCCAAACATAACATGGCCCTAGTAGTTACATGGCCCAAACATAACATGGTCATAGTAGTGACACGGCCCAAACATAACATGGCCCTAGTAGTTACATGGCCCAAACATAACATGGTCATAGTAGTGACACGGCCCAAACATAACATGGCCCTAGTAGTTACATGGCCCAAACATAACATGGCCCAAACAGTTACATGGCCCAAACGATAACATGGCCCAAACGATAACATGGCCCTAGTAGTTACATGGCCCAAACATAACATGGCCCTAATAGTTACATGGCCCAAACATAACATGGTCATAGTAGTAACATGGCCCAAACGATAACATGGCCCAAACATAACATGGCCCTAGTAGTTACATGGCCCAAACATAACGTGGCCCTAGTAGTTACATGGCCCAAACATAACATGGCCCTTGTAGTGACTCTAGTGACACGGCCTAAACAGTTGCGTGATCCTAGCAGTGACAGGAACTGAACAGCAGAATAACAATGTAGTGAATGGCCCTAACAGTAAAATGGCCATAAACGTGGTATAGACACTTAAAAACAACTGGTATTACCAAAATATGGTCAACTTACAATTATTGTTTAGATTAAGTAGTGATCTTTTAAAAACCGATTCTCATCCACCCAAGTGTCTAATTGTACTAGCCATAACTACGTATTGGACACGTTTCAAGGCAACACCACCAATCACTATATCATATCAAAGGGTACGTGCACTATTCCATCATAGACCTTGTTACCCACTAGTCCTAGTAGTTGCATGGCCAAAACATAACATAGCCATAGTAGTTGCATAGCCCAAACATAACATGGCCCTAGTAGTTGCATGGCCAAAACATAACATAGCCATAGTAGTTGCATAGCCCAAACATAACATGGCCCTTGTAGTGACACGGCCCAAACATAACATGGCCTAAGCAGTGAGTCTAGTGACACGGCCTAAACAGTTGCATGACCCTAGTAGTGATAGGAACTGAACAGCAGCATAGCACTGCAGTGAATGGCCTAAACAGTAAAATGGCAATAAACGTGATATAGTCACTAAAAAAACAACAACCGGTATTACTAAAATAGTGTCAAACCAATTCTCATCAAACCGTCTAATTATACTAGCTACGTATTGGACACGTTTCAAGGCAACACGCACCAATCACTATATCATATCAACGCTACAAGGGTACGTGCACTATTCCATCATAGACCTTGTTACCCACTAATGTCACCCTATCCCTCCATTTAAAATGACTTCCCGACAAAGAAACTAAAACATTGAAGTTCTAGGTGTATAAATGCCACCAAGACAGTTTTAAAAACGTATCCATAAATTTAGCAACTTCAACACTCACATCTTACACGCACAAAAAACCTACGCAACTTTTCTAACACCTTATTTGTTGTACAAAGAATCAAGAATAAAACAATACGAACGCCAGTGAACTGCTCCCCATAAGACTCAAGTCACTCGCGGCGTGCGAGCGAATAAAACCTCAAATAAACGTCTCAGACATTTGTCCACTGGATAGAACCAGAATATTGAATGTTTGTGATGATGGATGGGTGAAGGTCATCCAGTGTCCACAAGACAGAAGGCCACCCATGATCTGTCATAGACACTCGTTCCCCCCAGCGGCCCACCTTTTATACGGCCGGCCATTAAAATCTACAAAGCTGACAGCGCGTTATAATTTTGGGCGGTAAAAAAAGAAAATTTCTCACACCATAACCCCCTCATAATGTATGAAGTGTACATATAGGCCTATATACAAATAGGGCATTTACAAAAATTAAAGTCAAACTTGAAAGTTAAGCTTCCTAAAGTTTCACGATGGGCCACACTGGGGAAAACATTCCCTGAGAGGTCTTATAGGTCATTAGCCTACACCTCAAAATTTCAAAATTTGGTATTTATAAACATATTTTTATAACTGTAACATTTAAGCATACGCATACAGGGTATTTATATATTTATTAATATATGCATATATATATATATATATATATATATATATATATATATATATATATATATATATGAATACATAATGTTTCATTATAGTTATAAATACATGTATCTTTAGATGCTATATTTATAATAATTTATTTATAAAAAACACATCTTAAAATGTAGACTAATGACCTATGAGACACACACAAATTCAGTACGTATATAGGTTAAAGGAGAAAGTGTAAAGAAAAATACATCACGATGATTGTAGAGTAGTAAAGAGGCGTGAAGACAGAGGAAGGTGCGATAGCATTGACTTAACATGACACACGTTTGACACCGTGAAACTCACGGCTTATAGCCACAGGTGACTTTAACGAGCGCGGTGCCTGGTACAGTTCACTGAACTTGACATCGTTTCTACGCTCAGGACTTACGTACGACGGTACTACCAGTTCTACACAACTTGTACTCTACTTATGTTTACGAACACACACACACACACATATCATATATATATATATATATATATATATATATATATATATATATATATATATATATATATATATATATATATATATATATATATATAATTTGGTAGCAATTTTATTACAAAATGTTATTTCTTTAAGGCCGCACAACTTAATACAAGAGGAAGGTCGCGAGAGAATTTTTGTTAAACTAAAAAATTCATGAGAAGTTATTGGATCATTGGATTCGAGTACTAAGATTTTTAATTACACAACTGATTATCCAAAGAGGTCACCCGGTCGGGTACAACTGTGCAAAAAACCTAGCAGTCGTCCATGTTATCTACAACTGCTGAAATCTATTCTCTTGTGTAAAGAAACCTTCTCATACCAATGAAAAATTTAAAAAAAAAAACCAACTACAACCACTCGGCACACCTATGAAATTTTGAGCAGGTTTTATGTTTGTCCCCATGTAGCAGGTTACCGCGGCTGTGCGACATGCAAGTGACAGCCGCCCCCAAAAACTCGCCTGACATGTTCTCAATCCGATCTGCGCGCCACGACAGAAGGAGGGCAGCGTAAACAAGGGAGAGCATCGTAAAAATTATTTTACACGCTAAATAAAAATTAATTAGTGCTTAAAGCCTCGGTTTCACCTACGGCTATGCAAATTTCAAACATAAAGTCGAGTTTCGCAGACGTGTACACCAGTGGGGGATGAATGGTCGCAGAGCTAGAGAAATAAGAATAAATGTCACATCTGCCTGGGGACAACAACAATATCGGGAGTTGGGGGAAGGGGAGACAAGAGAATAGGGCGCAGTCACACGTCGTTGTTACATACATGACCGGTTTTAGTTTCTTCATCCACTCGAGATATCACAAGCCTGTGTCATGTCGAGTGGGGGATCTTGGAAACTTTCATCAACTTGCTTTGTTTTCAATACTTGAAACAAAATCCAAACAACGAATCCGATTCGTTCTCAAAATCTAAATCCGCTTTGCTGATGAAAACTCAATTTTGGGATACAGTAATAAGGTCCCTATACCTAAATCTGTATTTACCTAACTTTGTTACTCTCTAAATCCGCTTTTGACGACGAAAAACGAAAATTAAATTTAGCTCTGAGGTTTATCTGAATTCTAAATCCCCTGTGTTCCTGTTTTACAACGTCAAACAAATGTGAGTCCCAAAGAGTTCTCACCGAATTCAGCCGTACAAATGACGAGTGCTTGAAGCCAACAAGAAAACAGCCAAGATGGACGTTTGCCTGCAATGAGTGATGGGAGCCAACACTACAGACGAGATGACATCATTCACTTACACCTCGTCTCACACGGGAAGTTCAGGCCAGGGAAAATACGAGGGGTCACCGTCCCCAGCTAGTGTTGTTGTCTACCGGCACTAATCTGTAGCTGTCCACACAGGCCCATCTCACTACCAGAGTTTCTTCCAGGCATCTCTTCGGGGGGGGGGGGCGAAGCCCCCCCCCCCCGAAAATTTTTTACCGCCCCCCCCCCCGAACGAAATGAAATTTATATAATTTATATAGAAAATATATACTTTTAACAGTGTCCGCCCCCCCCCCGAAGATTTCAAGTGCCCCCCCCCCCGGAGAAAAAAGTCTGGAAGAAACACTGCTCACTACCAGTTATAGCTGGAGTCTAGAGTCCCCCAGCTAGATGTCTATCGAGGGTGGTGTTCTAATTCTCAGCTATAGCTGTTGACTAGAGCCCCCCCCCCCCCCAGCTAGATGTCTATCGAGGGTGGTGTTCTAATTCCCAGCTATAGCTGTTGTCTACACACACAAGGTTTACAGCCCACAGCTAACTGTTGTATCACGCCCGCTACAAGTGTCACAATGTGTATCACAAGCATATGCAGGGGATTAAAGTTTTCACTATGTCTTTATTCTAATTAAACAAACCTACGCTGAGACACAATTAAACAATTTAAACCAAGTTTTATTAACACCTCCATTAGAATACTAATTTACTCGATGGGTTTTTTAATATATTAAAAATTTCTTGAATAGTGTAAACTACGTGTTTGTTATAACAAGCAGGAAATAGAGCCTGTCAGATTAAGGTGAGTGACATTAGTATCATTTTACTGCTGGAAAAAATAACGAAAGAAGTTGTTGGCATTTAACATACGTCAGAGGGTTGGAGAAATGCATGTTGGAACGAATAACGGAAGGTGTGGAGGGGAGGGGAAGGTCGAGGGAATGAGAAGCGCCTAGCGATGTTTATTTGTTCTTTCTGTACACAGACTTTAAGTCATTTGATTTGTCTCATATGTATTTGTTTTTAATCTTCGCTTTACCAAACAGGTGAGGGATTCTTCCATGTACAAAGAAACAGTAGACTAGGAATACTAGGATCGTGTTTGAGCTGACTTATCAAAGAACAGATACTGTAACAGGCGCGTTACCCTTACCTTGTGCGAACAAAAATATGCACAATAAGCATTTCATTTAATTTGTTTTAAAATAATTAGGAGAAGTAATATCATTAATTGTCACATTCCCCCCCCCCCCCCCCCCAGTAAGATAATCCCCGGCAGCAATTATATATTACTCTAACTGTGACAAGCTGTCTGCCGACCAGACGTAAGCTGGACGGACACATTAATAGCGGTAGGAACATTAGCCTGCGTGCAGTAGTTCAGCCATGACGCGATGGGAGTTACGTGACTTCTAAACAAAAGATGCACCAGTCCAAGGGACATAATACTAGACCAGTTGTTGAGTTACGTGTAACAAAAGATGCACCAGTCCAAGGGACATAATACTAGACCAGTTGTTGAGTTACATGTAACAAAAGATGCACCAGTCCAAGGGACATAATACTAGACCAGTTGTTGAGTTACGTGTAACAAAAGTTGCACCAGTCCAAGGGACATAATACTAGACGAGTTGTTGAGTTACGTATAACAAAAGCTAAACCAGTCCAAGGGACATAATACTAGACGAGTTGTTGAGTTACGTATAACAAAAGCTGAACCAGTCCAAGGGACATAATACTAGACGAGTTGTTGAGTTACGTGTAACAAAAGCTGCACCAGTCCAAGGGACATAAAACTAGACGAGTTGTTGAGATACATGTAACAAAAGCTGCACCAGTCCAAGGGACATAATACTAGACGAGTTGTTGAGTTACGTGACTTCTAAACAAACGATGCACCAGTCCAAGGGACATAATACTAGACGAGTTGTTGAGATACATGTAACAAAAGCTGCACCAGTCCAAGGGACATAATACTAGACGAGTTGTTGAGTTACGTGACTTCTAAACAAAAGATGCACCAGTCCAAGGGACATAATACTAGACGAGTTGTTGAGATACATGTAACAAAAGCTGCACCAGTCCAAGGGACATAATACTAGACGAGTTGTTGAGTTACGTGACTTCTAAACAAAAGATGCACCAGTCCAAGGGACATAATACTAGACGAGTTGTTGAGTTACGTGACTTCTAAACAAGAGATGCACCAGTCCAAGGGACATAATACTAGACGAGTTGTTGAGTTACGTGACTTCTAAACAAGAGATGCACCAGTCCAAGGGACATAATACTAGACGAGTTGTTGAGTTACGTGACTTCTAAACAAGAGATGCACCAGTCCAAGGGACATAATACTAGACGAGTTGTTGAGTTACGTGTAACAAAAGATGCACCAGTCCAAGGGACATAATACTAGACGAGTTGTTGAGTTACATGTAACAAAAGCTGTAGCAGTCCAAGGGACATAATACTAGACGAGTTGTTGAGTTACATGTAACAAAAGCTGTAGCAGTCCAAGGGACATAATACTAGACGAGTTGTTGAGTTACGTGTAACAAAAGATGCACCAGTCCAAGGGACATAATACTAGACGAGTTGTTGAGTTACGTGTAACAAAAGATGCACCAGTCCATGGGCATACTACTAGACCAGTTGTTGAGTTACATGTAACAAAAGCTGCACCAGTCCAAGGGGCATAATACTAGACGAGTTGTTGAGCTACGTGTAACAAAAGATGCACCAGTCCAAGGGACATAATACTAGACCAGTTGTTGAGTTACATGTAACAAAAGATGCACCAGTCCAAGGGCTAGAATACTAGTCGAGCTACTTTGCCAACACTCATATAAAACAACCAAATGAGATCTTAAAAACCTGTAAAAAAAAACTTAACAAATAATCCAAGTTGCTTTGTCAACAATTAGAAAAGGGACCCAACAAAATAAAAGTCTATCGTAGAAACAGATCATGCAGATAAGATCATAGCCTTGCTATTTTATTAACACCTAGACAATAAGTCCAGTGGGAAAGTAATGGCTATATTGTTTATTAGAGGATGTCAATTAATGTACACGGGGAGGAGGGTAGAAGGAGGTACCCATTTTTTTAAATTTCGTTAATAATTTGTTCGTAACATATTATATAAAAAAAAAATGTCAGTTACAAGTAAGTAACAAAGTTAAATTTATAGAGCACATGCTAAGAACTAATTGAATAACGAAAAAGGTTAAGATTTTGACCATGTCATCAACGCCCTATCTGTTAATTAAACAAGCAACCAACTAAAGTTATCGGGAGGTGGTAGGTTTGTAGAACAGCGAGGAAGGAACACAAGCTGACCATTAAAATTTGGTCAACGTTTCTGGGGTTAATTAGGCAACCGACCAACCAAGGGAGGTGGTAGAATCTTGTTGTATAGCAAGAAAGGAAACAAAAGTTGACCATAAGATCAACGTTTCTGAGGTTACTTAAGCAAGCAACCAACGAAGGTGGTAGGAGCTTGTTGTATAGCAAGAAAGGAACACAAGTTGACCATTAAAATTTGGTCAACCGTTTCTGGGGTTAATTTAGCAACCAACCGACCAAGTGAGGTGGTAGAAGGTGTATAGCAAGAAAGAAACACAAGTTGACCATATAATCAACGCTCCCAATGTAAACATCTGCAGGGTGAGATGGATGACGGAGGTGTCTGGAGACACAAGACACAATTCATTATGTGAACATACACATTAAGTAGGCTTTACCGTGATGATAAAATTAATGATGGCAGGAGGGACGGGGGCAGGGACGGAGTCAGGACCGGGGATCCCACCTTGGAATGGAATGTCAAGTGTCATCATTTCATACTAGGCAGGTGACCTCATTAAGGTAGACAATGAAATTCTGACGTAAAGATTTTATTATATCGGTACAAGTACTAGGGTTACATCCCTTTGTTGACATTACTTCCCTTTTTAATGCTAAAATTAATTAGCAGTAAAAGTGTAATTGAGATTCAGCGAAAATAAAATCGGTACAATATTTTAGAACATTTTTTTTAAATAAAAAAGTCGCTTTAAAATAAATTAACAAACGTTCTTTAAAAATGCAAATTCAAATTTTTTTCTATATTAGAATAATGAGATGCAATGCAAAATGTATTTATAGTAATAGTCCATTAGAAATCATGTCTTCAGATATTTTAATAGGAAAGGAGGGGAGAAGCATACTTATTATAATTGCAACCTAATCTCCATTTTGGAAATAAATTACACGATTACATTTTTAAAAATTAGATTAACAAATGAGATATCCCTGGTAATAAATTTTCAAACAGTAAATGAAAGAAATTAGTAGCGCACAAGGAAAGAAAGGATATAAACTTGTTAGAGTTAAAAGGGAGAACTAATGTCTAAACTTACCTTAATGTCCATTTTCTTGTTCTGTGAATCTTCATCATCCATTTCAAAGTAAAGTTCGTTTTTGGTAATGGACATGGTGCCATTGACAGCCACCCCTGGTGCTATCAGTTTACATGGAGTGGACAGTGCCACTGGACCTGGCAATAAAGTTTGATAGATTAGACCTGTATCAAAGACATAATGAATACCTTAAATCAAGCTAGATTTAGAGGTTTTAGAAGATACTTTAACAAATACGCTCCAGGAAATCTGTTTTACATTTGCAGTTGGTTTTGTAGCAAAAATTTCTTTAATAACCCTAAGAACATGAGCTTATATAAATAATGATCAAGAGCTGATGTAGTTCAGATCAGGTTTGTAATCACTACCTGAGACCTGACCCAGCACAGATCAGGTAATGGGACGGCATGGTTGGGCAGTAGAACACAGAACTGCTAATCCTGTCTCAAGTTTGGATCTGGACTCTACTGGGTAACGTAATTGCATCAAAGAAAGTAAAGTTGCTGTGCTCTGAACTGACCACACTTTCCATTTATATGCAGAGGACACAGAAACATATGCACTCTACTTCACCTGCACTATATTGATGAACTGTCAGGTCTGAAGGGCTATCTTTTACAGTTCAGGTTAAGAATGAACCCAGTACAGCTTTGGGTTAAGCATGAGTACCTGAGAACTCCTGGTCGACATCTTTCTCCTCCATTACCAGCTCCTCATCTGTGAAGTCTGTGGTCTCTCTCTGTGTCTTCTTCAGGGTAGCCAGGTGGGCATGGAAGGCGTCTCTGGCTGCATTGATGGCATCCTCTGCTGCACCTACACAAGATGGATAGCACATTTTACTCAGTAGGCTCAATGTTAACTTAGCATAGAATTTATTTCCAGAAGCTACACAAGATATTGTGCTTAAATTACAAAGCACATTTAATTAATGAGCTCATCATCTTAGTATAGAATTTATTTTCTGCACTTGTACAATATGCAGTGTATAACCACTTAGCATGTTATAATGAATGGGCTCCATGTCAACTTATCAAGAATGTATTATCAGCACTTGTACAAGAGGTAGAGCTGTATCACATTACACATTCCATTTAATGAATGGGCACACAGTGTCAACTTTGTTTTATGTTTTTAAAAAATGTGCTTAATAAGAGTTGTGCCCCTAAGCAGCTATGCTTAAAAAAAAAAATCTTGAGTAAGGACCAAGCAGTTTTTTTAACAGAAACTTTTTACCCTTCTGGTCTAATGATTTGAAACTGTTGCATAAGATCTGACCAACATCAATACATGACTCACCATGCTCAATGGCTGCCTTCAGGGTGGCCTCAGGGTGAGAGGAGCCCAGAGGATTTTTCACCATCCTCCTCCTCCTACGTGAGTCATCCTCCCAGATGTCCAGCTTCCAGAACTCTGAGTTCCTGGTTTTAAAAAAAAATGTCCTCAAGTTATATTACTACATTTATTTTTTATCTACTAAGATCTCAACTAAACTACACCATTTAAAACACACATCTTCATGAACAAATTTTAAACTACAAATTTGGTTAAATGTATAACTAATAATTTTTTCTATAGGGCTAGTTAACACAAAACTTTAAGACATAAAACATACTGCTGCAGTGCATCAACTCCCCAGGCACCATGCTTGTTCTGTAGAATGTTAAGGATCTTGTCCCGCTGTTTCAAGGCGATGGAATGGTCACGTCTTTTAGCAGATTTGATGAGATGATCACACAGCTTTTCTTCTTCTCTTCTCTCCATCATGGCTTGAGCACATGTGGACTGTTAGATTAGAGAAAAACAACAACATACAATCTTTAGAAACAATGTATTACCATTTGATGTTTTTTTTTTCAAGTTGTCAAATGATTTCAACATTCTAACCACAAAGAGAAATATTCAAAATAAATACTGTAAGCTAACTCAAGATTTGTGTGGCTATTTTGGTAAAGTTGTCAATCTCCACATTAATTTACTCAATTTTTAAATGAGCTAATAGGAAAAGACATGAGGCAAACCAAACATGAATACATTTAAATAAACTATGCTTTGTTGAGTAAAATGCATTTGTATAGAATGCAAAAAAAAAGGTTTTTAGTTTCAAATACTGTTAAAGTTAAGTTTTTACCCCACACGAACAACTGGGTATAGGACATTACCGAAAGTCAATACCCCCCCCCCCATCTCTGCTATTACTCAGCATAAAATTAATGCCTAAACAATAACCCTACCCCTAGCATTAACCATAATCCTAAACCTAGCCCTCTGCTAGCTCTAGTACAAGCCCTATAGCCTTGAATGTTGTATAAAAAAGCCATTTAGGCTGACACAAGCTAATATGGCATTAGTTAAAAGCCATTATTAGGAGCATTCCACTGTTGTTTGTAGGCAGACATTTTTCCCTACACAAGATTTATTTTCTTATTCATGCTATGTGCTGTGTTTTATATGTTATACCTTAACTACAATAATAAAAGGGTTTTAAAAGGTGACAAGGAATTAGCTCAAATTATCTTTAAATTAAATGGAAAACTATTTCTTACACAATTTTAACTCATCAAGATGTAGTCACGCATGAAATGAATAATAAATGGGTATTGTCCTAATAAGCATTCAGGTAATGAATTTTCAAATGCAAATGTATGCAAATGAAGACAGATACATGGATATTACATTTAAAAAAACATTATTTTTCTTGTTTTTTTTGTGTACAAAAATGTTTTACAATATTTATAAATGATACATGAGGAACACATACTTGACACATGACAAACATGTACCTGAAACATGACAAACACATACTTGATACATGACAAACATGTACCTGAAACATGACAAACACATACTTGATACATGACAAACATGTACCTGAAACATGACAAACACATACTTGATACATGACAAACATGTACCTGAAACATGACAAACACATACTTGATACATGACAAACATGTACCTGAAACATGACAAACACATACTTGATACATGACAAACATGTACCTGAAACATGACAAACACATACTTGATACATGACAAACATGTACCTGAAACACATACTTGATACATGACAAACACATACTTGATACATAACAAACACATACTTGATACATAACAAACACATACTTGATACATAACAAACACATACTTGATACATAACAAACACATACTTGATACATGACAAACACATATATTTAATGAAAAACATGTAATTGATACATGACGAATTACATACTTGATACATGACAAATACATACTTGATACATGACAAATTACATACTTGATACATGACAAATACAAACTTGATACATGACAAATACATACTTGATACATGACAAACATACTTGATACATGACAACATTTACTTGATACATGACAAATAACATAACTGATACATGACAAACACATACCTGACAAAACACATGACACATGACAAACACATACTTAATTATAACACATATTTGCTACATGAGGAACACATCTGATACATGGTAAATCCTGTATACAGTAGGACAATATACCTCAAAGTCAGCATGTTTCTGTACATCTTCAGCTCTCATCCTGTTAAGAATAAATTCTGCCTCGTTGGCCACACGCACAATGTGATCTCTTGTTGCATGAGCCAGAAGCCTGGGAGATAAATAAATGTAAAAACTTGATCAACATTTAGATATTGTTTTTTTTTCACCTAATATTTCACTGTGGTATTAAGATTTTCCAGCAATCATGAGTTTCCCATACTATATCCATTCAGATTTAAATAATGTCTAAACTAACACAGTGGATGGATCACTTTCTCCATAACTATCTCTGCCTTGAAGCCATTTTTTACTAGAAAGTATTATTCTATATAACCCTACTAAATATTTTATTAAAAGAAACAGCTTTGATTACTGATCCTAGAATATTACCACCACTATAGTTTAACTACTAGTAAACAGTAAACTCACTAAACTAAGAATAAATATTTAGCAGTGTATCTCATATATTTTTTTACTTTATACTTCAGCTATTTTTGTTTATAAGTATCTCATATAACGGCAGTATCCTACTTTTTAAAAGTAAAAAAACATATATATTCTGTTTTGTAAATGAAATTGGAAACTAAACAACAATTTAAATTTATATTCAGAAATGGCAACTTATTCAAACTAATGAATACCAAACATAGTCACGGAACTTCAGGTCGCAGCAGGTTGATGTGGGTGTACTAGAGAAAAACATCTCCCATAAATCAAAGAGAAAACACATGCCCTTACCTTCCTTCATTCACCAACTCAATAAAAGCCAGTCCTGCATGTTTCTGTAGGGAGTTCTGCCACTCCTGGGAACACAGCAACATGACCAGCTCCACCACTGAGGTGCTCTGTTTCAGTGTCACCAGCCCTACAACACAATTCATGCTCAGATAATCTAACCCATTGTTTGTCTCATCAAATCAGAAACACTATTTAGTAAACTAATTCTATTTAGAACAACATTTAATGCTACACAATCAAATCTTTTTTTTGTCTGATTAACTAAAGGCTAAAATTATATAATTTTATCAGCACAGTAAAGTGTTACTTAAAGTAATGACAACATCAAAATGTTTTAAAATGCATGATAAAAAATATATTTAACAAACCAAAATACCAGGAAAGAAAATTTTGAAAAACAATCCAGGATTCTAAACAGTGCTATAACCAACCAACTACTGCATTTTAGTTCATGCTGATAAAGAACAAGATGGCATGGCCTAATGGTAGAGCACTAGACTGTTAACCAGAAAGTCTCAAGTTTGAATCCAAGTTCGTCAGTAGAACATCCCTGAGTCCACCCAGCTCTGATGGGTCACTAACTATCAATAGGGAAAGTAAAGGCGGCTAGGCATAGTGCTGACCACATTATCTATGCCAAGGTCACAGATCAGGTGAACTACTTCCCTTGCCCCATAGACCGTTTAGGTTCAAAAAGGAAACTTTACTTTTATGAAGAAAAAATATACAAATATTCATCAATGTGTTGTAAATGAAGTAATCTATAGGCCCTAACAATTAAGTGTTAAGGTTAAAGTGAAACAACAAGAGAAATAAGCTGGGAATAAAGGTAACACAAGTTTCTACATAAGCAACAAAAAGCTAATTCACACAAACACAATGGTTGATAAACTGTGTTATATGATTGCTGAACTGTCATGTGATTTTTGCTTACACTATACAGGGCATATTTCAAGGAATATCCCAGCTAATTTATTTTTTATTTTCTTCGTCATAATCTAGCCATGAAAATAAAATAAAATATTTAGCTTTAATATAGTCCAGATATCATCTAAATGTTGACATTTATGTGATACATGTGTTTGTTAAGGTAAACTTAAAAACTAAGAGTTTTCAGTTACTAGCAATAATGAGCATTTTTTTTCCACCAATTTAGAAAAAAAGAAAGCAGTGTTCACCATATTTATTTGTAATAGTGTGAACTATCCTACTGTTATTTTTATCTAAGATATA
Source organism: Physella acuta (assembly GCF_028476545.2). Lineage (NCBI taxonomy): Eukaryota > Metazoa > Mollusca > Gastropoda > Physidae > Physella > Physella acuta. The sequence goes on along the minus strand of NW_026732068.1, from coordinate 215,861 downwards.
CAGCAAAGAAAATTCTACAATCATGCATAAGAGAAAAGAAACAAAAAAGGACATGCATTACCCCCACCTCCAATCAGGAGCTCCTGTCCATGTGAACCTATCAGGGTCTTGGACAAGAAGGGGGCAAAATCTACAAACACCTCCCTCAACAGGGGAGCCACAGAGCCCAGGGCCCTCTCTAGTCTCTCAGTCAGGGTGCCAGTGTCCATCTGGTAGCTCAGGAGGTTGTGGATTGGTGGGTTGATGTTTAACTCAAGTGCGCTTGGCTTTTGGCCTCCATTGGCACCATCTTGATCTGGCAATAAATTGAAAAATACTTAAGTCACCAGTAGCCTGAGTTTTTTATTTTTTTTATTTAAAACATAAATCTACAATTAGTTATCATGGCTTTTTAAAAATTATAAATAAAGTTGACCAGTCTAATCCCCACTGTATATCAAATGAAACATTTTGTCGAATTTATTGTGAAAAGAATATACATACATTGAATAGCATTAAAGAACTTACCTGATGTTTTATGTGCTAAGGAGATGGAAGAAATAGGTTTGTTTTCTCTTGGTTCTTCCCCTTCAGCCTGGTGAGGTCAGACATTTAAGAAATGAGTCCAACCATTTTATTAGGAAAGATCATCCTACCGATATTCTAAAATAGTTTATTCAATTAATTCTTTAAGTAATCTGTACTCATTGTGTTTTGAAAGATGCAAAAGATCTGACATCAATTTGACTACTGCACTGACTTAGGATTGTGAAAATCACCCTTAGTACTAAGAGAAAGCACAATCTTTTAGCACGTGCTGTAAAGTTTAAGGATTTATCCTGGTTTGTCTCCCTCATTGAACCCAACAAACATTATTAAAAGCATTACTTTATAAAAAAATATAATTTATAAGCTGAATCCACTAATTAGTAAAATTATCTGATAACATTAACTAGACTCACTCTCTCTGGCCTTTGTTCTCCTCTAGCTCCTTTTGAAGTTTCTAAAAATAGACATACAATTTAAGCTTATTTTTAACTTCATAAAAATAATAGGATATTTCCCATAATAAATTTTCTCTTTAAAAAGAATTTCACACCGAGATATACATAACCAGAAGTTATGGCCTGAGTCAAACCAGTGGTGCTATCACCCACCTGAGTCTTCCTTTAAGTCCACATCCTCCATCTTAGTCTCATCTACAACAGGCAGTTTGTGGTCATCCACCTCATCCCCTGCAGCACCTTCAGCCTCCTCCTCTTTTTTCTCTGTTTCTGCTTCCTTCTCTATGTTTTTAGCCTCTGCATCTTCCTCTTTGGCTTCTTCCTTTTCTTCAGTTTCCTCTTTACTTGTTGTGGCCTACAGACAAAAATCACAAAAGACTAATATCAGACCATATCGTTAAATTTTATAATCAGGCTCTTTAAATCATTTTCCCCACATTTTCGAAAAAATTTAAAGACTTTAGAGATATATATCATCTGAGGACTAAATTTTTAATATCAGTTTTGCCCGAAGTTTTAAAACATTTAATCTTATAATAGATTTGGGTTTAGTTAACCATGCAGCACACTGGAGATATTCTATGAAAACAAATAATGAAAGTGTTTAAAGAAGTCAATAAAGAATGTGATAGACAAGTTAAGTACAATAACAATATTTTAATTAAATTAACCTTTGTTGCTAAATGAAATGTGATGGAACAGGGCAATAAACAATTGTTTATATTTATCATTCAATGTGTCAACCAACATGCATCTGTGGTCTTGAATTTTTTAATCCCATATTTAAATTACTTCTTCACAAGCTATTGAAAACATTATTTTACAATGGTATATTAAAAAAGTATATCTCTCCTGGCTGTTGATTGAAATCTATCAGGACTTATTTTTTTCTATAATTAAATAACAACAAAATGGTTTTCTACTACCTGGGTCTCCACCTCCTGAGCCTGCTGTGCTTCTTGCGCAGGCTGTTCAACTGCCTGTTCCTGCTGCTGTTCAGCTTCTGCGGGCTGTTCTACCTTTGGTTGCTGTTCAGCTTCGGCTGGTTGTTCTACCTTTGGTTGCTGTTCAGCTTCGGCTGGTTGTTCTACCTTTGGTTGCTGTTCATCCACCTCCAGCTGTACTTGCTGCGGTGACAGCTCGCCTTCGTCAGGCTGTTGCTGCTGTTGTGATGAGGTATCGGAATCCTCAGTACCTCTTTCCAATCCACCTTTGTCACTCTCTGTTTGACACAACAATATAAAAACATATAATGCAACATTTCTAACAAGGTATTAACTATGAAAAAAATGCATATATCACATTAAATGTATTAATTCTTAACAAAAACAAAATAATTATAAATTTAAAAGTGAGACGTATCTATATAAGAAAATACCTTTTTCTAATAACTCAAGAGAATTGTTGGATAAACAAGTGTATGACTGCAACTCAAATGGGACAGCGTGGCATAGCGGTGAAGCGCTAGACTGCTAACCCAATAGTTTCGAGTTCAAATCTGGGTTCAAGTTAGTGGAACGTCCCTGAGTCCACCCAACTCAGATGAGTACTTAACTTGCGTTAGGGCAAGAAAAGGCAGCAGGGCATAGTGCTGACCACACTATCTCTTCATATGCCGAGGTCAAAGAAGCAATTCACTTGCCCTACAGACCGTCAGGTTTGAAAGGGAACTTTACTTTTACTTTTATGGTACTTCTCAATATGACTGCAACTCAAGCCCTAAGAAAATTACCATTATTCTTGTCATAGTCTCTAAATGATCCCAGCAGAAAATAAAAAAACCCAACAAACAACTAACCAGCATCATCATCCTCTTCCTCCTCCTCTTCCTCCCCTTCTCCTGCCTGTCTCTCAGCCATGTCCTCACTGGAGCCATCTTCATCATCCAGCTTGTTAAAGCGAGTTGAGTCTGTATCTAATACAAACAAATGTTTACCTTTATTATTACATGCTTCAGACAAATTGCAGTGAAAAAAAATATTCAACATATACAGTTAACATTCAAGGCAACAATTTAAATCCAATTCATTCAACGAAGAAAAGCAAACTTTTTTTACACAATCATGAAAAATATAAAACATTGCCATATATCTCCATCTTCTAAAACAAAAGATTACAAGATTACTTTTAAGAATGAAAAACTTTAACCTAAATGATCTGAAAAACTGACATTCTGGCCTCTCTTTGACTCACACAGAAAGCATTAACAAAAAATTTGTAACTATAATTTTTATCAAATGTGTAATATAACCACATTGCTAACAAGTAATAGAAATGTTATTGAAGGAATGTTTTATTACTGAACAACCAGAAAAAGTTTGGTCTGCGATATGAATTTTTCTCTTATTTTAGGAGAATCTAAACATAAACCACATTAAGCTAAGAAAGATATGTATTTTAATTTAAAACATTATTTGAAAAAACAATTTCTTTTTAAATGGCGTTGTTATTTTTTATTAAAAAATCACTAAAATTAAGTTTAATATGCACACTATTAATTTTTAAATACATCTATCTAGGCACATCACAAATACACACAGCAATATATTTAGTAATGTTTATTATGTTTAGAAATTTCTAAGAGCCTTTTATATTTTTAGCTCACATTCAAAGACATTGGTGTCAAGTTACATGCACACTTTTCTATGATCCCCTATTTTGGGTCAGTGTATTATTGCGTACAAATGTCTAAATTTTACTGAGTAATAATTTCAAAAAATGCCAAAATCTACACAAAAATATTTTAAGTAAGGGTGACAGAGGGAGGATAGGTTTATTTCAGTGACTATGGGGTAAAATACTAGAAATGTGGTTACAGCCAGTTCTGGTTAAGCCAGTTTGAAGAAAATTAATTTTACTTATTAACCTTTTTTTTTTTAAATGGAATACTCAATAATGTATGAACATAATCTTAAAAGCCCACAACTAACCTAAGTGTCTAATTATAACTTTTACGAACACAAAATTTGTATTTCATCAAGCAACAGAAGAATTACTTCCCTGGAAAGTGAAATTTTAAAAGGACAACACCAATAAGGAGAAGAGCAATATGAAAGATGTTTGATACACAAAACACACTCCATTTTTCAGTTCAATTTTTTAGCTTTATAAAAAAAAATTAAAAGCAAGCAAAGCTGACACATCAAATTCTTGGCATTCCAATAGAGAACCAGCAGGTGGTGATAATGAAGGTTGAGGTGGTTGGTAAGGATGGGATAGTGGGGCATTTACTCCAATATACATTTTGGTATTATAAGCTTTTGGAATTCTTTACTCTTTGTTTAAATAGTAGAGGAACATTTTAGACAAACACTACTAAAGAATTACTTGTTTATTCTGGGAGGGGGGTACAAATTAAAACCATGATCATAGTCAATTATGAGAACAACTTTTAAAAATTATCTTTAATGTTTCAACTAAGGTCATCCATTTGTGCTTGGTATAAAAATTTTAAAACCATATTGTTAGCAATTTATTTTCTAGTGAGCTTCAAAGTGAAGTATTAAAATGTATTAAAATTGAATGAGGGATGAATAAGAAAAGCTGGGTCTACACAGTAAGCTGATGGTGAATACAACATCCAAGCTCCAAGGACTACCTTCAGCAATTTGCTCCAATGCCTCACTTGTGTTTGAAGGAGCTTCAGCAGCCTCTGAAGCTTCTTTTCCTAGAACTTCCTCCACTGGTTCCACAGGTTTCTCTATATCATCATTATTTTCTTCTTTTTCAACATCATTTTCTTTTTTCTCACCATCATTTTCTTCTTTAGTAACAGTACTTTCTTCTTTCTCACCAGTATTCTCTTCTTTATCGTTTTCTTTCTTTTCATCTTCTTTTGCCACTTCATCTTTTTTATCCTCATCTTGGGAATCCTTTCCTGTCTCTGGTGAGCTATTTTCCTTTTCGGAAACATCATTGTTCTTTTCTTCAACATTCTCATTGATGTCATCACTATTTGTGTTAGACTTCTCACTTTCAGTTGTGCCTGTCTCTTCTTTAGCCAACACATTGACCTCTGCTTCCACAACTATTTTGCTCTCATCTTCAACCTTTGGTGTTTCTTTGGCTGTTTCCTTTGTCTGGTCCTCAGTTTTGGTCTCTTCACCAGCTACATTTCCCTCTCCTACTGTGGTTATCTTTCCTGTTTCAGACTTCACCTGTTTGTCACCCACTGAACCTTCTGTTTTCACATTCCCCTGGGTAACAGGTACTGGAGATGCATCTTTATTATTAATTACAGCAGGAGTCGTCTCTTGCTTTTTAAGAGTTGTCTCTTCTTTTTTAACAGTCCCGCCATCTAATTTATTAACGGAGGTGTCAGGCTTGACCTCCCCTTGTGAGGACTCCTCGCTAGATTTGATGGAGAAGGAAGCGATGGATGAGGTGGAGCTGCCACTCTCTGGCAGAAGTGGCATGGCAGAGGATGTGATCTTCTGCCAAGAGAGACCGCCTAGTGAGAAGTTGTATCAAAACCATTAGTAGAAGACAATGCAGCAGTTTGCAAAAAAACCCAAGATTTTAAAAAAATAACGACACTCAGTCTGGTTATATGTTTTTGGTAAAACCAAAGTAATCACCATTTAAAATATTCACTGTAGGCAAATAATTAGGCTTTCAATATCTGTACTTTGAAAAACATTTTCATTACAGATTATAGATTTAAAATCTTCTTGCGGAACTTTTTAAACATTTAATAACTGTAAAATGTATTCTTTTAATTTTTATTTTTAATAAACCACAGATTAACTTTTATCAGAAAAAAACAAAAGATTTCATTATTTCTTATCTAAAATTATTTAATTTTTGTTTTGCTAAAATTAACCAAAATAAATACTTTAAACAACTAACTTCTAAAAGCAGCCATTTGATCTCAAAAGCCCACTGTAATAACACCAACTTTATACCAATATTATTACAGAGATTATATTTTGATAGTTGAAAAGATTGAACACAGAGCAATTACTAGAAGACAAAAAAAAGTTAAAAACATGAGCTGTGGATTTGTCTACAGCTGTTACATTATAAGCCGCCACCACCAGCGTCTTGTTAGTTAAGTAAAAAAACTCACCTGATCCCTCCCTGCTACCTGGTGCTGCGGCAGCTGTGGGCGTGGCAGCAGGTGAGGGTGGCTCAAGGATGTCCCTGTATTTGGACACCATAAGCACCGAGCAGAAGTAAACAATAGCCAATGCAAGAAACTGTGCTTGTTTCGTTTCTTCCTGTAAGCAAAAGTTGTATTGGTTTATAAGAGACTTATCAAAAGAATGACAGTAGCTTGTTATTGCATGGTACAGTAGTGACTACAACCAAGATATTGGAAAATATGTAATTTTGTAATAGCTGCCCAGTCTTTCTTCCTGACATTTTAAGTACATCATTTTTTTAAGGATAAATGTATCAATTACATACTTCATAAAACATTTTAATGTGGTTGTTTCTTCTTATTCTATGTAACCTGAATTCAGAATGGTTTTTACCTACACTTCGGCCTCTAAATAAACAGTGGTTTCATTATTTGAAGAATGAATTATACTCAGGATTCATACATATGAATGTCAAATCCACCCACATTTTAACTATGTACCAAAACATTAATTTAAATGAATTTTAATGGGAAAAGGAAATAGTTGGATCTTAATAGTTGATTTGCATTAGTCTGAATCCAATAAATGGTCACAATAGTTGATTTGCATTAGTCTGAATTAAAAATAAACATGTTCCCACTGTAACAAAGCAACTCACCACGTCTCTGTATACCACTGCTCTTAACCTATTGATGTCCATGTCTTGGAGAAGCCTTTCAGGGTCCTTGATGGGGGTAGTTTGGCCAGCTAGATTTTCTACAATGTTCTAGAGATTATACAAAAAATACTGAAATTAAAATCTAGACTAAGATATTCAAAAAGCATTACAAGATGAATGATTGAAAGTGTGTGACAATCCTTTTGGCTTAAAAAGTGCAGGTTTTCTTTTTATTATTTGCTGAAACACTAATTTATAAAAAATATTTAACATGGCTATACAATCCATTCATAGACTGTGGCTATCTATCTGCCAGACCAATGAATGAGTGTTTTAAAAAGGTGACTTTTGCTACACAATGTTTTTACAAAGCAAATGAGCAATTAAAATGTTTAAATATACAGGTATATCCCACCATGGGCCAGCTGAGATGAAGTCACTGTATAATGAACACAACAATGTTTAACTCAAAGGGTTATGAACATAAGCTTTGAAGAGAAATGTAAAACTGAAGAAAATTATTATTTGTCTTAATCTCATCAACTATAACAGCTACTCTACCAGCTCATGATTTTATAATCAATATAAATTTATACCTGGATCTATACCTTTGTGTTTATAAAAAAAACTGTTAGAGTAATACCTTGGCAGAGGGGTGTGATCCGCCTATAAGGCTGTGTATGGGATCAACCCCATTGATTGGCTTGTTGGTAGCAGGAGATGGTGGCTCAGAGCCTCCATGGCCTTGGTAACGATGGCGACACTCTAGACAATTTCTTACAGCTGAGGTACACACTGAGGGATGGACAAAAGTAATGGAATTTATAAAGGGATTGACAAACAGCAACAGTAGACTGACTATGGGATAGAAGAGTGATAACAAGACTAAACAAGGGTGATTGATATGTGATAGATAACATAAGAAATACCAATAGGGATTGACATGTGATTACATAAGACTGACCAATAGAGATTGACTTGTGATAACAAAATGATTGAAAAAAGATAACAGACTGACCAAAGAGGTGGTGGGTGCTAAAATTAGACTGACCAACTTGTGAGCAATAGTTGCATATATTTTAAAAAGAATAAAGATAATAGACATAAGAACTGACCCAGCCTGAGGCACTGTCTCAAGATGCCCCCAGAAGGCATGTTCTTCTCATTCTCCAGCTCTGAGAAGTTGGTGGAGCTGGCAAAGACAAGAATGTCAGTCATGTACATGATCCTCTGCAGGATCATCACAGCCTGTTCAATGCTCAGTCCCTGGTTTGGTTCCAGAATCTCTATCTCCCCCTGCAACATGCAAGTCAATAATAAGTGATATCATCAACAAACTAAATTGTTCCAAACCAAAAATGACTAAAACATGACTTATTTATTTATTTATAGCTACATACTTTTCCTTAATTTTAACTCAAATCAACATTTGAAAAAAAATCATATTCTAGGCAAGCAGGTGTATAACTATATATAATCAATTTAAATATTTACAGCTCTAGTTGTTCACGTGATTGCATTGAGCAGACTACATGGCAAAGTGCTAAATTCTAAGCTTAAAGCTATGAATTACTTTAAAAATTTAAACATTCTTCTACAATTTTTACTTACTCTTTCAAACAAAGCAATAGTGATTTCAGTATTTTGTCTAAAATATTCTTTGTAAAATAAAGACCTCTAAACATTTCTTTATTAAGTTTTTGAAATTCTGTCATTCAGCTTTTACTAATAATTTGTTTCAGAATTTGAGTAATATGGTATAAACATCATCTAAAATACTAAACTGCTTGAAACCATTTTAACAGCTGAATTTTAAAATAAATATTTTTTTAAGATCAGAAATTTTTTTGAAGTTGTTCTTTTTAAAATTCATGGGTAAAAAAAAAAAACTTACATTCTGTGAGGTGGCTGCAGCAAGTAGAGGCAAGAGACCACCACAGGATGTGATGAGGTTGTCTGCCAGCTGGGAGATCATGTGAGTCACATTGACAACATAGATATGGTTCTCATTGGCATTCACAAAATCTATGACGTTCTTGGTGCTGTGGCTGGACAAAACACAAACACATTACAATGGCTCACTTTATTCAGGGGAAATAATTCTATTAATTCTAGTTGAATATCTGAACCCTTTCTATGCTTGTAAAGAATATATATAATAATAATAAAAAATTTACACTTCTGCCTATTGTTTACATGAATCTTTATAATGAGTTAATTTTAAATTTATTTTTAAGAAAACAAAATATAAATAAGGTTACAGAGTAATTAATTGAAACTTTGCTTTTATATATTGTCGAGCATGATAAAATTAATGATGGAGACGTTTATTGAAGATATTTCTAAATGCATAAAACAAAGTCAATTGATCTTTGAGAGTATTCTCTGTATTAAATTAAGTTTAGATACTAAAAACATAAAACATTTTTAAAATGCTAGAATTACAGCTACATAACAAACCTCTTCCAGACTTGAATGTCAGTCTCCACTGCAAACAGTAAATCTGACAACAGTTTCTGGTGTAGGAAAGACCAACGGAATTCTGGTATACGGAAAGCTGGGGCACGAGGACCAGGGCTGAATATGTGTCCACCACCTCGGCTGGCGTTTGAAGGGTTGCGCTGGAGAGTTGGAACCCCAGGACCATTCTGTGCAGATTCCTGGCTGGTCTTAGCGCTGTTTCCTTTATCAGCTGACTTAAACAGACTGTGCTCCTCATATCTGTAATCATAATAGCATCATATTTTATAACTTGTGTTAAAACTAACAATTACAATAATTATTTAATTAGAATAAATAATCCTTCTACTTTGATATCACAGCTATGAGTGTATATTGTCCTATTTATGTATAGTTATTACAGTTACTTCTTTATTCATTTATAAAATATCTTCAGGATGATTTTAAATTTTAAAAAAATGAAAACAAAAAGAGCTTGCCCTTAAAACAAAAACTGTAATTACCCATTAGATTCTGCCTCTCCACCAGCTGCCGAATCTAGTTTTGATTCCTCTGAGTTTGATTCTTTCCCCTGTCCATTTACCTCCCCTTGAGGCTTATCTGTTGTGTCTTCTTTCTTCTTGTTCTCTGCGCTTGTATCCCCCTGTCCCTCAGCTGCTGTCTCCACTTCACTGACCGGCTTCTCCTTCGCCTCTTGGCTTTTCTTCTCTGATTTATCTCCACTGTGTTTCTCCTTCTCATCACTATTCCCGTTGGTGATGGCCTCGGCTTCAGCATCAGACACCTCTGAAATTTTGACGGAGGATTTGTGAGCAGGCCGGCTGCTCTGGTCATCAGAAAGGCCAGAGATGGTACTAATAGGCCTCTGCTGCAGCTCAGATGGGTCGGATATGTTGTCTGTTCTATGTTGTTCAAACTGCTGGTACATCTTGGACATGTGGATTTTAAAGTCCTCATAAGCTACCTGAGAACAGTAGTTAGGTTTTTGTTATACATGTAACAATCTAACACAAAATCTACACACAATAGTTAACAAAATAAGGTTTTAGAAAATTAACAACTTCAACCATCAGGCCATTTATAAAAAGACATTTTATGTAATAAAGTTTAACAAATTGTATTTTATAGTAATGATTTCAAGAGGAAAAACGAGTTAAATTTTTAAAAAATATATTTTAAAATTTCTGTTTGAACATTAAATCAATATATTATAACTACATTATTCAAAAGACATAACATTATTTAAAATTATGTTAAAGTGTATGTTTGTAGGGTTGTTAACTGTTTTTAGCAGCTATACCTATACATTTTGAAGGTATAAATATCTGTAAAAAGCAGTGTGAACATGTACTCTTTAACTAATTTGTGATATTAACACCTTTTAATTTATTAAAAGTATGAACCTTTTAATTTATAAGCAGTTTGAATATTGGTCAATTATTTAGAAGTAGTCTGAATATCTGTTCATTTATAAGCAATAGTTTAAACATCTGTTAATGTATTTAGTTAGAATATCTCTTAATGCATTAGCAGTATAACATATGTATGAACATGAATAATCTGAAAGTCTGTGTCAACCAGGCCATGCCCACCTTGGAATGTAGAATAGCCAGTGTGTCTATCCAGACTCTCCAGCCACCAAACTCAAACTTGATGGCGTGGTGCAGCAACATCTTGAAGAGGGCCATCACCATGTCAGTGATGCGCTGCTGCTCAGAGTTGCGGGGGTAAATGTAGGCCAGGGAGAAGAGCCAGTCCTGCCAGACAGACATCTGCAGCACAGTGCTGAGGGAGACCAAAACACTTTCAATCACGTTACATTAATCACAGGCACACAGTTTGACCAGTGGTTCTTTACCTTTTTGGAGGTACCAAACCCCACAAGCTTCATATACGCATTCATCAAACTCTTCTTGATAGTTCTATCATCCCTACCGAACTCTTCTTAATAGTTCTATCGTCCCCATCGAACTCTTCTTAATAGTTCTATTGTCCCCATCAAACTCTTCTTAATACTTCTATTGTCCCCATCGCTCTTCTTAATGGTTCTATCGTTCCCATCAAATTCTTCTTAATAGTTCTATCATCCCCATCAAACCCTTCTTAATAGTTCTATCGTCCCCATCAAATTCTTCTTAATAGTTCTATCGTCCCCATTGAACTCATCTTAATAGTTCTATCATCCCCATCGAACTCTTCTTAATAGTTCTATCGTCCCCATCAAACTCTTCTTAATAGTTCTATCATCTGTAGTCACAAAATCCGATCATGATTCATATGAGTCGGAGTATATTTGACCTCTACCCAAACCCTGAGACTGACTTAAATAACCTCTGGGATTCAATAGAACCAAGGATAAGAACCACTGAGTTAGAACATCCACAAAAAAACAAGATACTTCACATAAATTAATCAAACATAAATTAACATGGACTAAAATCAGTTTCACATAAAACTTTTAGATAGGATGTGTCAGCATAATGGTACAAAAAAAAACAAATGAAAATAGATAACAGACTAATCCTTGAGATAATCTCACCGTCTGTTGTCCTTGTTGTTGTTGCAGAGAATGGTCAGGTCAGACAGGAATGTTTTCTTCACCTCTAGAACCTCTGGGGTGGGCTTGGACTGACGGATCATGGTGGCCACCACTTTAAGGATGGCTGCGATTGAAAGTTATTTCTTTATAATATTCTGTATAAGAATGTCTTTAAGTCATAGAATAAATATTTTTAAAAAAATAGCTGCTCATTAAACCTTCTTAGTTCCAAATATTTATTCTTAAATTTTCACACAAATTCAACCCCACTGGAGCCTTCATCTTAACATTTTTTTTGGGTTTTTTTTTTAATTATTTAACAGTAATATATTTAATTTTAAAAACAACTATTCAATAAATTTAATGACCTGAGTTTTCAATACGGAATGTAGAGTCTGGCTCTTCCTGGCGTACTTTGATGTTTTCTTTGTTCATTCTTTCCGTCAAAATCTGTGTAGCATAATATTCAAATTGATTTTATATTATATTTGTGTTAAATCTATCTTTTTGTAAGTTTCTATGGCTTGAGAATGATATAAACACTGCCCAAAAAAAACATTACTTTGTAACCCAGAACCCCTATGTGTAGTGAAAAGTTTTTGATTATCTCAAATTTCTTTTCCACATCTCTCTGAAAGAGGGAAAATTTTGGAATTTTTGCACATCAAACTTTTCTCTTACTATCATTAGGTAGGTCCTCATACAAAAGCACCAAAACACTCACTCTGTCAACTGAAGTATAGAGAATATAAGAAATGGAACAAAAATTGTTTAGGCAATTACCTCAAAGAGCACATTGTAAGTGGACATGGAAATGTTTGGTGTGTGGAGCATCAGTCTCTCAGCCAGCAAGCTGAACAAGTTGTGTGGTGACATTGCATCTTGTTTCCTCCTACAATGGCAGAGGTGGTATTACAGTTACAGTCTTTACATATTGGATCATTCTCTATGCCTTTAATATTTATTTTTTTGTAGTTTTTTTTTTTTTACATTAATATTTTTTTAATATTCTGGTTCAAACTGTTATTAGAAATTAACTAGAAGATATTAACAGTTTACCTGTATGTACTTCTCATTAAGAAAAGTCCCAGCAGGCGAAGAGAAAATAACCTGATATCTTCATTTTGTGAGGCCAAGAGTTTAAATATTGTTCTGAAATAAATTTCAGGTTTTTAATTGGCGTTTAATGCATTTCACACTTAATATATGATGTAATACTATTTTTTAATTTATATTTAAATTACTAGACAAGATACCTATTCAAATTCAAGACTCTATAGTCTTTTTCTAGACAATACTTTGAACTTAATTACTACCTTACCTAACACCATTCTTTTGATCAAATGCTGGCACCATTGATGCTGGGTGCTCAGACATTAGCTGGACTAACAACTCTAGGACATCTATCAAGTTGTCATCCTGGGAAATAAAGTAATGAAGGATGTGCTTAACATGTAAACACAGAAGCCAAAGTTCCCACCCAACTATTGATTCAAAGTTTGTACCTAATTGATCTGGCAAACTAAACAGCTTGTAAAATAAATGGCATGATCTACTAAATAATTCTTTTATAGTGAAACAAAATGGCACAATGTACAAGAGGTTGTCAATAATGTATGTGTAAAAATTCCAAAGGAAGATGAATTTATTTATAGGTTAAAGTAAAGAATACCTCATGTAGTGTTGTGAGGTAGTTCAGCATTGACTGTAGCTCGTCCTCTAGAATCCCATGACCTTTGATGATCAGTTCTTTCACATACATCAACATGAAGGACCTGAGTTTGATTATCTCATCTCTGGTAGGTCTGGGGCCATCTATACATTTTAAAATAGAATAAGACAATTAGTCAAAATTTGTGAGGACATGCTTTCTTAGGTCTCTAGATCAAATCCAATGCAAAACAATGTTCCTGAATATAACCAATTCTTCAAGAAAATTTCCTTTAAATATTAGATCAGAAAAAAAGTTTTAACTGTATAGTACAAGATGAAATCAGTGAAAAAAGTTAAAGTAAGATAACCTTGGTGCATTATGACTGGAATTAGTTAGAAGAATACCAATAAAAAGAGAAAACGTACCCAAAGCTTTAGGCTGGACACCACTGCGGTCAAGTGGGTTGACCACCCAGTAGTAGTATTTCAGAGAGTGCATGGTCTGCAGGACAGCGCTGACCCGCCTGATGTTGTTGTAGATTTGTGCATTGCTGATAAACTCAGTGGCCAGATAACAGTAGAGTTTTGTTTGAACCTGAAAAATAAAACATCCAAGTTATTTATCAAACGAGAACAAGGAAATAGAACTCCCTAGAACATAGCTGGACAGTAGGATTGGTCTCACTGAATTTATTTTTCTCTACCATACCCACTAAGTCCAGCATTTAATATTTTACATCACTCATCAACTCTTTAATTGATCTTTTCAACATTTCATCATTACTGTTTCTCTCATCACATCAGGAAACTCCAGCAATAGTCTCACCATCATACAATACTCTTAGCATATATCTCTCCCCCACCCCCACCTCTAAAATTATTTCCCCCATATCACAGCAAGCATCCTAGCATAAATCTCTCCTCATTATAGACAGCACCTCTAGCATTATTTACCCCAGTCACCACCCCTTGCATTTATCACCACCTCCATAAACCACCTCTAGCATTATCCAGACCAACCACCCCACCCACCACCCCCTCTCTCACCACATCCAGCACCCACCTCCACTGATGTGTGGACCCACAGCTGGGGGTTGAAGAGAATGTAATCAAACAGATATTTGAGCAGGATTCCTCCAGTGGGCAGCTCCACCAAAAACTCTGTCAACTTGAGGAAAGCTTCCAGTACAGCAGGAGTTATGTGGTCTCTGGATGACTGAAAAGTTTCACAATTTGAAGTCATTAACAACAAAGTTAGTATACCAATACACAAATCAAAATAATTATGTTGATGCATTATTTATATCCTGTTAAACCTTAGAACTTCAATCTAAGCAAATAACTCCATCGCTGGGTGTTTTTTTTAGGATAAATAATTTTAATTTTGTGCCAATTTGTGAGATTTTAGCAGAGAGAAGGTAAAATATATCTTTTAAATTTATTGAATAGTCTTTCTTTGTGAAAATTAGCCTTTTACGGACAATCAAAATGAAATTAACAAGATTATACTTTTTGAAGGATATTCAGCCTTAAAATGTACATAAAACATACTGTATGGTTTCCTGCATGTTAAAGGGAACTCAAGGGGAAGCAACTTCTCAATACTAGAGGTACAACTGCATTACAATTCAACTGACAAAGTAATGTGTTAACATACCTTTTCCAGCAAATAACTGATGACCAAAAATCCTCTGTTCTGCACCATTTGCTGCTGTATCGCTGGTGAGCATTCTATCAAGTCTCCCAGCAAGCCTATCAAATTTGCACTGGGGGGGGGGAGGAAAAAATAAAAGTAAAACTTGACAATAGAAGAGGACACCCTGCTCTAAAAAGATGAACAACTTGATATATCTTGTACTAGAATGTTATCTGGAAATAGTGCTTGCAGGAAGAAGACACATACCAGGTAGAATAGTCCACCTCACTAGCCTTATCAGGGCCTCTGTCTACAGGCAGATCTAACTGACCAAAGAGAGGAAAGAGTATCTGCACCCCACCCAGAGAGTGGAGAGTGCTGTGAATGGAATGGGTGATGACAGCTTTCACTTCCTGCAGAGACAAAATAAATTGTACATCATCACTCTGTTGGGTTGTTATGTCATTAATTAAAATACATTGATTGGTACTCATTAAACTATCAATAGGGAAAACTGAAGCTATTTATTTGCTATTTTGCTAGCATCATCATGACTGCCCTTCTTCCGGCTAAGGTATGGGTCGCCAACTAAAACGCCCAAAGTCCTCAGTCCTGTACCATCTTCTCAATCTGACCCCAATTGAAGCCCATCTTTGTAGTTCCAGCTTAATGTTGTGTCGCAAGGTGTTTCTTGGTCTACCTCTTCTGTGCTTACCTCACTGGTTCCACCTCAATGCCTGACTGGCGACCATTGGTAGATAGTCTGTGCAGTATGTGCCTACCCCATCTGCTCTTCTTAACTTCTTCATCCGCAGAAAATTTTCCTATTATTTCCCATAGGTTTGCCTTGTTGATGGTGTGAGGCCATTTTTCTAGCATCACTACCCTCGCCTTGAGACTTACACTAATCCTTAACCCTGACCCAGCAAAAAATAAACTTGTCAAAATATACAAGGGAACTAATTATGTCAGCCAAGAGGGTCTAGCAATGTGAAAGTAGCTCCCCTTCCTGTTAGGTTGT
Source organism: Physella acuta (assembly GCF_028476545.2). Lineage (NCBI taxonomy): Eukaryota > Metazoa > Mollusca > Gastropoda > Physidae > Physella > Physella acuta. Next base: position 199,827 of record NW_026732068.1, on the reverse strand, counting down.
CATGGTGACACCACCCTTAATATAAATACTACAGCTTGTTGTGTTTGACTTCTTGTATTTATCTAAATAAATACTCTTTGTAAACTATACCGAACTTTAGTAAGAAGCGTCTTATTTTACGTCATATTTATTCCTAGATAATTGATCTGAATAATGTAATATTTTTAATGGCAACCCCATAAACAGACAAGCTACTAAATCACTTGGCAAACACACTTAGGATTACCTGGCACATCATAGCATGTGGTGAATGAAGGAAGTAAGACTGGTTTCCCTTTGGTGAAGACTCAAGACACAGCTGACTATCACAGGCAATGGGGTTGTACATGAACACTATAGCACTGGTCAACTTCCCATCATACAAAACCTTAAAACACAAGTAAAAAAAACCATTTGGTTATGTTAACACTCTCAATAGTGAAAACTGCAGTGGTCTGAAATAATTATTAGAAATGCATAACATTTGTTACAGATGCGGATTATCATGTTTAAGTACAGTAGTAAATATAGACCTTTGTAAATACTTAAATGATTATTGTATCATGAATAAGAATGATTGTTTTGTTTTAATGTTTATACGGTATTTACTTCTTATATATACATTTTTTTAAACTAACATAAAACACAGTGCCATTTTACAACAGTTTTACAGACAAGTTTAATTCAAAATAAACTTATAAACATAGAAAAGGTACATCAAAACATAATAACAAAAGTTACCTCCCCTTATCTCATTTATGCTCCTTTATCTTGCCTAATAAGATGTCAGAATTTTGTATTATGCAAGTAAGCCATAGGCGTAGCGAGGGAGGGGGTACATATGTCCCCGGGCGCCGACCCTAGGGGGCGCCAAAATGGGTTGGAAAAAAATTTTATCTGCAGTTTTGCATTATAAATATAAATATATATATGGGGGGAGGCTGCAAATTGAAAGTTTGTCCCGCCTCTGAAGTAACATTTAGAAGTCTTCCATATAATGTACCAGTTATCATCAATACTTATGAACTTCTAGTTTTTTTAATATGCAAAGTAGAACACTCTGCCTCACTGTATTAGGGGTAGTAAATCAGAGTATGTCTAAAAAATAAAATATCATTCAGAAGTTCAATTTTTATCAAAATTAATATCAAAGGAAAAAAAGAAAGGAAAATGAAATTAAAACAAACAGAATATGACCTTGTAAAGAAAAACCTGTGTCAGAAAAAAAAAAGTAATTAATAGAAAAACAAAGCATGGCAAAAATCAGTATTTTTTTTCACATGCAAATGTCTTTCACATGCAAATAAGCAAATGTCAGTCATAATATAAGCATACTGTAGTGGGGTCAAATTCTACAGCATTTATTTTTCTCCAGCGTAATAACTGCATTTAATCCTCAGATTAATAATTAAAAGAAAAATCTTTTTTAAAATCCAATAACTCAAAGCCCTATTGAGTTCAGAGAGAAAATATTTCATATGGAATCAATAATGGACAGGCAGGGGGCATCATCCTCAGAATTTTCATGTCAATAATATTATAAAACCTCTATTCATTCAACATGGATCAAAACATAGAAATGCAAAGGCAACATAACTGGAATATTCATACCATCACAAAATTGTCTATGTATTCATTCAAGATAGATCGTACAAACATGCTGTAAGAGGGTTAGTGCCTGGCCTGCAACATTCTGTGCATTACAAAACTCAGCAACGCCATGTAGTGAGCTAGCAGACTCCAATGGAACAGATACACAAGAAACTTTCAGAGGAGGCCTACCATAGTCACATACACAGAGACCAAAAACATTGGCATCACTATGTTGAAAAAAAAACTCATCTAAATAGACAAGTAAATTTACTAATTTCAAACTTTAAAAACTTTCCATTTAAATTTTTTGTGAATAGAACTGAAGAAGGCTAGATTTTTTCCGTATTATTTTAAAATTTTGCTAAACAATTCATAACGACGTAATAATCATAATTTTAAAAAAATGTTTGGTTGAAGTAAAATGGGTGTACTCGTGTACGTGGTTTCTGGTAGCCAACATGGAACCAGTGTGTACAGATCTGTTACCTGGAACACATCCTGCAGCCATAAACCCATCTCCTGCAATTTTTTGAAGTCCCGCATTTTTATCCTCTACAAATGTTGCCAGTTGCAAGAGTGACAGAAGAGAGGGCAAAATAATATAAAAATCATACAAGAAAAATTAAACAAACTCAACTTAAAATTGATTTTTCTAGCACTGACGTATTTCATTAGACATATTTAATAACCATATTTCTCTAGCAATATTTCTATTATAATGCACTAACCCTCTAAACAAAAGGGACTTTCCATCCATTGTCTGGGCAATCATATCATGTAAACAAAAGATAGACCACAAATAGCATGCTCAATAAACCTTCATTGTTTATTAATGATTAATATCTACCAAGGCAACTAAGTCCCAAATGTGTAGTTAAAAGCCAGCATCCAGTTTTTTAAAATCCAGTTTGGATTATGCAAGTAATATAACTATTAACCATTTTAACATACTGACCCATTATAACAAGGGTTAATGTGAAACAAACCAGAGATTTAACCTTTTAAGAGTCACGGTCAATCTGAATCAAAAAGTTGATTTCAATGAAGTTTAAAAACTATAATTGTATAACCACATCATATAAGGTGAGTCATGAGAAAGTATACAGTTGGGTTTGAACACTATGAAAATGTATGAGACACTAATTCGCAACTGACAAATACTCTCAACTTAAGAACAGGTGCTTTCATTCTGAAGAATATTTTTCAATTCAATTATATCTCAATAAAAAAAATTACAATCCGACTGAAACAGCACGGATTAATCCCCCTTAACTAACATTAAGACACTACCATGATAGCACCAAGATTTTTCATAGATCAAATTTTAAATGTAGTATTTGAACTATCTTTTTTTGTATATTAATAAATTTAAATATGTACTATAATTTTTTTTTTATATTGACCATGACCACCACAGGGTTAAGGCTGATAACTGAAACCTAGCATGCACCTAGCAATTTCAGGTTAATTTTAACATCAGGAAGACAACTTGCAGTTCTAGAGAAATGGCACTTATATGTTAGTAGACATCAAAAGTAAAATAATACACAATATAAAAAATAAATTAATTCTACATACTAAGAAAATGAGTTGCCTTTACAAAATAATTAAAAATTGTGGTTTAAGCTTTTTAAAAACATTAAACTTCGAAACATTAAACCTTTTAACTAACTAAAACACAGAACCAACTAAAGCAGTATAAAACTTGAAAGTAGAATAAATGTCACAATAAAGTATCACTTCTAAAGAACTGCATGGCTGAGATTAGTTAAAATTTGTCTCCAATGTAGCTGAATATTGTGACAACAATCAATCCAAAAAAAAAAACATTGAAACATGTATGTGATTGATATATACCCTTTCATGAGCGTCTGAAACCATGTTTAAACTCTCATTGTCAAACCGGAACTGGCTCTGTGTAAAGAAGAGAAAGGTCACACCTGGTTAGGTTAAAGCAAACAATGTGGCAGGCAGGAACTCACCCAAAGGTCATTGCTGGACGTCTGCTAAAACTTCTTACAAAGAATATATGACTGAAATACTGGCATTAGCTGTATAGATAAATATTGTTTGCACTGTATACAACTTTGTCAAAATGTTTTTACTTTAATTGGTACTGAAGGTTTTTAAAATTGATAGCTCATGGGACATTTAAGAAAAAACAACGCTTATTATTATTGAATAGGACTGGTCAATAAAAAAACTTTACTCTGTTACTACAAGAATGGCATGTTAATACAGAAGATTAGCATTGAAAAGGAAAGTTATTAATTTAGCACATGAAAATGAATGTTTTAGTTAAGGCCACAGTTAATAGGAAAAGTTTTTAACAGGGCAATGCAGTGGGTGATTTACCTTGTATCCTGGGCCCAGGTGGTACATGGCTAAAATCTGCTGGGGCAGCAATGCATCACTGAATAAATAAAGGGTGGACATCTGACCACAGAACATCTCCTCTGGGTCCCCATCTACACTTGAACCAATGTAGCATTTGTCAAAGGGCTGGAGAGATGAGACGAATGTTAGGATTATTGAAAGTTGTAATTCTTGACATCCAAATCTTTGCACTAATCAATGTACTACTTTTTGAACTTAATAACCTTACTGATTTTAATAATTAGCAGTAAAAACAAATTTAAAAGCCTATGAAAAATTATTTTCCAATCAGTTGAGTTTTTTTTTTAAATTATGAGAACATGAGAGGACAACCTAATGATTGTTCACTTGCTCGTTACAAACATGTGCCTCACCCAACTGACAACATATAACATAACTCTAACCCTAGACAACACTACAATCAACAAGCTAAACATGATCAAGCGATAAGAAAAATTGAAAAAATATATTTTTTGTTCAAATTTCTATTTCTAAAATCCACCAGGGTGGATTATCTGGGAGACAGCATGGTGGGATGGTAGAGCTCACAACTGCTAACCAGTAAGTCTTTAGTGCAGATCCCTGAAGAGTACACTCAGCTCTGGTGGGCACCTGTCTCATGTTAGGGCAACCAAGGAGGCTGGGCTGACCACACTATCCCCTTGTATGCCCTGGTCGGTGAAACAGATGAACTCTACTTCATCTGCCCTATGTGTCTTGGGCACTGCCCTATGTGTCTTGGGCAGAAATGAGAAGATGCTGAGGATAATGAGGGTGTCTATTCGCCTGGGTCTATCTTACCACCTTACATCTGATGGGGCACTTGTATATAACCATCTTACATCTGATGTGCCACTACCATCTAACCATCTTACATCTGATGTGCCACTACCATCTAACCATCTTACATCTGATGTGCCACTACCATCTAAACATCTTACATCTGATGTGCCACTACCATCTAACCATCTTACATCTGATGTGCCACTACCATCTAAACATCTTACATCTGATGTGCCACTACCATCTAAACATCTTACATCTGATGTGCCACTACCATCTAACCATTTTACATCTGACATGGCACTACTATCTAACCATCTTACATCTGATGTGCCACTAACATCTAACCATCTTACATCTGATGTGTCACTACCATCTAACCATCTTACATCTGACATGGCACTACCATCTAACCATCTTACATCTGATGTGCCACTACTATCTAACCATCATACATCTGACATGGCACTACCATCTAACCATCTTACATCTGATGTGCCACTACCATCTAACCATCTTACATCTGATGTGGACACCAGCCATGACATGTCCGCTGATGAGTTGAGCTGACCATCAACATAGCACCTGACCTCTGACTTGCTCCATCTGTTGTACACATGGACCAGTGTTATCATGTACCACTGTCAACAAAACAAGATTACACATGTAGTCGGGTAGTGAGCACAGTTTAAACTGAAACAAAGTTTATATAACAACCCTAACACTAAAGTAGTACATCCTTTAGAACTGAATAGGGTGGATGAATTAGTTCCTCTGAGCTAAGCACATTAAGAGAATAGTGTAACAATAACCTAGCATCAATAACCCTAGCATCTATTACCACCTCCAGCATTACCCAGACCACCCCACCCACCAACCCTAGCATCTATCACCACCTCCATAAACCCCCTCTACCATTACCCAGACCACCCCACCCACCAACCCTAGCATCTATCACCACCTCCATAAACCCCCTCTACTATTACCCAGACCACCCCACCCACCAACCCTAGCATCTATCACCACCTCCATCAAACCCCCCCCCACCTAGCATTACCCAGACCACCCCACCCACCAACCCTAGCATCTATCACCACCCCCATAAACCCCCTCTACCATTACCCAGACCACCTCACCCACCAATTCTAGCATCTATCACCACCTCCATAAACCCCCTCTACCATTACCCAGACCACCCCACCCACCAACCCTAGCATCTATCACCACCTCCATAAACCCCCTCTACCATTACCCAGACCACCCCACCCACCAACCCTAGCATCTATCACCACCTCCATAAACCCCCTCTACCATCACCCAGACCACTCCACCCACCACACCTGGTGGGTCCAGGCCTTAGCCTATTCCTGATACTAACAGTAAAATAGCCAGAACAACCTCAATATGCAATGTATTACTTGTTAGTTTTTCCTTTTTCTTCACTTGCTAAACTTTCCTAACCATTCAAACTTATCTAAGCAAAGACTGACCTGTCGGGGCTGGAAGTCATATTTCACACAGTGCTGAAAGCCTTTGCCTTTGATTTTCATAGAAGTAATGACCAAAGATCCACCAACAAAATGGGCAGAATAGCCTATGCCTTTGCTTGTGCGGAAACTAAAAAACATAATTCATTTAATTAATCCATTTTAACAATCAATTACATATTTTATACATGTATTTTTTCCTAAACTGCTTTAATAGAGATTTAATTTACAGATTGCTAAAATTCTACACAAGCGTTTAAACATCAATCATTTAACCTTACCACAATAATACCACTCAATAGCTAAACAAAAAATGTTGATTCTATAAGACATTTATAAATACCCACATCAAATATTAATTAACACAACATTGTGACATATTTAAGAGGAATAACATGGGATGTGACTATTTAGTAATTACCCTAAACAGAAAGCTAAAAGGTCAATAAAAATATTCTTTAATAGAAAAGATTTTTTTTTACACTTTATCGGATACTTCTCAAACTTTAAACCAGTGAAATATTATACCATTCCTCCCGCTGGAGACATCATTAAAAAAAATGACCCAAGGGAGGCCATCCTGACAAAGAAAACTAACCAGTACAAATATGGCTTCTCCCTTTCCACATTGACTCCAGTTACTGGATCAAGACGGATCCAACAAGAAAAGGTCCATCCGTTTTGATAGGGCCAAGTTTTAATTGGTGGTAAGGCAATGTGCTGTTGAAGTCAAATAAAGAAAGGCTAGGTGATACATAAACAGGATTAACATTCATTTTTTTAACATCAATTTTTTTTTCAGTAACAGCATCAAAATATCCTTAGCAGTGATGAACACAATATTATAGTAAGATACTACAATATAGCTGGAGTTTCTCATAAATTGTTAATTTTTTTTTAAATTTATCATCAAATGCTAGGGGGGAAGGTGTGGCCTTGTGGTAGTACACTAGACTGCAAACCCAAATGCCTCGAGTTCAAATCCAAATTCATGAAGGCTTGCCCCATGGACCCCCAGGTTAAAAAGGGAAGTTTATCAAATGCTTGGTCAAGCAATAAATTTTTTTTAAATTAATACAATAACAGATCTTGGGGGAAAAAATCTTTTAGTGAAGAATACTAAGTCTCTCACCGATCCCTTTTTACCAGGAAAACTGAAGAACTCATCTGGTCCCTGGCGCTGAGGCATGTGCCGCAACACTGATATTAATTTGGTGGAATGTCGTTGCTGTAATAGAAAAAAAATATTTTTTTACACGGATATTAATTTGGTGGAATGTCGTTGCTAAAATAGACAAAAATATTTTTTTCAATGTGTAATAAACAAAAAACACAGCCAATTAAAACTTTAGAAGTAAATTTACTTTTCTAATTAAATTCAAGTATTTATTTTTAATACTAAATTATTAGTGTTTAAATGCTTTAATCTACTTAATAATAAATCATGCTTTTCAGCATTAAATATAGCAAGTTAAAAGGATAATTATTAATGTCGATCAATATTTTAAACCTCTATTATCAATCAAAGAGATAATTTAAAAGTCATACATCATAATAAATGTCAAGTTGAAAATGTGAAATTAACTTTTTAAGATGAATATTTTGTTTAAATCTTCAGAATCAACTTTATAAACTAAAGCCTTAAGAATCAACTTTATAAACTAAAGACTTACCCAAACATTGTTCCTAGCTTTCATCAATGAAAACACACACTTCAACTCCTTGACAGTGATGCTATAGCTAGCCAAGGCTCCTAACATATCAATGATTAAATCTAAAAGAAAGAGAATAATTTATTTTTTAAATTTTCATTTTCTCAATCATTTTAACAAAAGTACATTCACATTCTTGCAAATCTTTAGTAAGATTAAAATTAGTTTATTTCAAAAGATTGCATAAAGATTGAACAAGAAAAGTTTATAGAATATGTACATTACTGTTATTGATAAATTGGAAATGTATTGTTGTACTTATCCTTAATGCAAAAATAATAGTATTTTAAATCCAATGACATTTTTTAATGCAATTAAATTTAAAAGGTTTTTTTCAGAGTGCATCTAATTTATAAAGTCAAACAGTTAGCAATTGAAATTTTTTTTTATTTCTAAAAAGAAATTATTTATCAAAACTGTAATTTTTAAATAAATAAAAAGGAATAGACCCAGTTATGATTTCCGGTATATGCATTAAAATTACTTGGCCTACGTCATAATTATTAAGCGTATTACTGTTTTGCAAGTAGCATTAAAAAGCTTGTTCAATTAAATTTTTTAGGTGCTGTTTTATGTGACACACAACACAATAGGCAATTCTGTTACATACACCAGAGGGCAATATATAAATCTGGTACTTAATCATATAATTAACACTTAAGTCTATCAATAAAGTATTTGAGTAAGATTTTTGTATTACTGAATGTTTGTAACATTGAATTTGGTATGCATGTTTGTAATTTTATTGTTTTATCTTAAAATGAAACCAAATTTCAACAGCAGACAAGAGAATAAGTTTAAATAAATCATTTACACATACAATAAAACATATTACTTTAAATATCCAATTAATTAAGTACCTAAAATAATAAAACAGATATTAACATGCTAAAATATCCAAACAATGATGACAACATTCATGCTGTCACCCCTAAAAACAAAATGAGGTCAACCCATCACCACATTTCTATCAGTGTGCTTCTACCAGGTGAAAAGAATAAATAATATAAACAATAGTTGACTTTAAAAAAACAATATAATATTAAAAGCTTCAAGATTGAGAGACAGGTTTATGCATATGTGAAGAGGGATACCCTGGTGAAAATGTATTAGCAACAGAAAAGGAAATAATTAGCCTTTCAACCAAAAGCAAAAAAACCCTCGTTTTAAAATAGCTATACAGTGTGAATGTCTTAGGTGAATTGGCATGCATGGTCCCTGGTGTTGCTTTTTCAATTTAAATCTTAATAAAGGGTAGTGAAAATTGATACGCTGATATTGCATTTACAAATTTAGATGACAAAATCATCAAAGCAAATATATGGGCGACAAATTTAATAGCCTGCCCTATAGAAAATATATATGCAATAAAATAGATTGTCTGCTATTAAAAATATACAGAAGGCAGACATGTATATTCCACCACAATTATAAATATATGGACAAAAAAAGAATGTCTGCCCCTACAATAAATACTTGGGAACCCATATTGATTTTTCTGCCATATAATAAACATATAGAAGGCAAAATTTATACTCTGCAAAGATCTATACTCTGTCCATATAATAAATATATGGATGCCAAAATCTATACCCTGCCCCTGTAACATATATGGAGGCCAAAATCTATACTCTGCCCCTGTAACATATATGGAGGCTAAAATCTATACTCTGCCCCTGTAACATATATGGAGGTCAAAATCTAAACTCTGTCCCTGTAACATATATGGAGGCTAAAATCTATACTCTGCCCCTGTAACATATATGGAGGTCAAAATCTAAACTCTGTCCCTGTAACATATATGGAGGCTAAAATCTATACTCTGCCCCTGTAACATATATGGAGGTCAAAATCTAAACTCTGTCCCTGTAACATATATGGAGGCTAAAATCTATACTCTGCCCCTGTAACATATATGGAGGCTAAAATCTATACTCTGCCCCTGTAACATATATGGATGCCAAAATCTATACTCTGCCCCTGTAACATATATGGTGGCCAAAATCTATACTCTGCCCCTGTAACTTATATGGACGCCAAAATCTACACTCTGCCCCTGTAACATATATGGTGGTCAAAATCTATACTCTGCCCCTGTAACATATATGGAGACCAAAATCGATTGTTCGTTTTCTGCTCAGGGCGCCATAACGTAAAGCTATGCCGGTGTTCAGTGTTGGAGGTAGAAATTAAAATACGATACATTTGACTAGCGGACAATCTCGTGACTTGCATACACGGGGCAGGTTTTTGTGACAGTGTTGCTAAAGATAAACTCCCTGTAATTGGGTATTTTTTCAGAAAAAAAAGTAATTATCTCCAGTTTTACAACCATCGCTTGTTTGTGTGTAGTGGGTAGGGGGGGGGGGGGGCGATGACGAAAACAAATCCGATAAAATTTTAACTCAGCATTCAAGCAACATGCTGGCAAAAATTGGGGGAAAGAAACCACAACCGGAAATTTCGCTACACCCAAAAGAAATAAAAAGAATAATTAAAAACAAACAAACGCAAATGTGGTCTGTCACACACCCTCACTACATTAAAGACGACGGCTATTACAATTTAACACGAAAACAACAATACTTAATCTTTCGACTCAGAACAGGCCACAACAGACTAAATCAACACATGCACAAAAAACTGAAGGTTGGGTGTAGCGAAATGTGCCCTTGTGGCAAGGCCCCGGAAAACACAGAGCACGTACTCCAGGAATGTTCTCTGTATAGCCAGGCAAGAGGCAGACACTGGCCCCAGCCCACCCCACTCAGGGAAAAATTATATGGGACACCTGACAAACTGGAAACCACAGTCCGGTTTGTCCACGAAGTTGGACTTGTTGTCTGAATCCTCCACCATATTCAAAAATTAAGAACGAAGAAGAAGAAGAAGAAGAAGCAACATGCTCAAAAAAAATTCTGAATTTAAAAAATAAAATAAAAGGAGTACATGCTACAGAAAAACAACTTCAACTTTCTCGTCTTAGACACGTGACCCATTACATCACATACCGCTTGCTCGTTCAAGGAAAGGTCGTGCGAGGGGAGGGTGAGGGGTGTCGTTAGCGATTGGTATTGATGAGTGGGTTTTCGATCGATTAAATTAGTCTCAAAGCGGCTTCGGGTGATAATTGGTATGGGGGCCAAATGTCTCCTAGCTTTTGAAAATAGGTTGCTTTGCAAAGGTAGACTAATGCTACAAAATATTCGTTTTTATGTTAACTTTTGAATAGACAGCTTATCGGAGAGTCGATGGGGTAGATAAATAACAAGGGAGGTTCGGCGAAAGGACGTAACACGTCTCTGTCGTGGACTATCTTGATAAAAAAAAAATAAACTGCTTTATCCCATTAACATGGCAGTCTTCTATATGACATGCGGAACAAACTACAACAGACAACACAACAACGATCAGTATCTTCTTTAATAGACGGACATGCACGTTAAAACACTGCAGAATCCACTAGTACAAAACGATAATCTTATAACTTTCTTATGGTCGATCTCATAAATTTTCTTTAAAATATAACTTAATCCCTTGACGCGTATCTTAATGCAATAATTGAGTGACTGGTGAAATGGTACCTAGTCACCAACTCGTGTTAATGTACGCTAGTTCATGTTGATAAACAAATAAACAAAAACACTCTTCATCCTCCCCTAGTAAAAGAAAAAAAAAACGAAATGTACCCGACATTTCCGATGAATCAAGACACGAAATTAAAATATCGACTTTCGGCCCCCTTTTGTAAACACGAGTTTGTTTATGCCCAGCGCATCCATCGTGTTTTTATTTAAGTCTGTGGGGATTCCCGCAAAGCAATGACGGAATCGATACCAGTTGAAATATGAATCGCTGACAATTGTGAGACAGGTAGACAATGTGGGCAAGCAGTCGGCAGGTGCGTGCAGATTCCAGTTGTGACATGCTTCATGCAGACAAGTGCTCACGTTGTCAGGTGCTGTCAGTGGTCTCGGCGTAAACATGACGACGACAAGGCGTAACAGTAGTGTTTTTAGTATCGGACATGACTGTCAGGGTCTAGGGCTAGGGTGATATTTTGGAACAGTTTTAGATACCAAAGATTACAGAAATACAGAAAAATGGATACGGCCATCCCTGATGGTGAAATGATAATAAATCCCCTGATAAATGATAGGCATCAACACTTTATGCATGCAGCTTTAAACTCAACTGACTTTATGGTATAGTCAATATTTTATTTTCAAAGGTGAACAACAGCTATGCATCGTTGCTGTGGTGTAAGTAATATAAAAAAACAAATAAACAAAGGTGAAAATAGATAAAATAATGAAGCGCACCACTCCGCTGGATAATAAACGAGAACTGAGGTGTCTGTGTAGGACGAGCTCTGTCATGTCTGTAATCAAGGCCAAGTTTACGTACGGTACATCACATCACATGCACGCGTGAACATGCGCGTAGGTGCTGACATGCACACCAGTGTTGACATGCTTTAAGACGACGACACATAGATAACATAGATAACAAGTCGATGGTGGCTCGAGACTGATGCTCCTCACACCCACACTGTCAGATAATAAGATTCTAATACACAGAAAAACGCACTGTCCATTCTTATACCGATCTCACGCAAACAGGTGCGGGGCTATTTGTATTGATTTTATGTGAACCTTCTATTGAAATATTAATAGATTAATATATGTTAATAACAATCAATAATTAATTAACGATGCATTTTTTTCATTCATAATCATAAATGTTAGGACCATTCCAGTTACACACCGAACAAAACACAATATTGAAAATACGCGTGCCCACCAAGTAAGAATGAAAACCAAAGATGTGTGCAGCAGTGTAAGAGACGTCAATGTTAACTCGTGTATCTAGACAGACAGCAAACAGCGATGCAAACAACAGACCCAACATTATAACAAACTGTCCAGGCAAACAAAACTAATGTCCCGACCGCCAATACAACAACAAACGTCATAATAACAACTGTTTAGGCAATCATAACAACAAACACCATCAGTAACAAATGTCACAATATTCACACTCACAGCAACGCCAACAATAAAACAGCAACGGCCACAACAAAAAGTAACGCAAACAACAGACAATAAATAGCAACGCCAACAATAGACAATAAATAGCAACGCCGACAAAAAATAGCCACGCCAACAACAAACAGCAATGCCAACAACAAATAGCACTGCCAACCACAAATAGCACTGCCAACAACACATAGCACTGCCAACAACAGACATTCCTGACAGTCAATGCTACAACAACCACCAATGACAGAACAATGCTCACTAATCACTGATCCTTCATCCGGGGTGAGGCAGGGGAGAGAATGACAAGATAAGAAACAAATATAAAACAACCACAAATGTGGATCGCAGCTCATCTCAATAATAACAACCGATTACGTCGGCCTCGCCAAATCTAATACAAACACCGCAACATCGTCTACATTAATTACATAAACTAATAATAGCGCAATCAATTTTGTTTTACCGGGCCAGACATGGCCGCCATTTGTGTGCCGAGAAATCAATGAGTTGACAAGAAACCGCGAAGGGCCACTGAAGCTTTTCTAACTACTTTCTAGGATTGTCTGCCCCTGATAATAAAAAAATCTTACGGGAGAAACATCCGTGTTGGGATCCAGATTTTGGTGAACACAAATCATTTATCTTGTTAGTGTAAAGGGTACAAACTATAGGAACATGACTGTAATAAGTTTCACACTGTTGAGGGATGGGGATGTGTGCTCGATGAAAATATGAAAAAGTATGAGAGAGAGAGATGAGCAGGGCCATTAGGCGACCACCTGTTGGACTAAGATAAGGAAGGAAAATGGCAGAGCATTAAGATAATGGAGGTACCACAAGCAATCGCACTGTGGGGTGGACGTATAATGGGAGATGTGGATGGGATGCTAACATTGTGCAAGCAGATGGTGATCTGAAATCATGGGTGGAGATGGGATAGTGAAATCATGGGTATAAATGGGATAGTGAAATCATGAGTATAAATGGGATAGGGAAATCATGAGTATAAATGGGATCGTGAAATCATGGGTATAGATGGGATAGCGAAATCATGGGTATAAATGGGATAGTGAAATCATGGGTATAAATGGGATAGTGAAATCATGGGTATAAATGGGATAGTGAAATCATGGGTATAAATGGGATAGTGAAATCATGAGTATAAATGGGATAGTGAAATCATGAGTATAAATGGGATAGGGAAATCATGAGTATAAATGGGATAGTGAAATCATGAGTATAAATGGGATAGGGAAATCATGAGTATAAATGGGATAGTGAAATCATGGGTATAAATGGGATAGTGAAATCATGAGTATAAATGGGATAGTGAAATCATGGGTATAAATGGGATAGTGAAATCATGAGTATAAATGGGATAGTGAAATCATGAGTATAAATGGGATAGGGAAATCATGAGTATAAATGGGATAGTGAAATCATGGGTATAAATGGGATAGTGAAATCATGAGTATAAATGGGATCGTGAAATCATGGATATAAATGGGATAGTGAAATCATGGGTATAAATGGGATCGTGAAATCATGGGTATAGATGGGATAGGGAAATCATGGGTATAAATGGGATAGTGAAATCATGAGTATAAATGGGATCGTGAAATCATGGATATAAATGGGATAGTGAAATCATGGGTATAAATGGGATCGTGAAATCATGGGTATAGATGGGATAGGGAAATCATGGGTGGAGATGGGATAGTAAAATCATGAGTGTTGATGTGATATTGAAGTAGATTGAATAGTAAAATCATGAGTGGAGATGGGAGAGTGAAGTAGATGGGAAAGTGAATTCATGGGTGTAGATGGGATAGTGAAATCATGTGTGTAGGGGGGATAGTAAAATTTTGGATGTAGACAAAAAATTTGAAAAATGTTATGGCCAGCGTTTAATAAAATACATCTATTTCTCGCTGAATTTTTCGTTTAGAAAGTTGTTTATAATACTTTAGTAACTTGCTACTTGAATGATTTACCGTTAGCTTTACTGGCGACATAAGTTATCCCATGTCATCTGATGACACGGCCATTATCTGAACAATAAAACCTTCAATTATACACTTGGCCTTCACATTCCGTAACCATAGCAGGAAAAACGAAACTAGAACCTGGCACGCCACAAAGCTGAGAGACGTGACGGTACTGGTACTAAAGGACACGAGTGGCCAAAGTCTGGTAAAGTGACGGTACTGGTACTAAAGGACACGAGTGGCCAAAGTCTGGTAAAGTGACGGTACTGGTACTAAAGGACACGAGTGGCCAAAGTCTGGTAAAGTGACGGTACTGGTACTAAACGAGACGAGTGGCCAAAATTGGTAAAGTGACGGTACTGGTACTAAAGGACACGAGTGGCCAAAGTCTGGTAAAGTGACGGTACTAGTACTAAAGGACACGAGTGGCCAAAGTCTGGTAAAGTGACGGTACTGGTACTAAACGACACGAGTGGCCAAAGTCTGGTAAAGCGCTTCACGGGGCTGGATAATTAGGACAAGTGATCAGGTGGAAACAACACAATTTGAAAGCAACAAAGTATGGAGAAAAAACAACAGACTTTAATTAATTTAATTAATTAAAATAATGTTCTGCCACGGCACTATTTTTGTTCCCAATCAAAGAAGATCTAGGCCAAAACAACAGTTGTTTTGTTAATTCTCTTTTATTTAATGTGTCCAAGAATTAATTGTATAGAGAATTACCCGCCCTTCATTTCTAGACAAACGATAATGGAGTCTGGAATGCCGCAGCTTTGGTTATCTTGAAGAGAAAAACGCTTGCAGCGCATAAAGCAATAAGGAGCAAGTACATTAAAATATTAGGTCCGCCTGATCTGGTTTTAAAAAATCGTGACGAATGAAACAGCTGGAATATACAGTTCCACTGAGGTAAGTATCCAGAGAACGTCTAACAATCAATAGACTATATCGGACAGCGTTAGAGAGACACGAGCATTTAAGGTCTCACTATAAATACATCAGGCACCGTAGCTCGAGGACATATTTATTTGATCGCACCCACGATCCGCCCTGTATGAGGACAATCAACACACGATAAAACCCCGTGTATGGCGTGTAGAAGATGGCCTGTGTCGTGGTTACACCGTGGGCCCCTAATCTTTTAATTATATACCGCGCTGTGCATAAACGCTCATTCATATGTTGAATTCGGGGAACTTCATAGATTCTATCATGTTCGCTCCGTGACTTTAGTAGAGCTAATTGACTGTTCTGATGAGTACATTCGAGTTCAACCATAACCAATAAGTACTCTGCTACTCAATGAACTAGTACACCAAGTTCTAATGGGTACATGTCTAAATCTTTGTCGTCGTACAACATTTATAAACCCAACCCGCTCTAAAACAAAATGCTTCTAGCCTTTATTCAAACATAAACTATGATATATGTACCACTAATCTAAATGACCCATCGTAGCCATTGCCACAAAACACGAGCCCGTGCGACAAGTCGCAGTTACCAGCAGTAAGGGGGGGGGGGGGGGAGATTGCATTAAGACGGGGAATCTGGTGTTGACTGGCAGCACCACCTGAAGGAATGTCTCCCACACGCGAATCAATACGATGGCGAGCGGGTAACGTGAGACACGACAGTTCCAGGTGTGCTATTGACTTATGAGATGGCCCGGAACTTATTGGCTGCTGAGTTCTTCTTGTGTAGATTTCTATTTACAAGACATGGGGGCATCCTTATCTAGAGTGATTGCTATGTATTTTCCCACGTTTTCTTTAACTTGCTTTCTCTGTTTGTTTATTTGTTTGTCTTTCCAATCAAATCTTGCGATCGAAATTTCTGGCACTTCCCAGTTAGCTAGCGCGCTGAAATTTTCAGGGAAGCTTTCTTTTGGATGACCATAGAATATGCAATTGTTATTATTACTAAATTGATCAATGGAAACATTTTATTGAGCATTTTAGACCGCTATATAATCTATATATATAATTCTCCTCTGCGAGCCATTAGAAAAAAAACCAGCGACGCGTACCTCGCGCGCAGTGAAGCGAACGATCCCACGTTGCCACAGGCTTAGGGGCAGATAATTTACTTTGAACCGAGTTTAAAGTTACAGGAGGTAGGCCAGTTTGGGGGAGACGATATGGTCGAGTGGTTGGGCACACGATTGCTATCCCACTCGACACGGGTTCAAATCTATGTGTTCTAGTCAGTAACGTATTCACACAACGTGTTTTTTACGAGTTGTCTTTTTACGAGTTGTCTTCGTTTACCCAACAAAAAAGTGAAAAGATAAAATCGATAGCAAGATTTTAATGCAAACAAACAGACAAAGACTAAAAAGTAGAAAATAATAATCATTAAAAAAGTTTTTAAAAACCCACGTTTTCTGATTGAACTAAAAAGTAGAAAATAAATGCTATACATCACAATAATGCAAGCGATCACTCTACTATAAGCGATCAAAAACGTGGGGCGCCGTGATTTTCTTAAAGTTTCTAATACTGTTGACTCTCTACAAGCTCCCTAATAAAAGTCAATAGTATTATCTAATCAATAGTAATATAACTTTTACTTCGGCGCCCCACGTTTTTGATCGCTTATAGTAGAGTGATCGCTTGCATTATTGTGATGTATAGCATTTATTTTCTACTTTTTAGTTCAATCAGAAAACGTGGGTTTTTTAAAACTTTTTTAATGATTATTATTTACTAATAAAAATATTGACTAGATATAGATCTTCATTAACGTATTTATCAAAGGCTGCGAGGTAAAATGATAACTGTGTAGATTTGTATTTACAAGACATGGAGTATTCTGAACTCGTGTTGTTGTTATGTATTTTTACTAACAAATATATTTACTAGATGTAGATATCCTTTATTAACATTGATCTCAAAGGCTCCGAGGTAAAATGATAACTGTGATAAGTAGACGATGGTATTTTAGCGGCTCTCGAGTAGATCAACCCACCCAAAAAAAAAACCCCATTAATGGTGTATTCTGTGCATACGCACCCAGTGTTTCTTCCAGACTTTTTTCTCCGGGGGGGGCACTTGAAATTTTCGGGGGGGGGGGGGGCCGGTAGACTTTCTTCGGGGGGGCGGACACTGTTAAAAGCATATATTTTCTATATAAATTATATAATTTTCATTTCGTTCGGGGGGGGGGGGGGGCGGTAAAAAATTTTCGGGGGGGGGGGGGGGCTTAGCCCCTCCGAAGAGATGCCTGGAAGAAACTCTGTACGCACCAGACACCACATCGCATCTACGCCGGCTACAACAACGCCAGCATCCACGTGGAACTATAGATCATCGATTTCTTGTGGGACGTCAAACACTTAAAGTTATCTACCCGTCGACCTCGACTTAACTCAAGCGGTTCAGAGCACACAGAAAACGTTTCTTTCTTGCAGCAGTAGACTATCCCGAGGCCGGTAGAGAAACAGAAACTTCTTTGATAAAGTTCTGTGATATTTTTATCGCAAAGAAAAATATCACTAGCGAGAACAGAAAAAGCTATCTTGCAAGAGAATCATGTCTTGAAGCCGTCAGACGAGTTTTTGATAAAGCATTCTAGACTAGCGAGAGCATAAGAAAACTAAATTAATTTTTGTGGTAGTAGAAACATATAATTATATATAAACATGTATATCTGTTAAACATGTACTTTGGGTTATATTTGCAGACATAACATTGCTTTGATTATACTAGTAAAGCTTGTACATGAGTGAGTGCTTGAGGTTATACTTGTACAGATGACAGTGATTTAAATTTTGTCACATACATGGCATTACATAAGATATGATCTTGCAAGAATACAACTATTGGAGTTATGCTAGAATGATTCTAAGTGAAACTGACTGTTCGACAAATGCCACTTTAATGTTAGACTATGGTGTTGACGCGTGACACTGCCCTAACTCTACTACACCTACAGTGCCAGGCGACCTCTACCAGCGGTGATGAAAAATGACCACTAAGCCAAAACAAAAGGGTGATTGTAAAAATTGTAACGAAAATATTTGTTTTGGAATCCGACTGTTTGGAAAAGCATGAAACAAGTATGAAACCAATTACCATGTACGGCTCCTTGCATTTCCCTGCCCACTGGAAGGCAAATTTATAATGTAGACAAGAGAGAAACAGAGTTATCTAACATGAGTAAGGACAGAGTTATCTAACATAGTTATTTAACATTCGTATTGGCTGATCTGCTCACAGAGAATACTAATGAAGAGAAATAAGCTGTCGGCAATTGGTGAGGGGGGGGGGGGAGAGTACTTCAATAAGAATAAGCATTAAATAAAGAAAAACAACCACACTAAAATATACAAAACATACAATTTAAAGCTAATTAATGGTATTACTCAATAAGTACAATGGTTTGAATGATCTTTTGTACGTATAAGCTATTGTTTTCTTCTAAAAGCACCAAAAAGAGATACACTGCCAGTAAAATTGTAATTAAAATTAATTAAACTAAACAGCTGCGTATTTAAAGGTGGTGTTTCTAAGTGGGGGAAAACAAGATTATATAAAGCTTGTAACATGAAACACGTGGTTATGGAGATAAAATGTACTAACATGTTAGGCTATGATTTACTAAAGTGCTACAAAGAACGCCGGCAGCACGTATTGAAGATTTTGTTTCATATTATCTCTAGCATAAGCCAGGCACTAACCCTCTGGTCTTCACCCTGACTCTAATCATGACCCCAACTCTAATCATGACCCTGACTCTAATCATGACCCTGACTCTAATCATGACCCGAACTCTAATCATGACCCTGACTCTAGTCATGACCCTGACTCTAGTCATGACCCTGACTCTAATCATGACTCTAACTCTAATCATGACCCGAACTCGAATCCTGCCGTCAACTCGAATCCTGACCCGAACTCTAATCATGACCCTGACTCTAATCATGACCCCAACTCTAGTCATGACCCTGACTCTAATCATGACCCTGACTCTAATCATGACCCTGACTCTAATCATGACTCTGACTCTAATCATGACCCTGACTCTAGTCATGACCCTGACTCTAGTCATGACCCTGACTCTAATCATGACCCTGACTCTAATCATGACTCTAACTCTAATCATGACCCGAACTCGAATCCTGCCATCAACTCGAATCCTGACCCCAACTCTAATCCTGACCCCAACTCTAATCCTGACCCCAACTCTAATCCTGACCCCAACTCTAATCCTGACCCCAACTCTAATCCTGACCCCAACTCTAATCCTGACCCCAACTCTAATCCGGATCCCGTCTAATCCTGACCCCTTCTAATCCTGACCCCAAGTCTAATCCTGATCCCAACTCTAATCCTGACCCCCAATTCTAATCATGACCCCTAGTCTAACCTTAACCTCAACTCTAGTCCTAACCCGAATGTAATCCTAACCGTTATTAAATACTACCCCTAATCTAACCATATTGCATATATCAAAATCGGAGTTATAAAACTCGACAACTAAAACTACAGTCCTGCCGGCGATTTTATAAGAACCTATTTAATGTCTACAGATAGCCATAGGATGACACTGCTTTACTCCTCCGTACCATCCTCATTCTAATAACCAGAAGTATTTCAGCCGTGAAGTAGTTCTGGCTCCAAGAAAAAAAGCTTTGCCCCAAAGGTCGCAGCTATAACCAATTCACGCTGAGCCAATATCAGACAATGAATGCTAGCCGAAAACTGGCACGATCATATTGGCACCAATAACATATGGCGCGATCACCGGGTTTATCATTTCGATCGTCCCGAATGGTAGAACGGCATCACTTTTTGATACGTAATATGAGCATTTAAATACTGATGGCCGTCATTTTAAATTTTTTTTAGCTGTAAAATCTTTCTTTTTTTTATATAAACAAGGCAGGATGGTTGAATTAGTTCAGCCAAAAAAAAAATAGGTTATTCTATTTTTTTTATGATAACAACAGATAATAATTTTTAAAATTATGTTATTAATTATGTCTTTTTTTCCCCAAGTTTTTTTTTTAGACTGTAATGCAACCCAGAGTCATCCAACAGCTATCTGATTATACTGTAGTAATCAAAATAAAAATCAACAGTAGCAGCAACTGTCATAAAATACAAAACAGGAATGGATGACAAATGCCGAGTATGTCAATCAATGTGTTAGTTGTGACAGAAACACGACTCTAACGGGTCAGCGTGACCTACCTGCTGTGACCTCATCGGCATCCTTGAGGAGTTCAAGGGACAGTGTGATCAGCCCCACTTCCGTGCAGGCGTGGAGGTTACGTCTGCTCTTTTTAAGCATGGCGGTGAATACGCTCCAAATTTCAGCCTGTAAACAAAAATAATTTTTTTTTAAAATTAAAAACGATAATTTACTTATTTAAACTGATTATGTAAAAAAAAATCACCAATCAGGTACTGTGATTATTCATCTTTAATAGGGCTGGTAAGTAGGTCACCAACCAGTTCTATGGCTCATGCAGTTTTTATTGAGCCGTAGAACTGGTCAGTGACCTACTTACCAGCCCTATTATATGCATTATTTTGTATGTAAGGCGGTAGCAGGAAGTACAGAAATCTAAATGATATATGCACAATTTGTTCTAGTTAGCCAGACCATAATCTACCACTCCTACTGTAAGCTCTCGCGTGTTGAGACACAGCTGTCCTATTCATTATATGTCTATCTGTTCACTGCTCGCTCAAGCGATCGGGCCGATATGTAGAAATCAGAGGTTTGTCGCGTTTTTTTTCTTTCTGTCCTCGTGTATTTGATTCCCAACAAATATATTCATAAAGCTACGCCGCGAGATTTCTGAGTTCCAGCAATCAGATTTATTAAGATCAGACGCCGGATTTAAAATCGTTTCCAACAAACATTTTTCCAATGATATATCTTGCGGTCGGCAGATTTGATAATTTCTTACGACGTAAAGTGTGGGAAACTATATATACAACTTTTTGCTTGATTGTTCTTACATTTTAAAATCTCATAAAATATAACATTCTGTGCAGTTCATTACACTTTTTTTCCAAAAATCTTTCATCAAATGGCTTTTTAACAACAAAAAAAAAAAGAAAAAAGCTGCTGAACACAGTACTAGAGTAGAAGTGTCTAAACTATCCAAGATATATTTTTCTTTTTTTTTTTTGCCACTTAAGCATCTGATTTTTTTTTTACATTTATTGACAGAAAAAGTAGACGGAGTTATATGTCTTTTAATTAACCCCAAAGTGGCCGAGTTAAGCAAGAGTGTATGAAGTGATCCATGATTGCCTTGCGTGCAGCCAAATGTGGTTTGCGTGCTATCCCCGACTTGAGGGTTACACCAGTGGACACAGATAAGTGCTATGGAGACCGGTGGACTGACGGATGACACCCACTGATTGCTGGTAGACGTCGTGTAACAGACATGCACAGTTTCTCTATTCATTTGTACCAGTAGACGGGAACAAATCAAAACAAGATCAAAATAAAGCACTTGCTAACTCAGACTTAGTGGGATAGGGGTCAAGTAAAATAGCAAATCTTTTGTATCTATACCATCTCCTGACCAATTTAATGTTGGTATAATTGCTATTCTTTTTAAAACGAACACCATAAAATACTTGTTTTTTTTTTCTTAAACTATAACAGTCAATGAGTTATTAACGAAAGCATAGAGAATAAAATCATGTCAAAATAGCTTGTGTTTGTTTGGCTCTATGGTATGTGACAGGCATCCAGGGGAAATACATTAATAAACAATAGCTCAAGATGAATTTCAAATTGCGACTAAATCTAGCAATATATTGCTTGTACAAGAGAAAAATGTGTTTATGATCTTTGGGGAGAAAGCCATTACACGCAAAAGAAAATTATTTGGGCATGTATCAAAATCTAGGGTTTAACACACGTATAAGGTTTTCGCTTATTTGCGTTTATTTCCAATATCAATCGAGACACAGAAGAATAACTATTGTCAAGACAGAACAGTGTGGCCTGGCATGACCCAAGCCAACAACTCCACGCCAGCACCGATTTTCCTTGCATTTAACCATCGAGCTGCTATCAAAACACTCCACTAAAACACAGGTTCCCAAACTTTTTCTAGTGGCAACCCCTTTTCATAAAAGCTAAGTGACCCGCGATCCCAAACAGTTAAAAACGAATTTTTACAATGAAAAATAAATTAATGGACCCAATGAGTGGGGTCGCGAGGCCCATAGATTGGGAACCCGTACAATAGAGCTTGAGCTACGCCCATGTCTAGGTGATGGTATGTGGGCAATAACATTATTTTTTTACTATAGCGACTTCCAGATCCAGTGTGTCTATTTCATAGTAGAATTAGAAGATCAAGTTAATCTTGATCCAGATCCATGAACAAGGTGTCTTATATTGGATTTAGCAGAGCAAATGTCACCTTTAATCAAGAACTGTTTTTGAACATTGTGTTTATAAGCAAAGTATTGAACATTAGTATCTTATTGAACATAATCACCTTATAAACAATCGTATAGATTATTATTTTCTCAAGAATTTACGGACAACTGTGAAACCCAAAGCAGAATATTGTAAACTTAACTAATAGAAACATTTTGTAAATGCCAGTGAGCGAGACCAACAAAAAGCATGGGAAAACATGATTCATCGCTCACACAATCCTTCCGTTGGCCAGGTGTTCTTTTTCTATACAGAGTTCATACTAAATACAATATAAATATATATAATATACCCAAAGTACAGTCCGTTACATGTTTTAATGCCTGTTTCTACCCCACCCACTGCTCTGCGAGAATCCAATGTAACTTTACCAGCGCGAGTGATCTGCTGATGACCAATTGTTTGCCCCCCTTAATAGAGCCACCATAGATCGACACGGCAAATGCCAATGACTTCCTTAAACGCCGTCAGTGTAAATGACGGGGATGAACCATTTCCACCGCGGCACACCCGCGGCTGTTCAACAAGAGATTGAACATGGGATCAACTGTTACATGGGCATTGATTGAAATGTCGGCCCCGGCTTTCTTTGTGGGAAACTGTTTTTTAAAGGACATGGCAGATTGTTTGCTTTTAAATTTAAGATGAAAGGACAAGTTTAACACGTTTTAAACAGATTGTACCGGTTTTTCTTTTTCTTGTTTTTTTTTTTTTTTGAGCAAATAACACGATTGTTTTAAAACGCAGAGAAAAATGTGTAGCATTTTTAAATATATTGCGTCTATCTTTTAATGAATGTTTGTTGTTTTGAAAAAAATAAAACAAAAATGCGAAAATAAATTTGTTTTAACTCTTCTACACTCGCGCATCGAATTGTGAACAGATTGTTCTCTATCGAAGGTTGCATTAATTTTTTTTTCGCTATTCCAATGCGAATCTAAAAAGTTGAGCACAAGGTTCATGATTCTGAGAATTTTGATCATCGTATAAGTAGATCTAGCCTAGGTGAAAAGCAGTTGTTTTTTCTTATCGTTCAGAATATCATTTTCTTTTCTTTAAGTGTGGTGATTGGAAAACATAACTGTACGAAAATATATAATGGGCCTGCTTGGTCGGAACATTATAATTAATTTTATTAAACCGGTTTTTAATTTTAAGCATTTTCACGTTAATCTACGTATATCAGATTCATGGAGAGAAAGGAAGCATTTCCATGACTGTATGCATGTCTCAGCTTCATGAAAAACTTGATGTAATTAAATGAAATATATTTGATCGTGTTAAAGCTGAAAATTTCCTCCACTGACTAATACCAGAAACGACCTTCTGGGAAGAAATAAACCTGAAATTGAACGGCCTGTGTGGAGAAGGAAATAATTGGGCAGCCGACAGCACCATGTGAAGAATACACAGGCTCCGGGGCATGACAGGATTCTTTAATCCGCCTACATAATCTCTAGCACGGATCTAGGGGAGGCAATGAAGATCAGATTGTCGCCCATCAACCAACAGGAAGACCCTCTCATTTTATTTAAGCTACAAGAAGACAATTCAACAAGCCAACGACTACACTGACTGACATCCCCTTGCCAAAGTATACAATATTGCTAAATATTTAAGATATTAGAGCATTTTAAACGGCCAAATGAACTATATTTATAAACGCTTTTCAATCATGTTATTGTATTCAAGCCAGTTAGTTTTACAGGAAAACAACTATCAAAATAGGCCGTATTTTTCAATCAACATTCTTGGTGATTACTCTCTTAAAGATGCTTACTTATTTTAATACACGTGAAGGCGATTTAAAAGGTGACTACGTTGCAAATTATTTAATTAGTTAAGAGAGAACAATACATTCTTGATACGTTAAAATAGCAAACCAAAATTTGAAATATCTCTAAAAAAAAATTCTTTTTAAGAAAAAAAAATATAAGTGTGTTAAATTATTTCTACAAAAACCATGAACATCAAATTTCAAATAGATCCCGAGGCAAGAAATGTCATTTTCTTTTCTTTTTTTTTTTAACCAAGGAAAAAAAACCTCCCCCTTAAGCTAACATGAAACCCCCATTTTATCTTTGAAATAATTCTACACTGAACGTAAGGGTTAATCCGATCTGAATTTCCTGTGTTGGGGCCACGGGGGCTGCTGTGATGGCCAGATACCCAGCAGGCACCAGACACGTTAATAAACGGTCACCTTACCGGACTTTTATTACCTAAGACTTTAGACTTTATGTTACTCATTAAGCAGCCCGAACCCCACTCCTCCCCCAGCTGTGGACGAGTTTCTTTTTTTTTCTTAAACCTGTGATACAAATACGATCAAGCGTCTTATGATCAATACCAAGTCTCCGGCTGTCTCCTGGCGGAACCTTTCCACGTGCGTTCACAGACAGCGGTCCATCGAAATCTCACTCGGACGTTAAAGGAGTAATGGAAGATCCGGAGGGTGGGGGCCGGGCGCTCCAATGTAGACTCAACAAAAATAATTACCACAGAGAAGTCTTTTGAAGCTTTGTTTAGGTCCCATATAGGACTCAACAAAAATAACTACCACAGAAGGCTTTTGAATCTTTGTTTAGGTCCCATATAGGACTCAACAAAAATAATTACCACAGAGAAGGCTTTTGAAGCTTTGTTTAGGTCCCATATAGGACTCAACAAAAATAACTACCACAGAGAAGGCTTTTGAAGCTTTGTTTAGGTCCCATATAGGACTCAACAAAAATAATTACCACAGAGAAGGCTTTTGAATCTTTGTTTAGGTCCAATATAGGACTCAACAAAAATAGTTACCACAGAGAAGGCTTTTGAAGCTTTGTTTAGGTCCCATATAGGACTCAACAAAAATAACTACCACAGAGAAGTCTTTTGAAGCTTTGTTTAGGTCCCATATAGGACTCAACAAAAATAATTACCACAGAGAAGTCTTTTGAAGCTTTGTTTAGGTCCCATATAGGACTCAACAAAAATAATTACCACAGAGAAGTCTTTTGAAGCTTAATTTGGGTCCAAAATAGAAGTTAACTGGACTCACAAAAATAATTACCAGATAAATATTTTAAAGCTTCATCAGGGATCTTATAGAACTTAACGGGAACAAAAATAATTACCACAGATACATCAGTAGTATATTAGGTCCCTTTTGGTTAGTATGGGTGAGCAGGAGCAGGAGCAGGAGCAGGAGCAATGGTTATATAGGAAAATACTCCCTGCCTGGGTGAGCCGCAGGAACAATGACATATAGCAAAATACTCACCCACCAGGCGCAGCCTGCCGCAGCCGCAGGAACAACGAGATATAGTAAAATACTCCCTGGGGGAGCAGGAGGTACACCGACATATAGTAAAATACTCACCCAACTGGGTGAAGGTGGGTGAGCCTGGGTGACCCGCAGGAACAATGAGATATAGTAAAATACTTACCCACCTGGGTGAGCAGGTGGGTGAGGGTGGGTGAGCCGCAGGTACAATGAGATATAGTAAAATACTCACCCACCCTAGGGTGGGTGAGCAGGAGCGGGAGTAGGTCAGTAGGTCACCACCGGTGACCTTGTGACGTAATTAGTAACATTATGACGTAATCATTGACCTAGTTACGTAATTTTAATGAGTTTTTTAATTAGTTTTAATGAGTTTTTTAAATTTTAATTAATTTTTGACCTAGTTACGTAATTTTAATGTTTTTTGATTAATTTGATTTTAATTACTTTGTTTGTGTTTTGTTTGTTTATTTTTTAATAAGTTTAATTAATTCGATTTTTATTTATTTTGTATTTGTTTGATTTTAATTATTTTAATTTTGTTTGTTTACTTGTTGTTTAATTTAATTACTTTGTTTATATTGTGTAATTTTTATTGACGAGTTACGTAATTTGATTATTTGTTTACTTTTAATTATTTTTATTGAGTAGTTACGTAATTGGATTTTAATTTTTTAAATTTTTAAATTTTAAATTTTATTTTATTAACTAGTTACGTAATTTGATTATTTGTTTGAAATTCATTTTATTTCTTTGATTTTAATTACTTTGTTTAATTAATTTATTTGATATATTTCTTTTCTTTGTTGTTTAATGTTGTTTATTTGTTTGAATGTATGTATGTTTTTAAATTCTCCCCTACAACGAGCGTGTACTAGAACAGTCTTTGTATACCAACCTTTAACCAGACATGTAACATCTGTTACATATCGATCCACCCGCGAAGTTTTCTCACCGCTGCCCGTTTTAATGGGAATGTATTGATCGCAGCCGCTGGCCCATCACACCTAATTAAATTTTTGTTATGCTTCACCGAGTTTCCCCCGAGCGGTTGACAGGTTATGGTAATTAACGACGTACATTAAGTGCCTCTCCGTGAAGTACGTAGGTCATTATGCAACAGCTGTTGTGCGACAGCTGGTGGTGTAATTAGGTTGACCAACCGGACATTACCTTGTTGGTTTTCTAGTACGCGTATGCTACACGTATACACACACACACACAATCACACTAAATTAGAACAAAAGTCTTCTTATATTTTATTTGTTTATTAACGTTTTTCCAATTCATCAAAGGCTTTTAAAATTTCATCCTGTAAACTCAACAGGCGCTCAAAGCAGACGCGACTCATACTAACACCAGAATTTGTAGGAAAATTAAGATCGGTCCCATCTATAAGCTCTCTAAGATTTAAAGTGTTTTTGTTCATGAATTGGCTAACAATCGCCAATTTAAATCCGGTGTGATTCATCGTTCGTATTTCCGTCACTTTATTGTTACTCCTGGCCACAAGTATCCAATCTTCATTAGACATCTTGAAATAATCTTTTATAATTAGTTCCAATAATTTGAAGTGTTAAACGTGTTATAATACGATCGTTAATATATTGACGACTCGCTGACGCCGAAAAGGGTTGTAATATAACTTTTAAATTTGCACCTCGAGCTTTCTTCAAAACAAAATAGGCTGCATATAGCCCACAACTGTTGGTTAGAATATCTTGTAACACTCTTGAATTGTAAACGAGTGGTCTGTTTGAATTATTTTTTATAAAAGACAAAATGGCCCGCTCCCGAGGTGGTAAGCCAAAACTATCGAAATAAGTAAATTGCGATAGTCCGTTGAAAAATAGACCAACCCAATGACTCCCTGCCTCCGAGGACGAATCTAGATTGATAATGAATGCCGCTTGCTTCGTTCTATCGAGACGCGCGGGTAACTGATCGCACGCTAAAACGGCAAAGAGAGTTGTGCGTTGCACAAATAAGTCCGCGGCCAGTATACTTTGTAGTTCTCTTGTGTTCATTTTCTTTTATAGGCCAAGTTAGGCGGTGTAATCTGTAAGCACTTGCCTCGTTTTCGAAATTTCTAACACCGAATCAAGTTCAGCATACACAATAACTTGAATCGGGTCAGCTGTAACTTGTGAAAATTTAAGTTCAATAGAAACAGGTCCGGATTTAGCCAATTCAAATTGTTCACCATCCAAAAGACTAGGGCTTAAATCAAAAGCAAACAGGGTATACCCGTTCTTAAAGTTTTTATAATCTATCCCATTACCAGCATCTTTTCCAACCATACCAAGAGCGAGGTTACTATTGAAAAACGCTCTAATGGCTTGTTTCTTATCAAAGTCCATGACCAGTGGTTTTCCCGATAACGAGCGACCATCAACGCTTACATTTAAATACGTCAAGTGAAAATGTTGAAAATTGAAGGGGTTTTTCGTGTAACTTCCATTAAAGGCGGTAGAGGCGACTAGACCGATCACTAAACGGGTTGGTGTTTGACTCATATACAAATTGTCTTGGTTGTGACTTAACATACCTTTCGGTATAGCAAAGGTTTTTATTACAACGCGTTTAAAAGGGTATTTTGCATTTGTTGTCGTTAAAGCCTTTTCGTGTGCGATAGAAATGGCGGGGTTAAGTCTGGCTTTTCTAACCACCAATGTTGCGTACGTTATAACCGCTTTATATCCCTTGTTTGGTTCTGCTGTCAAGAGAGTGAAACTGTCTTTTGCGGGTGTAAGTTTAATTTTAATGTCAACACCATTCAGCATATACCGATCTTGAGCGAAAATGTCAGAGTGTATACGTCCCATCATATCGATCTCATGACTTTCAGCAGCGGTGGTGCGGCGAATCCTATACCCTTCATTATTGTCATCTTTGAATTCCTCGAAATAACAGGCTAAGTCCCTCGCATAAAGAGCGGCCGATAGAGACCCATTCTTGGCCTCTTCCCCGTGATTTAACGTAGCTTCCAGATAGGCGCGATACGGATAGGTGTTCTCACTAGCAGTAATTAGCGTATCGTTTAGAGAAATATCCACTTGTGAAAATAAACTGTGCAAAAAATAATTGACGGGTGCGACATCAACATCCGCTGGTATTGAATCACCATTCGCTAAGGTTACTTTAGCGCGCACGTGTAAATAAGTATTAAACAAATCGAGATAGTCTTCACTGTTGCCAGAAATGGCAAATTCTATAGGTGCACCTTGTGCCAAGGACGCCAGGGGATGTATTTCAACAAATTGACCCTCCTCGACGGCAGTTTGTGTCGAGGGTGTACTAAATAAATCCAATCCAGAATGTAAGCACTCACAGGAACTCGGGTGAATAAGAGCCATGGTTAAGCAAATATATCTGAATACTTGGGATGCTTCTTCTTAACACACGTCTTCGAATGTTTGTGGTTTGGTCTGCGTGTTAGTTTTATCTGTTGTTCGAAGGGTTCACCAGGTGGTCTCGAGAACCCCCGCTTTCTTCTCAACCCGCTTCCTGATTGGTTTTGTCCTAGGTGATCAACGGCGCCTTGCAATAAACGATGTCCGGCTTCCTTGGCGTGTTCTTTAAACGATTCTCCAACGTCTCTTCCCGCTAATGCGTCGTTTGCAACTTGCAACCCGGTACTAACACCTTCTCTGAGTAAAGCCTTACCTCCCGTCTTTATCCAAGGGAGGACCATTCGACCTAGACCACTAAAGAAACTACCAATACCGTGTCCTCTCTGATTTCGTCCACCGATAAAAACGGGTAAACCATCACCGTACTGGTTACAGTAAAAATCCTCGTACAATTTAGGGTTTCGATGTAAAAGTGTGTGTTTCACCATGGTGTGAGTTATTCGAGATCGAAATGTTTACGTGTTCTAAAATGGAGTGTCAACACCGACGTTCCACTTGTGAATGAGAGCGTTTGTCCCAAGTCATCGCATAAAAGTATTTCCACAGTGTCGAATGAAAAGCGGTTCAGGGGGATGTAGTGTGGTTTGTCGTAAATACGAAAAACGGAACTTGGGTTCTTCTCAACGATCGGTACGGTTCGAAGCAAAGGGACCATGACATCACCAACAGGTCTCGTTTTTACGAGGTCACAATAGACGAATACCGTTTTTACTTCGTCTTCAGGGAGATGTTTCTCCCTAACTCTACCAGGAATATGTAAATAGCCTGTCAACCTGTCACGGATGGTACTTTCTATTCCAGCCGCAATTACTTTTACGACAACTTTCTTAAATCCCTTGTTACAGTTTGAAATTATAACTTCCACTTTTTGTTCATCAATATCTCTTTTTATTAGTTTTTTAATAGCGTTAACAAGCGGGTCTATGTAATTATTTTTGGTCTGTCGTACTCCATATATGAAAAGGTTAACGTCTTCACCTTCTGTACTGGAATGATACTGGAGCCAAATTTGATGTTCTCTAAGCATACAAAACGCGTTCGGCATTTGAATCTCGACCAGACCAACTTCGTAGTGTAAACTCACATCGATAGTCTGTGGTAATTTAACGAAAAAATGCCCAGCCTCGTTGTCTGGAAAAACATTCGGTGATGTATTGCTTGGCAGGGTCACATAAAAACTCATTGTAAAATTTTGGTCCTTGCAATGGTTGGGTTAGGTAAAATATATCCGAGACAGCTGGATAACAACACGACCCAGAGTTTTCCCTCTTTGTCGTCGACCGTTCCACGCGTCAGATTAAATAGTGAAAAAGCAATGACGACAAATATAACCAACATTTGAGAGATGAAAACGATTTCCGGTCGTGTCCTTAGTCTACCGAACCAACTCGAAATGGTCGAACCGATAGAAGACGTGGTGGATCTGGGTCTCACCTCGATCCCACCGAACGGTCTGAGCGTTTCTTCCAACACGGGGTCATCCAGACTTAGGCTTTTTACCGTTTCCTCCATCCTTAGTCTTTATATTTCGAAATGTCTCTAGCTGAAATCCAACTGTTGAATGAAGGGTTATAACCGAACCACTTGACTAAATACTCTTTACCACCGACACCCTTTCTTTCTTGTATAATTTGTTCGACGCGGTACACTTTTTTGTCCCCCACTTTCTGAAGCTCCTCTTTGTAAAACGAACCTTTCACTTCTTCACCTGAATCATCTTTCAAGACGTATGTTACAGGCGTTGTCGCGTTCACGCGGCTCACCGTAAACAGTTCTTCCGTCCACGACGGGGTATAACCCTTTTTAAACGTGTTTCGACTTTGGCCGATCCGTACACGATCACCTTCGTTAAATACTTTTCGATAAGTAATGTCCCCATGTTCGTATAAAGTATTCCAGACCCTTTCTTGATTAGACAAATTAACATTCACAGGGGCCATACGAATACTCCTATGGTACGAGTGGTTATAGTTGGTGATCAAGTCGTCTACGACATCAATGTAACGAAGACGATTTGTTTTTGTAAAGTACCGCCACATTTTTTCTTTTAATGTTCGATTGAATCTCTCAACTATAGCCGCCTTAATATCTTCATTCTCAGTGGTAAAGAAATGAACGCCCTCATCTTTAAGAAATTTTAAAAATGTCTTGTTGACAAATTCACTACCTTTGTCTGTTTGAAAATTTATAGGTTTTCTAGTAGTAAATATTTTACGTACGGCCTCCGCTAGAGCCTTACCCGTTTTTTTCTTTATCGGAATCGCCCAGGCGAATTTGCTAAACACATCGATGCAGGTCACTAGGTAAGAAGCACCACCATTGTACTTTCGTAACATGCGCATATCTATAAGATCCGCTTGAAACTGGTGATTTATCCCACCGGTGATGGTGGGGCGCCTCTGAAAGCGTCGCCGAAGAGGTTTATGTAACGTGTAGGTATCCTGATGACTTAACCATTCTTTAATTTTCTTAGTTCCAATTTCAGGGTGCTTAAACACGCCGCCGTAGGCACCTGGTATACTAGGATCATAGTAATGTCTTTTTAGTGTTTGGTTTTTTCCCACGCGTCCCATTTGGTAGTGCTTGTTTTAGTTTTCTTACTTCTGGTACGTTTCGATGGTGGTGTTTTTTCTACGTGTGTCTTCGTTTTCTTCGAGGGGTGAATATCAGAGTCAGGCGAGCCGGATTTCGTTTTAGTTTCAGATTCTGTTA
Source organism: Physella acuta (assembly GCF_028476545.2). Lineage (NCBI taxonomy): Eukaryota > Metazoa > Mollusca > Gastropoda > Physidae > Physella > Physella acuta. The sequence goes on along the minus strand of NW_026732068.1, from coordinate 167,053 downwards.
TGTCTATCGTTTCTTTTTTAGGTTCGGTTATGTTTTCTTGTGGTTTTTCAACCTCGGTCGTTGGGGTATTCACGGTGGATGGTTTCACATCGACTAATCCTAGGGACTTGTTTCTATAATCGCTAAGTCGCGTCGTGTAGAGCTGTAGTGTCTTTTGATATTGTCTCACTTTGTCGTGTGGTGACAAATCTTCCCTATTTAAGATATGTTCCATTTGCATATCCAAAAGGCGTAGACTATCGTTGAGTGTATCGGGTGGTACATATGCTTTTTGTTGCATAGACTCTAATATTCGAGGATCCATTAAAAGCATTTTCCTGGCCATCTTTAAAATCCCAAGACACCTTTAAGCACACCGAGAACTGGTCCGAGTAAAGCACCTAGGAAACCACCGGTCTGCAAAATTTGCTTTCGTCTTTTGACGGTCAATGACTTTTTGGTAAGTTGTCTCAAGTTCACTTTGTGACGACGCAAACGTCTCTTCTGACCGGGCGTGAGGGGAACGTTGCCTTTTAATACATTGTGACAGCACTCGCATAACGTTTTTACGAGTTGTGGGGTAGCATTTTCGACAACGGCTTTCACGGCGGGTGGTTTGGCCCGAGCCAAAAACCTTAACATCTCACCTTGTTGTTTTACCGACTCAGACATGGTTGCTTTTATTTCGGGACGTAAACGACCTGCTGCTCGTAAGAAAAGATACTACTGCGTAATCTCAGATTATCCGGTGTTTCCTGTCGAAGGTCGATCAACAAATAACCATGAGGGGCCGATGTTGCGTCCTTAAAACTTTCCTGGACATACGAAACGCGACCGGGATACATTTGTTTTGCCAAATTTGTAATTTGTGAACCGTCTCTAGGGTTCTTGAACAACACTATGTAATGCGAATTGAGACTGATGGTTCTTTGTTCTTTATTTTTCCCGAATAGGTTTTGGACAATATACATGACACTAATATTACGATGGTGACTCCCTTTCGTAAACAATTTTGTAATTCGCTCATCTGTTTCCGCCATCAAATCATCGATGACGACTAAACGTCGACGTTTTCCATCCCCCATTGATCCATTTTCTAAGTCAGGAAGACCTTCCACAAACTGAACGTTCTTTATGGTATCAAACAAAGGTTGCCACTCCCCGTAACAGTAATAAATTTCCTCGGGTGCCGGATCCATCATCTCTGACACCTGGGATAAAAAGGTTTTGACAAATACTGTTTTACCACTCCCAGTTGGCCCAGCGATCAGAGCGGTAAACGGATGTTTCCATCTCGGATCCATCGTTTTAAATGGTTGATTTTGCTTCCAGTCAAAAATCTTATATAGGATACCGAGTTACATAATTTACAGGTACAAGTAACAAAACAATAACACATACTTGTCTTTTAATATAAAAGTAAGAAAGTGAGTTTCTGTGATTGTGTGTGTGTATATACGTGTAGCATACGCGTACTAGAAAACCAACAAGGTAATGTCCGGTTGGTCAACCTAATTACACCACCAGCTGTCGCACAACAGCTGTTGCATAATGACCTACGTACTTCACGGAGAGGCACTTAATGTACGTCGTTAATTACCATAACCTGTCAACCGCTCGGGGGAAACTCGGTGAAGCATAACAAAAATTTAATTAGGTGTGATGGGCCAGCGGCTGCGATCAATACATTCCCATTAAAACGGGCAGCGGTGAGAAAACTTCGCGGGTGGATCGATATGTAACAGATGTTACATGTCTGGTTAAAGGTTGGTATACAAAGACTGTTCTAGTACACGCTCGTTGTAGGGGAGAATTTAAAAACATACATACATTCAAACAAATAAACAACATTAAACAACAAAGAAAAGAAATATATCAAATAAATTAATTAAACAAAGTAATTAAAATCAAAGAAATAAAATGAATTTCAAACAAATAATCAAATTACGTAACTAGTTAATAAAATAAAATTTAAAATTTAAAAATTTAAAAAATTAAAATCCAATTACGTAACTACTCAATAAAAATAATTAAAAGTAAACAAATAATCAAATTACGTAACTCGTCAATAAAAATTACACAATATAAACAAAGTAATTAAATTAAACAACAAGTAAACAAACAAAATTAAAATAATTAAAATCAAACAAATACAAAATAAATAAAAATCGAATTAATTAAACTTATTAAAAAATAAACAAACAAAACACAAACAAAGTAATTAAAATCAAATTAATCAAAAAACATTAAAATTACGTAACTAGGTCAAAAATTAATTAAAATTTAAAAAACTCATTAAAACTAATTAAAAAACTCATTAAAATTACGTAACTAGGTCAATGATTACGTCATAATGTTACTAATTACGTCACAAGGTCACCGGTGGTGACCTACTGACCTACTCCCGCTCCTGCTCACCCACCCTAGGGTGGGTGAGTATTTTACTATATCTCATTGTACCTGCGGCTCACCCACCCTCACCCACCTGCTCACCCAGGTGGGTAAGTATTTTACTATATCTCATTGTTCCTGCGGGTCACCCAGGCTCACCCACCTTCACCCAGTTGGGTGAGTATTTTACTATATGTCGGTGTACCTCCTGCTCCCCAGGGAGTATTTTACTATATCTCGTTGTTCCTGCGGCTGCGGCAGGCTGCGCCTGGTGGGTGAGTATTTTGCTATATGTCATTGTTCCTGCGGCTCACCCAGGCAGGGAGTATTTTCCTATATAACCATTGCTCCTGCTCCTGCTCCTGCTCCTGCTCCTGCTCACCCATACTAACCAAAAGGGACCTAATATACTACTTACATCTCCTTAAGTTTCATTTAGGTCCCAGATGGAGCTAAAATGGACTAACTAGCAAAAAACTAAGTTTTTTAAAGGTTAATCACGCGGTCTCTGCCGATAGTACCAATGATGTCCGGCCATGCATATAGGCAACTAGTAGACCATGCTGTCCGGACGTTAGGTTCAAATAGGCAATGCTACACACAAGTACCAATCAGGATTGATTTTTTTTTCTCACGGATGTTAAAGATTGAAGAGGTGGAGTGAGGGTGTGAATAATGAGAGATTCAATGAGTGAGTGAATCGGAGTGAGCGAGTGTATGAGAGAGCGAGTGAATAAAATTGGAATTCTTAAGGTCATATAGAGTCCAACACTAGCGTTGCTTGTGATGTAGGGGAAGGTTAAAAAAAATTTCAGTAAAAGTTAAAAAAAAAATGTTCAAAGTCTGAGAAAACGGGACTTGGTGAGAATGCGAAAGGACGAGTCAACAGCAAGGAAATTGGCAAAAAATGTTGGAGTGGAAGTTAAATGAGGTAGAAGACCCGTGTGTATTTAGGTCTGTCTCCTGCGTCCGACAAAAACTGGCCCACGTTTATACGGGGTTGAACAGATTTTACTATTCGTTTTAGAATTGTTAAATGTTATAAGCACAAGTAAACAAAAGACATTTCAACGGGTTAAATATTATAGGCGTAAACAAAAGACATTTAAAGTGGCTAAATTATTATAAGCATGCATAAAAAGCCTGTATCCTACTCCTAATGTTGTGTTGTTTTTTTTTTATTTAGTACGCCTGTCTCTATAGAACCTGAACATGGTACCAGATATAAAATACAAAATAGTTAAGTCTAGGACCAAAGTTAAGCTGTTTGGAATTCGATGTACAATGCTCTGAGCAAGCAATAGACCTAACATTTCTCTTTTCCTTCTAAATTTGTATCGTACCAATAAGAGATTAATCGTAGTGTGAACTTTAGATGTTTTTTTTATTTGATGGATTTGTATGCTAATGGGGTGGGGGTACCAGAGTTTCAAAATGTAGCCGTTCAAAAAAAAAAAATCACCCATTAAATAAGAGCTTTAAAAAATTAAACAAAGAATTAAACTGTGTAAATAAACAGAAGAAGAAAAAAAAATCGTTTCGGCTAACGTGCTAAAAATAACCAGCGCTTAAAAAGTAAAGCCAGATTTGAAGGAATTTTCAAGCTGAATTCTGTCTGGGGCTGCCCTGTGTGAACTTTGGATTTCCATCAGTTTAGCGAGACAACTAATCCTCTGGAACTGGTCGGAGGTTAAAAAAATTCGACATGGCGGCGGTCCCCGCGTTATGAATGTGAGTGATGAAAGAGCCGCGGTAGTTGGGGGAGACAGTGATTTATTCAACTGTCTCCGGGTGGAGACAACACAGGTCGCCGCTGACGCGCCCTAGACCTGGGCCCATACTTCACCCGTGGGGAGACTCGGCCAACATGGTATACATCTCAGACAATTCCGCTCCACCAGACATGCACACATTTACCGCACGAGATATTTAAAATGAGCCGTCAATTAACGAACAAACAAAAATAGCGTGATACAGATTTATTTTAATTGTTTTAATTATTAATAAGAGTAATCATCTCTTAGTAAATAAAAACTACCTTCCAAAATAAAACACCGCAAGTGATTGATGAGGTTCTACTGACTATTTCCTGTGAGCTATTTTCACCCGTCTCACGTCTCAATGGATTTGTCTACTTCGTCTGCACAGACTAATTGCTGACCAAAGCAGGATATTAGAACTACTTAGATCTAAGCCCTATATAACCAGTATAAATTGTAACAAAAATAGTTTGCGCATCTGATTAGTATGATTATTTCCCTTTAAAATAAAATGTGGAATGTATTTTATTACGTGTCAATTAAAATGCGCCTCCATAAATCTATCTATAATATTTAGCCTGACAATTTACGTTTGAAAAATTAAACCACATTAAATTAACCGCAGGTTTAAATCGCCATGAACAATATTACAACTCTGCTTCAAGTTGTTTCAACGAGTCAAATAATAACTAATTAATACCGTTTTGACAAGGCCGTGAGAGACAAGCAATGGTTTTCTGACACGGCTAGTGCAATCATGTTAGGAAGACCCAGCGGCTGCCAATACCGGGACATCTTATTACCGGAGTCACTAGTGCCCCTCCATCCACACAAGTGAGGTCCTTTCAGTACAAGATGTCTCCTTCCCTTCAGTGAGCGCTACGTCCCTCAAACGTAATGAACAAGTCAACTCAGTACACATCACAGTGTAGAACTATGATGAATCCTTCCATTCCGCATTACCAAGACTTTAATTCGCTAAAGGTCAATTCATCCGATGTCTGTACATAGTAGGTCTTTAAATAAATCCGGGTTCTCTACGTAAGATCTTCCCACTATATCCCTTCATTAGGTCGTCCCGAGGTATGTCATTCCATCAAGTCTTTCCATTTATTAGCTCTATATCCATGATAGGTCCCTCCACATGTCCCTGCGTACGTACTAAAGGCGAAGGTTTTTAAAACTATTGCATGCTAGGAAAAAGACGTAAAGAAAGGAGGCCGGGTGGTGCGGCCGACCCTAGGGGCGCTAAATTGGTTAGAAAAAAAATATTAAAAGCTCACTCTGAGCTGCATTACTGAATTATCCAGAGTCGAATTTTTTTAAACTGCTTTTTCACCAACATGTATATCTATATATTAACGGGGGGGGGGCAAAATAGATAGTTCGCCCCGGGCGCCGGAATGAATGGCTACGCCTCTGTGAAACGGCGCGTCCCCATCCTATCTATTTTCGCCCTGATGCCAATTAAAGCCCAACGTTCTGCAAGCCAATGTCTAGCCATCATTAAACATTCATACAACTGCGACGGCTGTCAATCAAATAGATCGTTTTTATCATACAAAATAATCGAAGCAAATGTTTTCATTCCCAATATGTAAGGAACTTTATTTTTTTCTGATTTATTTTTCTTCAAAGGCTATGCTTTAACTACATCAGCTATTAGCCATACCTCCATATTCGCGTAACTTGTGCAGGCGATAATTAATTTTAATACTAAGCCTAACCTAACACTTATATTTGACACATAACTAAAAACAACACTAAAACTCAACCTTAACCGTATTCACGAGCTGGTATGTTAATTTTAATATTAAACCTAACCCAACCCATCATTCTAACACTTATATCTGACACATAACAAAGTATAACACTAACGCTAAACTCAACCCAAACCTTGATAACGAACCGGTATGTTAATTTTAACATTAAACCTAAACCAACCCATCATTCCAACACATATATTTGACACATAACTAAATATAAAACTAACGCTAAACTCAACCCAAACCCTGATAACGAGCCGGTATGTGTGATACAGGTATAACGTAGGAGCTGGTACGGCTAATCGATAAGAACCTTCAACAGTGAAGCCCACGTATAACAAGTGTAGCGTCGATCCCCCACCCTCCTGCTACCCGTAGGGTGTCGGGAGCATTGTTCACAGCCACAACCAACCCTATCAAGATGATGAATACTTTATTGGCATTGTTTAAAGACTGGTACTATATTTTTTTTTACTCAACTCAGCCGGGTCGATGGAGAAATCGATAAATGGTTTAAGCATTGATGAACTAAAACACCGCTCAGGGAGAAATCACTTTTGCTGCTATTATCTGTAAATCTTCAAATCTTCTAAAACTAGCATTAAATGTGTGGTTTATAAATATGTAAAATTTTGTACAAACTCGTTATTCACTGGCAGAGAAGAATAAGCTTTGAACGGGAGCAGTATAACATATGTATCACAGTGATCATTGCGTGAGAGAAAAAAGCCTTTATAATAAGTAGGCCTATAGTATCAATTAACTACAGTGGTGATGGTAGGGAGATGGCAGAAAGATATCCCTGAGAATGGCAGAAAGCTGACAAATATACATCACTGAAGATGATAAGAAGATGACAAATAGACATCACTGAAGATGGTAGGAAAATGGCAAATAGGCCATCATACTGAAGATGGTAGGAAAATGGCAAATAGGCCATCATACTGAAAGATGGAAGGAAAATGGCAACAACAAAAAAATCCCAGTGGATGGTAGGGCATTGGCAAAAAGACAACCCTGTGGATGGAAGTAAGATGACAAAATACATTCCTGTAGTAATAACCACACACAGTAGCCACCAAAAGCAGGGGCGTGGTCGAGAGGTAGTAAGGAGTGTCGATAACAACCCGGTCCTCAAAAATACAATATCGGGAGCCATCATGTCGGAATTGACAAAAGTCGCTAGATCTGACTACATTGCGTATAGAAATGCTACCACTGAATCTCCACTTTTAACTTACGAGTCTTGCGAGTGTGATTTATATGTTGTCAACATGTGGCATCTATGTGGCAAAACAATGTTTAAAATGTGTAAACAACTGAAAAAGACACCAGTCATCTCTCCTTCTAAGACAATATAAAACGTTAACTTCAGACGTCAATAGCAATCGATTTTTAAGACCAATCAGACCCAGAGACTGGAAAGTGTAGTGAACACAAGACCGATTTGATCACCAAGGCAATTTATATTCATCTAAAATTTATTTTTTCCCATCGAGTCACGGCATAAAAGTAACGCTCTGAAATAAATCCCGACACACTCATTCTTTTGTTTTTACTGAAAGATGATCCGTTTTGTGTTGATTAACGAAACACAGCGGCGCAAAAACCACTATCGCTTTTTATAGTTTCCGTAAATCAAAAGAGAAAGAGAGACGTTGTTTATTTTAGGCGGTCACATGACGGATCATGTGATGGTGTCACATGACAGGTCACGTGCAATTTTTATTTATTTTCGTTCTACTCATCGCATTGCAATTGCTTTAGTAGGAACACGGTGATGGCGTTTTCAGTGCACAATGACAGATTAAGGACGTAAGCATTCAGTTATAATTCTAATGTACAGTTTGAATAATTCCTGTATGCAGAAATGTGACTTCTAATACGAAACAAACGATAATTTTGTATGTGTAAAAAAGCGAAAGTAAATGCTTACATGTGATAGATCTATATATTTTAACGTTTTTAACTCACGCCAAAATAATTGTGAATGTACGGCTAAATATTTGAAAAACCCTTTAAAAACCCTAATAAATTCAAAAATGTATTTCTTAGAGATCCTATTAAAACTGCGGGTCAGTTTTAAAAAGGGTAATTCCTTACTCAGGAATAGAAAAACTTCCTCATTAGTAGCTTGGAGGAGGAAGAGAAAATAAGAGTGTATGTGGGAGAAGACGTAGCCGTGCGATTAATTTTCTCATTAGAATACAAGAGACAGTCTACTTGTAGCCGTGCGATAAACTTTTCATTAGAACACAGAAGACAGTCTACTTGTAGTTGTAAACTTTCACATTACAACCCAGAAGACAGTCTACTTGTAGTTGTAAACTTTCTCATTAGAACTCAAGAGATAGTCTACTTGTAGCCGTGCTATAAACTTTCTCATTAGAATACAAGAGACCTTATCATTTTTGTTAGCGCTCCTGTACTAACATTTCACTCACATATCAACCATGTGAATCAAAACATTTTCGGTCTGCTTAACTAGTACAATCGGAAAAATTGGAAAAAAAAATACAACATTTCAACCAAAATAATAACAGCACCCTCCTAATCACGTGTGAAATTAGTTATAGGTGACAAATTTTCGTAAATGCAACAAGCACTTCTTGTTAGGGCGCGCGCTGGCACGTGAAATTCCCAAGCCTGTTAACCTTCTCAGACGTCTATGGTCGTCTGCGGGATTTCATTGGAGACAATCCAAAGAGGCAACCGGGTGAGAATACGGACTAATGAGAGTCTATTTTTAAATTGGATTTAGAAGTTAAGATGAAAACCGTGACTAGTCGGGTCCATGCGGATGCGATCAATAGCCTAACAAACCGGACGATAGGACTCGTTTAGAATGACCAGATAGGTTTCAATATGGGAGCTAAATCTAGTCAACTCGGCAGCTCAACACAGATGATACTTCTAATTATGGGTGACCCAATATGTTTCAATATGGATGCTAAATCTGGTCAACACAGATGATACTTCTAATTTTGGATGGCCCAATATGTTTCAATATGGGAGCTAAATCTGGTCAACATAGATGATACTTCTAATTTTGGATGGCCCAATATGTTTCAATATGGATGCTAAATCTGGTCAACATAGATGATACTTCTAATTTTGGATGGCCTAATATGTTTCAATATGGGTGCTAAATCTGGTCAACATAGATAATACTTCTAATTTTGGGTGACCCAATATGTTTCAATATGGATGCTAAATCTGGTAAAACTCAGTAGTTCCTAACAGATGGATAGAACTGTTTTGGATGACCTAATATCTTTCAACATGGGTGCTAAATCTGGTAAAACTCAGTAGGTCCTAACAGATGGGTAGAGTTTTAGATGACCAGATAGCTTTCAATATGGGAGCTAAATCTGGTCAACTCGGCAGCTCAATACAGATGAGAATTCCAATTTTGGATGACCTAATAGCTTTCAATATGGGAGCTAAATATGATCAACTCCGCGAGTCATAACAGACGATAGAACTCGTTTTGGGATGACAAGGTGGGTTTCAACATGGAGGATAATTGGTCAATTAAGCGGGTCATACAGGGCTTTTCTCAGTATTAAAATGAAACTAAAACTCCGGAGTGAAAATTCTGTGTTGATTATAAAAGCGAAGTTATAATTATTTTATTTTTTGTCGCGGGTTTTAATTTCAAAGTTCAATCAGAATTTCCAACACAACACGCGCTGGCGATGGGCAATTAACTTTTGGTTTCGAGCACTCTTCAGTCTATCTTCACGCAGACGTTTTTTTTTTTTTCTACGGTACCCCCTAGATCAAATTAACATTAGACACTTCATGTTTGCGGCACAGTTTCTAATGAGAGGAACAGCTTCCACAGACGGTTTCTTGTAGAATCATTACTACCACACTGTCTTAGAGGGTTGAAACTATTCAATCAACAAATATGACATTTTGGGGTAGAGTGTAAAAAAAATAAGCAAATGCGCAAAACTACTCTTTAAATTATTTTCTTTAACTTTTTAAAGGAATCTATCTATCTTCTATAAATTCTTTATATATAATTCCCTTCTTGGAGACCCTAGAAAACAAGCTGTCAGCGCGCTCTCTACCACCCCACCCCTACATGGTCTGGTGAGCTGTGGTTCACGCTAAATGTTTATACTCGTAGAGCCGGGTTTAGTGACGGTTATTAGGGGCAGATAATTTAGTTTGAAACTATTTTAAACTTAGGGAAGGTAACTAAGAGGAGGCTGCTTTCACGTGGGAAAGGGGGGGGTTGTATGGTAGGGGTTGGGGGAAAGGAGGGTGGGGTAGTATCGTTCTTAATTACCTACTGATAGTGTTTTAAAGCAAATATTTTCAGTGGCAACATTGGTACAGTCGAATTCACAAATTATGCATTACTGAAAAATAGAAATTAAAACAACTAAATAGCGGCGTATGATATGCCGCGGGTCGGCCCGTTATTTTAATTTTCATTATGAATATTCAATTACAAATATTTTTAGAAATTTTTAGGGATGACTTGATGGGCAGGGATGACATTGGGCAGGGATGACTTGATGGGCAGGGATGACTTGATGGGCAATGATGACTTGATGGGCAGGGATGACTTGATGGGCAGGGATGACTTGATGGGCAGGGATGACTTGATGGGCAGGGATGACTTGATGTGAAGGGATGACTTGATGTGAAGGGATGACTTGATGGGCAGGGATGACATTGGGCAGGGATGACTTGATGGGCAGGGATGACTTGATGGGTAGGGATGACTTGATGGGTAGGGATGACATTGGGCAGGGATGACTTGACGGGCAAGGATGACTTGATGGGCAGGGATGACTTGACGGGCAGGGATGACATTGGGCAGGGATGACTTGATGGGTAGGGATGACTTGATGGGCAGGGATGACTTGACGGGCAGGGATGACATTGGGCAGGGATGACTTGATGGGTAGGGATGACTTGATGGGCAGGGATGACTTGATGGGTAGGGATGACTTGATGGGCAGGGATGACATTGGGCAGGGATGACTTGATGGGCAGGGATGACTTGATGGGCAGGGATGACTTGATGGGCAGGGATGACTTGACGGGCAAGGATGACTTGATGGGCAGGGATGACTTGTATGGGCAAGGATGACTTGATGGGCAGGGATGACTTGTACGGGCAAGGATGACTTGATGGGCAGGGATGACTTGTATGGGCAAGGATGACTTGATGGGCAGGGATGACTTGTATGGGCAAGGATGACTTGATGGGCAGGGATGACTTGTACGGGCAAGGATGACTTGATGGGCAGGGATGACTTGATGGGCAGGGATGACTTGATGGGCAATGATGACTTGATGGACGGTCACTGATGACGTTATGGAGAGCGACCTATCAAACACGATATAATGCGCAGTTCGACCAAAAACCAGTCGAATCTGTTAAATCAAAGACAACGGCGGGGCGGGGGGGCTGGGTCGGGGTCGTGATTGAATGAAGATCAAATCACGAGCTGCTACTGAAATAAATCGATGGACAAACGACTGCACTGGAATCAATAATTTGTGAGTTCGAATTCACTGCCTGCATAGCTTGAGTGATAGCTCACCGTTCCCGAACGCCGAAACATTAGCAGCGTTTGAAAAAAAAAATAGGTCAAATTACGTTAACATAAAGCGCTGCACTAAGTCAACAAACTACAAATTAATGATCTCGCTAATTGATGCCCTGAAAATGACAACACAATGAATGTACGTATTGGGAGGGTTTACTATGAACGGCTTTCAAAGGAGCGGAGTAGTGACCCAAACACGGGATGTTTGCTTCAGTTTAAAACCAGCAGCGATAGACGCAGGCTTAACTTATTTTTTAAGATTAAATCATGGAAATTTAGTGTATTGGCATTTTATTGTACGGTTGTATAAAATAATACTGCCCCATTCGGGTCACAAATGCCAGAATGGGAATGACGACAACACCCCCCCCCCCCCCCAAAAAAAAGTATTAGTGCTTGACAGAATCCCTTGAGAACACTTGAATTAGGAACGAAGAAGAAGAAGATAAGAAATTAGTTGATTCAGTGTACTGTAAACTTGACAGCCAGATGTCAGATCTGTATACTGCAACTAATGGTAGATATTTTAGATGAAGAATGTCAGTACGCCTGTATTACTTCCGTGTGGAAATAATCCATTGGATACACTTTCCAAGGCGTGCAGTCCATTTTGAGATTTTGTAATGCATCATCAGCTCCTAGATGTTTACACGAAGAAAAATAAAAAGCTGACAGGCCGAGTCAGTGACCTACGAGATAAATAATATCTATACACATCTAGACCTAATCAGCCACGGCTATTACAAATTCGTTGAATAAATACACTCACTTGACCACGTGGTCTCCGGGATCTTTTAAAAAGCCGGCTTCCGCTCAGACGATGAATCAATCCGATACATGACCCAGTGCGATGTTTGAGTGTGTGTGTGTGGGGGGGGGGGGGGGGGGGGTTATGACTAGTGATTTGATCTCAGCCCCGACGGTGCCACAAACCAATTACAAACAGACCACAGGGAACAGAGCCACTCATATCACAGTTAGCCAGATGACATTTTTTTTTAAAGCAAGTCTTCAACTGTCAGTAAAAACCCATAAAGATGGGGAGGAAGATGATTTTTTTATGCTAGTGTTAGTCTACTGGTTCGGTTTTACCAAAGGCTGCTAGGTCTAGATACTAAATTATGCATTGTGTCGTAGTTTGTAATTTTTAAATACGAGCATAAATGTAAGTAATAAATTAGGAACTTTGAACAAAGAAATCAAACTTAACTGGCAGACATTGTATACATTTAAAGTCGGTTTTTTAGTCTCCTAATTATCCTACAAATAAACTTTCTGGCGTAGCTTTTGAGCATTATTACCCGATTAATTTTTTTGTTAAAGAATGTAAAGGCTATATAACAAGCATTTATTTGTAGAAATCACTGCTTAAAAAGTAGTAAGAAAATACGATAAAAAATTTTCTTTAATTTCATCACATTATCGTAAGCAAATAAAATGAAAGTAAAATGTCTTTGAATTTGACCAAGAACCCTTCTTTTTTTTTATAAAGAATTCTTTGACGCAAGAGTGTTGGAGTTTTCCCCAACAAGTTTTTCGATAAAAAACATAAAAGAGCAAACTTGTTTTTTTTTTCTTTTACCCTAAAGGCAATCTCGTAACCACTTTACCCCCATCCCTTCAAGCAATCTCCCCCACCCCACCATGTCCAGAGCTTGTTTCCTTTTTCCCCTATCCCCCTATACTTTTAAACAAGCTTACTCTAGATAGGAATTAATTCCGTGTATCGATCCCCAGCAGTGTTTGCGTGTAAATACACTCCAGACTGCGCAGATACGCACATGATAAGTGGCAAAATAGCCAACCCGTCCACGCAATATTTTCTCAAACCACAGGAGAATAGATCCGATTTTTGCACCGACACGGACGTCACGTGGTATCTGCACGATGCAGGTTGAGCAAACACCGGGACCTGGAGAGACCGCAGCCTACAGCCGTCTTGGACAACGGCGCACCTACATGCCAACCAGCAGCTATTTAAACAACAAGCAGAGAAAGTCCAATCCCTTCTTTATAAATAGTACTCCTACTAACGCAGCAATACAGCTTCGTAATTGGGAGTTTGACCGGTAGGGCTATCGCGGTTATGACGAGGTTATGGCCAGGGTAAGTAACTGTGTTCAGAATGTCAAAGCTAAAGCAAAACAAGGTTTAGATATGCTCAGTAAGAAATCATATTTCCACATCTAAATACGTCGTCTAGATATTATTTTGTTAACCTCTTCTTTTTCTTAATGAAAATCCTACCTTATTCACAATTCCGACTCTAATTTTAACCACCATGCTGACCAGTCTTAACTCTTAACAATGAAAGCGCCAGACTTAGTTCGGTACGGCCGGCATTCCAATTTTGTATGTGTGTAAAATTACATGAATGTGTGATTGTGTGTTGCGGTGTACTAGAATCCAATGTATCACAAAAAAAGTGTGTTCGATTTCCCGGACAGCAATAAAATATGGTAAACGTGAGGCAAATCGATGAAAACGTTACGGACCGCGGGTGTCAGTGGCCAAGTGATAAATGTAATTTTGGTCTGACTAAAAAGGTAGCCGGGTGTGAAACGTAAGATTTCCGTCTGGCGACAACAGGGTTCTGACCATGCTCTACCCTCACGAAGAACAGAGAGGACAGCTTGATTTCTTTTAATTATACACCAAACGGTGAGCTAGAGACGACATTGTGCGTTCATTCAGAGGTTAGACACAATTTGTAAAAAAAGAAATAATTTTAAATATATTTAAAGTTGTCACAGAAAAACTCTAAAAGGGCAGTGTAGTGTTATCAAAACATAGGTGACTAAAAAACTTGATAGAGGTGGGTTTTTTTCATGAATTTTCTACAAATAAGGCGTAGAATCTACTTGCTATTTTTTATAATTTCGTCAATTAATCTTTTTTTAAAGCAAAAATCAAATGGTTTTTTTTTTTCTCGTCGCCACGTGATAATTGAATTACAATTAAAACAATGTAGCCTCAACTGGGTCGTACTGACATTCAGTAGTATTGTAAAATCACTTGAACAAAAAAAAAGGGAGGTATTTTCAAAAAGGTGCAGTCATCTGTACATAATTGCCAGTCAGTTTCCGTTACAAATGTGACACCTCAGTGTAATATGTAGGGTTGGTTTATGTAACTAGCAATGTAGCGTCAAAGTCGAAAAAAAAATCACTTCTCCGCCTTTTGGCATGATGGTAGATTAATCTTAACATTGGTCGTGTCTTAAGTCTCCACAAAGACAAAGGGAGATCTACAGACAACATTACTTGTACTGCGTCAAAATGTGTGCGACAACCCCACTCGCACATCATCCCCGGTTCATTACGTATTTTCATTTACATTAACTCATCTCTTTTTCTCCTTCCACGTACATACTAAATCTAGGAGAAATCACAGTTCACATTTGCCTGTTTTCTATTTACATAGATGTATCGACCAAAGTGTCTGAATGCGCGTGTGCGTGTCTGAGCGTATTCTTTATTTCTGGGTTATTTTTGTTGTTTTCTTCCAGACGCTGTTACAATTCCTGGACGCCAGTCTCCATCGATGCAAGCCAACACACTGCGGTAGACAGCGGTTAATTACCGTATGACAAGTTCCCGCACGCTAAAACATGATAAGATTTAGCCACGATCTCGCTACTAACTTAGTTTGACTACAGCCTCGATTCCAGCACTTTTAAGAAAAGCTATACATTACCCAGACTGGGGGGAGTGGGTATATTCTCGAGGGGGTGGGGGTTACCCTTGAAGGGAGGGGGGAACCAAACGGCTGTTAGACGACCAGAACTGAAACACTTGAATGGTTTGAAAAATTGTTCAATTTTGTCATGTTTAAAAGTGCTTCTCGGGTTATTTGTTTTTACTGGAAATGACAGGGTAAAAAAATGGAAATGGCTTTTATAAACGAGTTAAGGAATATTTATTTTAGTGGCAGATTTTTTCCCCCCAAGGCTAACTTTGTGGCTACATGTCTATATATAGCAAACAAATTCATGAAGTGCTTGTCGCGGTGAGTGATTACTCCAAACAACAACAGGCAAGAACCTAGTTAATCTTCGGGGATATCCGCAATGTACGCCTAAGTTTCATTATTAACAACGGCAAGAGTAATCAATATGTCCATGCTAAAAAATATTTTGCATTAACAGCTATAAAAATTTAAAAAATTTTTTTTTAGCTTTAATGCGAATGTAATAATACTTGAGTATAAAAAAATAGTTAAATAAATGCGAATGTTAAGGTACTAGTCACTGACCTGTAGAGTGTGTGGACACGAGGCCAAAAGTTTGAGCATGTGGAGTATGTTCTGTGGGTCCTGAATGATGAAGTTGCTCTCAATATCAAACTCCCCTCCGACCAGCTGAGGATAATACAAGTTCAATAGTTAAGGAAATTTAAACACACGTAATTTCATTATTTTAGAATAAGAAGACAAAGTATAACCACCTCTGAATAGTATAAGATATTTTTTTTAAATAGACAGTACGCATGCGTTATGCAGAAGTAAGAAAATAACATAACGTACAAATTTAGATGCTTTTTTAAGAGGGCTACCACTTCAACCATTTTTACTGGTCCTTTTGCGGAATAGTACTAACATTGCATTGTGAAAATTAGTCTTGCCATAGAGCACGCCATATTTCTGCTGTTATGTCTGTATTTCTGTCGCTACAATTTTAATCATCAAACTATGGTCTTTTATTCTTTGACAAGTTAGTATGGAATGGGTGGGGGGGCTGCATCTAGGATCACATTGAAATGATTTGTTTGGTGTGGATGGCATTGTAAATTGATTAACTTTCAGGAAATAATGACAAGCGGACTATCACTTATCGATTTATTTTTTTTAAATGTGCAGCGCTTGTCGCTTCTTTAATACAGTCACGGTTAGCCTACACCTTACGACTTGCTCAGAATGCTAAGATCCCTATAAATAGAATCGTTTTACGTTGAGTAGAAGAGAAAATAGAAGCAGAGAGTATTGCGGCATTAGGGAAGCAGGGCCGAGCTCTTGTCGTAACTTTGTCACGAATCTAAGGACTATTTGGCTCAAGAGCTCTCTCAGACAAAGAGGGGCTAGAGGTAGCAAAGGGCCCTACAGATATGGATTTCCAGTTGTCGGTCATTACGTTCTATAGATCGTTGCCTGACAAGTGTACCAGTGTGATGAATTTCAATGAAGAGAGTGCAAATTAAAATACATAGTTTATTGAGATTTCGACTGGGTTTTTTTTTAAAGAAAAAGGTTAAGTAAGTATAAAATATTAAATTATTAAAAGTTTATTTTTAAGATGATACTCCTTTCTGTTATATCTCATACATGCTGCTATGTAAAACAAGAATACAAAAAGGCGTAGGCTTAATATTACATCAATTCATGCAATCCCTATTTTAACCAAAGAACTTCATTGTTATAAAGTATCAAATATTGCGATCCATGAAACATTTGAAGTATTTCGTGCCTCCACTTCATACTAGTTGTTCTATTGATCGACATTTCTAATTTAAAATTTCTAATTAGTTGGCGCCAATTAAAATAAGATACATCTTCACGGCGCCGGGCGCCGTCTTCATTTCCGGTTGAAATATCGCATCAGTCTAGGAGACCGATCATTGATCGCCGGGCAGACAAGTCAAGCCGCTAGATCTGACCGACAAGGGTGACAACAACAGCCTGAAACAATCGTTATCTTTAAGGCCTGCCTACCACCTTACCGCCCCTAGTCTTCTCTAGCAATTCGCCCCTCTATATACACGCACGCCCTCCAACATCTAAACCGATCGAACTAAAGCATACAATTCTATTATAATAAAAGATCATCAATTAGTAGGTGCTGGTAATGATTGCTAAAGTACCGCAGAAATCAATGCTACTGTAAAGTTCATCATCACCGCCGCCCCATTCACTTCTGGCACGAGTTCTATAAAGGTCGACAAGGCCCCTCGTGAATCCCGGCATAAAACTGGGAACAATAAGTGGTGAGATGGACCAAAAGATTAGCCTAATGTATCTCATTGGGCGGACGGTCAGCGCATTAGTGATCGCTAGATTAACGTCAGCATCGGCGGTCGGCGCCTGGGCTTCGGCGGACAGCGACGCGGCGGCTGAACCAAATTAAATGTTATTCACTGCCGGACTCTTGACGTGAGGACTGAAATCACCGCGTCAATGATGTTAAAATTACAGCAATCTTAAACTTATCGGATCTCAAAGCTTGTGATAGATATCCTAATCAGAGTTAAGAAATTACCAGATACAAACAGTAGCGTAGCGAGGGGGGGGGGGGGGGGGGGGGGGCGGGCGGAACATATGTCCAAATGGGTTGGAAAAATAAATTCGAATCGAAAGTTAGAGGGGGGGGGTGCAAATCGAAAAGTTTGTTTCCGGGCGCCGGGAAGGGTCGCTACGCCTCTGGATACAAATAAAAAGTCTCTGGTTTGCACCTCGGTCGAGATTTGAGTCTACAGAGCGTCCCTGAGTTCATCCAGCTCTAATGGGTGTCTGACTCAAATTAGGGAAAGTAAAAACGTCAACACCATCCTTTCATGTGTCGAGGGGGATTAACATATGAACTATACTTCATCAGTGCCCAGTGTTAAGATCTCAAGAAATGAAAGGGGAACTTTATTTTACTTGCTCAACAAATAAACAACTAATTGTGTTTGCTTTTGTTAAATTTTTTCTTTTAATTTTTTTAAAGATTCAAGACCAGTTAAATAACATCTGTGTATACCTCCAAGGCAGGAAAAAAAATTTTATTATATTTTTTATGTATAACCTCTACGTGGGGAGAGCAGGTGGGATTTAAAACATGACTAAACATTACTAATCGAACTCAGTTTTAATTAACAAGAAGTCACTTCCAATGTGATGATATTGACAGGAAATGATTGTAAACGCAGGCTCGCGCAAACACTATATATAATTATTATTATCAATTCTTCTAACGGGAGAAAGTATATAAATTGTATTCACTTGTGCTCCAATGTTATCAGTGACGTCAAAATAGAACGATGGCTGACATTGGAACTAGAAATAAATTATTTAGTCAAGCAGGTATTTAAAACCTGAAAACCAATAATTAGCAATCAAACGAGCTGATGAAATCCGAGCAAATGAGAGAAAAAAAAAACTTAGAAAGCACCACTCCCCCCCCCCCCCCTAATTAGAGCCAGTCGAGCAATGTCTGTAAGAGGAACACGTAATAAGGAAATGACTTGGAAAGCCCATTTCGTGGACGGATTGTTGACACAAGATATTCTATCGGTTCAGATTGATTTTTTTGGGACAGTCAGATCTTTGTGGCTTGTGTTGGGTTCATCACAAGGGCATCCAGGCCTGTAATGTAGGACATTAAGGAGGACATTATTACAAGCAGGGGGTCATTTTAGGTCATTCAAAGTAAGATATCACTAGCAGGTAGCTAATTTCAAGTCATTCAGAGTTTAATATTACAAGCAGTATTCAACAACAGGTTCTTTAAAGTAGGACATTATAAACAGTATCTCGAGACATAAGCTCAATTCAACCTGGGCATCTCCATGTAGTATTGATAAAACTAAAACATAGTGAAGCTATTTCAATAGACAAATACTCAGTTCCCGCTGGCGCGACATCAGCAACGCACACCTATGGGAAACGACAGGACAACTTTCCGCTGAAGAAGAAATCAGGAAGAGAGGATGGGGTTGGATAGAGCACACACTGTGCAGACCACAAACCTTCTTCTTCCTCGTTCTTAATTTTTAGTGTTGGGAGGGATCGAGCCTTATCTGCCAGAGGGTTTGAACGCGAGACTTTTTTCGAATTTATCAACCATGAGCTTTGCCGACTCGACCATGCTTAGACCACCAACCAATACCACCTAGCAGTCATTGTGGTGGAACCCGCAAAGACAGCGCAAAAGATGAAACGCCTAGCGACTCGACCTTGAAGCTAAAACTTTGGGTCAAATTGAGAAGATGGAACAGGACAGAGGACTATAGATATCTTTGTGTGATGATGATGATTTCAATACATACATCCTGTAGCATGATAGCCGTTGTTACAAAAGATCATTCATTAACCTTGTTAAAAATATCTTTTAATTGTGAGCATGCCAAAAGAAAATCCATCATATCTAATAACCGATTTCTGCAATCGTTAGGTATAATCGACCTTTATGCTTCAATTGACTGTATTGTTTGAAGTTGCAGCCAATCAACCAAGATATTCATCAAATCGATAATCGATCACTGCCCGGCTTGCGTTACTGAACAGTGGTGTGGGAGTGGGTTCCATATACAAAATGCAAAACGCAGGTTTAAAAAAAAATATTAATTAAAAAATACTGCCTTTTAATTAGTTTTCCCCCCAACGTTAGTCAGGTACCCATCAAACCTGGGTTAGCTCGGTGATTTCCTACCTTGAGCTCGGAAAACGAACTCGAAACGTTCAGGGTTAGCATTCACGCCCTACCACATCGTTACCGTGTAAGATCCCTTGCGATTCTATAGTTATCTTCAGGACAAATAAAAGCGCCACTAATCTCACATTGTGTTCAGTTTGGCTGAGGCAGATTAAGTGACAATGTCAGGAAAAAAAAGACCGATACAAATATCAAATACCCAGTGAAGCGTGCTAAAGAATATACTGAAAGACATCATCCCACCCAACATGCAACCAGATTAATTAAGAAAGAAAAAACACGATACAATAAATCCATACTAAATCCCACATGAGACGTTTTTACAACACGATGTAAATAAACCCTTATATAAAAGTAGGTTGCTATTTCAAGCATCGCCAGCTACAGTGCACGGGACTCGGTGCCCGAACACTGACAGCTGTCCTATGCTGAAGGGGTGGGGGGGGGGGGGTGGACGAGTCCAATGCAGCAATCCTAATGTTCACGTTGAAGGTTATCTGACCGAAATTCGAATACAACACTGGCTAAAAATGCTTGGGTCATAATAACCTTTAAATGTACTTCGCCGCGTCTTTTCAAACAGAAGCACAGCAACAAAAAATTTGTCCGTGTGTTTTTTTTTTCAGCTGTATTCGACATCAATGATACATCAACATTATTCCCACTGTATTCAACATCGACACTATACAAAAGGGCATATAGCATTTGACGCGAATAGCACCCGACATCATAGTACACACCTTGCATTCGACACACTTGACAACCGGCATGAATGCTATACAAATATTACATACGCTGCATTTGACACATATTCTGCATTCGACACACCGCATCCGACATCAACGCCCAACATATACTACGCACACTGCATTCAACGACACATATACTGCATTCAGCATTATTGCCATGTATAAAGATATATACTGCACGTGACATAAAGCTATACACAGCCTGCAACAGTCAATAAATGGTCGTGTTTAGACTCGCGGCCACCAGCAGCTGAAGAAATCGACTAATTGTTCAATAATTATCGATTAAAACTCACGAGTCAGTGTAAGCATTTCAGGGCTTATTCCTGGGTCAGCAAACTCAATAAATTCAAATAGGTGTCGATTGTATCCGGGTAGCTAGGTTGCTTGTAGGGCACCTTCTCTCACTCCGTCCATCTCTTCACCTCAGTGTTTCATTGGGTGGTCGTATGACCTCGAATACTTCGATCACACCCGTGCTTACGTGTTTGATGTAAATCTAAACAAAAACATTTTATGATTCCCATTATTAGAGCCGGGTCAATACGGCCTCAGGCTCGATATATTCAAATGGGTGTTTGTGGAATCAGCATGTTCAGGTCGATAGTGAATCTGTAGCTCCATGAAGTGATATATAGTGTTACGTTTCGTCGACGTCATTCCGAATCGAAAACGAATATGGAACTAATTGTGTAGGATAAAAACCATTTATTTTCATTATGTGTGTGTGGGAGCATATGCGTGCGCGTGCTTAAATTAAAATATTTTCTGCAGTATTTTTTTTTTATAGATAGCATAAGAAGCTAATTTTATCTAGTAATAAATTTACAACCAATTACAATTCAAAGAAAATTGAACTGTCAAGAACTCAATCATTTCAGACTAAGCTCCTTACAGGGACGCTCATAGAGGCCAAAAGAAACCCCACGGCGTTGTGATGCGGCGTTGTGATGCGTGCTTGTATTTCGGGACCAGATAACTTGCTAAGAACTACTTCACTACCCGGAGAAGGGAAATTCGTCCGGGTGGAAGTAACATCAACGAAAAGGTTTCATGGGCATGTGAGGGGTACATAATTCTCTTTCTCACTCCCCACCCTCTAGTCCGTGCTAGCTCAACAACTTCAATTTGAATTGACAAGAGTAAAATAAAAACAATGCACGGAATTCTAGAAGACACATTTTCACAGATAGCTAAATCACAAAATTAGCTCACTCTGAGCTACAAAAAAAAAATTCTTATAATTTACAATTAACGTGCAATGTTTCTAGTTATATAGTTAAGACTATGTTTTTACTCAGCCAATCTATCTAAAATACAAAATGTCAAAATGTTATATTGATTATTTTAAACAACGAGAATAAATGTAAACAAATACTGTCTGTGGTTACAGAAATAAACATTCTAAACTACTGCGTTAATGTCATCACGCTGATGAATTGTAGTGGTGTAATTTGATATATGTCACACAAATACTAAAAGCAACATAATACTAAAATCAACATAATACTAAAAGCAACATATTAGGGGCACTGTAACCTTACTGTAAAATATAGACACTGTGATAGTGCTCAATACGTATAGATCGTAGCAAAACGCAGAGCAATTTAATTTTTATTTATTTCGCTGTTCGAAATCATTTAAGGATTTATCTATAATTAATCAAATTCAATATAGTGGCGAGGGGGTTGCAGTTCTAACAGGGTAGTATTTTTCAAATATAAATATAAATAGGTGGGGGAAAAACAAATCTAGGTAACTCCCTTCCCTGAAGAAAGGAGATAAAAAACATTAGTTAAATAATGTTTCTGTGTACTTTTAATGTGTAATAGCTAAATTTTCTAGAATAACTAGCCTGGTCCTAATCCATAAATTTTCCCCCATCCTACCACTCACAGTGATACCGTCACCCAAAAAAAATACGATAGTTGGCCCTATCGGCGATGGCAAAAGGACGTGTTTCTGATGGGATCAAGTAATGACAGTACGTGCAAACAATACTCATACAGATAACAAAAGTTTGTGGCAAGCTGAAAGAGTGATACAGTACAAGAAATTATCCTTATCGCATGGCGAACCATTGGAGCTCAGGTTACATGCCAACAAGCCCACGCCTACTCTCCAACCCTTTCTTGTCAACATCACAAGCAGACTCAACCATCGGTGTAGTGTTAGGGGAAGAACAATGCTAAAGAAATCGATGGCCCCAACCCCCACCTAGAGGCGTCACTGGAACTAGCTAAAGCACGGCATTAACGGCGTGACGTCCTGGTATGCCGACCAAACAGAGTGTCGACACATGCCATTACACACCGTTCATTAGCATGAAATAGGTCAGGAAACTAAACGACTCCTGACTATGATGAGACCTTTGTGCTTTGTTCTGATTTAAATAAATGAAACATACAGTAAATCAACCAGTGATTAGCTTGTCAGTTGACCATCAAGATATAGGAAGATAGTTGCAAGATGCCAGAGAAGATATTCAAGTTGTGAATCTGAACTCGATGGTATTAGTCATGACACAACATGGGAGTGTGGACACAGTGCCCCGAGTACAGCGAGTTGTCATTTACAAGGTCGATTATATCCTAGCAGAGCTATAACGCCTAATGACTCCAACAATTCATTGTGAGGACATAATCAACAAGTCATTCTAAATACAAGGTCGATTATATCCTAGTGGAGCT
Source organism: Physella acuta (assembly GCF_028476545.2). Classification (NCBI taxonomy): domain Eukaryota; kingdom Metazoa; phylum Mollusca; class Gastropoda; family Physidae; genus Physella; species Physella acuta. The sequence continues at coordinate 143,735 of NW_026732068.1, read as the reverse complement.
ACAACACATAAAGACTAAAACAAGTCATTTTAAGGACATAGTCAACAAGTCATTTTAAGTACAAGGTCGATTATATTATGGTGGAGCTACAACACATAAAATAACCCGTCAATATCGCCAACTTGGCAATTAGTTTTGTCATATGGTCAAATTTGAGAGCAACGTCGCTCATGCAATACACACGCCGCTGTATGTGGAACAATGTTTAGTTAAGACAAACAAGAGTTTAAGTGTTTTAATTGGAAAAAACTTCAACGTTTATCTTAGCAGGCATCGGGATCTTGCTCTCGTGTATGTAATGTCATTCTTCTTGAATGAATCAGACTAGTCTACAGTTTTAAGCGCTTTACAATGTATGAATCACAATTCTGACATACTCCGGTGATGGCTGTTTAGGAATCTAAAACAAGTTAAAATAGTATGTGTAAAGGTTCAATGATAGTAATACAGTGGTTCTTAAACTTTCTGGGTGTACCGAACCCCACCACTTTCATATGCGCATTCACCGAACTCATATTTAATAATTAGATCGTTTGCATTGACAACATTCGATCGTTAATCATATGAAAAGGATGTGTGCCTTGACCTCCGCCGAAACCCTGAGAATTATTCGCCAAACTCCTGGGGTTCAATGGAACCCAAGTAAGAACCACTGTAATAATATGAGCATTACCAAGATTTGGAAGAAGAGCTGAGGTCAGCTATGCCTTTGAACATGCAGTAGTTAATTGGTGGACCTCGGCCCACTTTCTCCCAGCTCTAAACGGAACTACATAATCACCGACCGCCATTCCAAGGATCCCCTCTATAGAGAACGAATAAACATTGCTGGGCGCAGCGATTGTAGGAAAACATGAACTCGGGTGTCCGTTTCATGATGTTAATGATGATAACATACCGGGCATATTATTGATGTCTATAATAGACAGTTTTCGCTGATACTTTCGACATAAGTTTTCATTATTTTAATCGGGGATGGTATTGTTTGTGGTGGGGGGGGGGGGGGGGGGGCAAGCATTCTTGTAACATTATAACAGTGAATATGGCAGTGAAAATAACAAATATCCCGAATTGACCTTTGAGAAGAACAGCGAAATTAACCACGTTGATGGCTAGCTAATTCAAATATCTCACAAAGAGGTAATCACTGAAGTTACCCTTCCTTTGTCCCCACAAACACCACACATTTCATACACCCCCCCCCCCCCCACACACACACACACAGATCCATTAGTTAGCACACGACGCAAGCATAACGAACAACCCAGACTGCTCGCCTGTGTGTGGCGGTGACAGCGGCAGTGATGATGACATATGATAGACGTTATCGACGGGACACACGACACAGCTGAGCTCGGCATTAGCGTGTCACTCGGTCCCTGGCATCACGCTCCGTGCGTCAACACTGCCACGACACCGGAGAGGACGCCTCCCTGCCCGGGATTACCATTTACCTCCGTTTGACATTAATAACCGCATTACTCCGAGGAGATCAGTGTGCGGTGCTGTACTGACATTGTGTATATTTTTTTAAGTCAAAACAATGTTGGGTTACCCGTCTTATAAAAAATGTATCAAACCGTATTCCTGTCAGCTGGACGGTATTATGTTAGCATTGATTGCTTTCATTATAAAACTAGCCCAACAGTAGGTAAAAAGCGGCAAACAAAAACAGGCATCTGTTTCATCAAATATCTAAATCTCTTGCAAAAAAAAAAAAGTAAAATTGCTGCAAGTACTGTAAATCAACTAGCGGTTAGCTTGTCAGTCGACCATCAAGATATAGAAAGATGCCAGAGCTTATATTCAGGTTGTAAATCTCAACTTGATGGCGTTAGTCATGACATAACAAGTTAATGTGGATACAATGCCCTGAGTACAGCGAATCATCATTTTTACAAGAATTTATTTCTCAGAAAAGAATGAATATCATTAACGTAATTTCTTTAAAAATAATTAAACCCGTGACGTTAATTTCAGTGCGTCACGTACATTTTATTGCAACAGAAATTCAGTTATGAAGGTTCTCTTTCCTTTTACAGGATCTGTCTAATACCGTGTAAAATACGTGATTTGTGTTGGCCTTACAGGGTTGGGTTAGCCGTACCATATAATTTTTATTATTCGAATGTAAAAATGCAAGTACGAGCATTATATATAGTATGCTGACAACGTTATTGGGTTAGCCGTACCATATAATTCTTATTATTCGGATGTAAAAATGGAAGATCCTATCATTATATATAGTATGCGGACAACGTTATTGGGTTAGCCGTACCATATAATTCTTATTATTCGGATGTAAAAATGGAAGTACTAGCATTATATATAGTATGCGGACAACGTTATTGGGTTAGCCGTGCCTTTACAAATGATTCCCCACAACCCAAGAATAAAAAAAAACAGCTAAATTATCAACAGCAACATGTATTTTCAATCAAGACTAATGCTCCTTTACAATCACCTTTCTCTTTTTCTTGAGATAATTCAGCGTGTATGAAAATATTCGAGTGTGCGTGTGTATGTACATTTAGAGACCTCATTTGTTTTAACTTTCCTGATTACCAGAAAGAATGAAGGAGAGAGACAAAAAAAAATAGCAGGTAAAGAGCCAGCAAAAAAAAATCAATAAACCTTTGTGATGTAACATAACCTCTTCATCAACTTCAAAAGGAACATTGTAAAATCACAAGGGAAATTGAAAAGAACCCCTTTTTATCAACCTGAATATAATGAGAGAATAATGGCCTACTCATTGATTGCAACAGAGCAGACATTGTCTAAAATAAATTTATAAAACACGGCAGACTATAAATAAAAAGTTGGCTGCAAATAATTAATGACTGATCACTATTTATACCGGTGTTTTCGCACGCATATTTTATGTTACCATAGCCAAAGGTAGTAACTTTGACAGATTTAAAATATAGGCAGATTAATGTTAATTCTAAACGAGATTAAATCCTGCGAGAAAGACGATGGAGGGGGGGGGGGTTGTATTGGAAATAATATTATAAACAAAATGTAAAACAAGAAAAAAATAACCTAATGCAAGAAAATTATGACAATTTACCAGCAATAATTTATTTATGGGAAAAAGAGTGACGATTTGCACGTAAAATAGCTTCGACAGAAAAAGAATTTTAAAAGCTGCAGACATTAGAAACTACTTGCTTTAAACCCCCACAGATCTATAATAGACTGGCATATATGTCTACAACAATCTAATCCTTCATGAGGTCAGCTTCCAGACGTAGATGAACAATTTTTGTTTTTTGCCCCACGGCTAGTTTTACACAGCAAGCTTTTCTTTAAAGTTCCCTCAGAGCAGAAACTCGCAGGAGGCCAGATGTAAGAAATTATCAGACGATGTTTTAAAAATATAAAATGTAAAAGCGATATAAAGCTAAGGAAGAGGGTTTATTGAAAATATACGTTGTGTAAAATAATGTGTTCCAAATTTGCAATCATACATATATTTCTGGAAAACAAATAGGTATTGCTAAATAAGTAGATTTTCATAAATTGTGGCAGCCGGGGAAAAAAACTATCTTGGGGAATTAATGACGTTATTTCGCAACCTTTGACCTATATTACACACGTGAGATGTAAACAGTTGATATTTCAAACTAAAAGCGACTCCGCTCTTACTAATGGTCTAGTCAGCATTCCAGCCTAGCGATTCAGCTGTTTTTTATTTGTTACCTAGGAACTGTGTGGTTGCTGGTGATGATATACAGTGATCAATAGTTGAGATCGAACTACAGATTCTTCGGTGCCGTTTGCATCCAGTGATTTATCTTTAAATAAAGTTATTCCAGAGGGATTGAATTTTTTTTTTATGTGACTGAAAAAAATCAATTAAAAAAACTGCATGTTGCTAAAGGGGTACAATAAAAATGTCGGTCGATAATTATCTTAATTTTCACAAGGTGCATTACTTTAATACAGTCAACAAAAATAAAACGCATTCTTTTCTATTTCAGCTGGATATTTTAAAATGGTAACGTAGTGATACATCGCTGTTTGATATTAAGCTAGTTCGCGATCCAGGGATTAGAATTAAAATCTGGAAAAAAAAGTTATTAGTTTTTCTTGATGACGAAGATTAAAAAAAACGGGGTTTTTTTTGTTTGTATTTTTGGCATACTGAACGTTTTTTTTTTAAGTACTACTGAGCGAGATGGGCTCTAAGAGACTGTTTTCTCTTAAACTAAAGATAACTAAAGAAATGACATCATCGGAAATGTACTTCTCTCTCAACAAAATTAATGACCATCCCATAGTGTTTCATCGTGTAGAATCATAGCAGTCCCACCCTGGTTTATTGTGAAAGCTAGGGGGAGAAATATCACTTCATCGGGCTGTGTAGTAGACTGCCGCGAGAAACCCAAAAAAAAAAGTCTATAAAAACAAACTAAAAAAATCAATCCTACTAGCGACAGTGTCTGTATTGCTGGAAGAAACCAAACCTCATGAACAACTCATGAGGCTTTCGTGGACTATGCAGCTACTGGGATCCAGATAATCAAAAATGGCTTTCGGCAGATTTATGCATCGCTGACCATAATGTGACGGATTCCGGGGCAATTTTTTTTTCCTTTTCGTAACAAATCGTGCTGTATTTCGACACCAGATGAAAGAAGACGTCTTCTAGCCTAGACAAAGTTTCTGGCAGACATAAATACGAAGGCAAAGAAAATATAGATAGTAATAAACGAGACAAGCCCGGCTTAAGAAGAGAGAACCAAAGGGTAGGATACTTTCCCAGATAAGTGAAGCGAAGGGTGTAATTTGAAAAAAAAAAGCTCTTAATTTTAAAAGTCGCCTTGTCTTTTTTAAGCAAGTTAATCGATAGACTATAAAGGAATGTGGTTTTTTTTTTTTCTCTATAAACCCAATAAACTTTGTAGCGGTTATACGGAAAGGAAAGCATCGTATTTGCCAAGATCATAGTCAGGGGGATGCGGACCGCACCAGGTGACACCATTTAGGGGGGGGGGGGGGTGACACCAAGGCAAAAAATAGCAAAATATATAGAGAAAAATTTGAGGGGGGTGCAAATCGAAAATTTGAAAGCTTGTCCCCGGGAAGGGTCGCTACGCCTCTGGGGGGTGACACCATTGAGTGGCGCACCGGGTGACACCCGACCTCGCTACGCCACTGGCAAATATCTAGGCCTATCATTCTACACCAGTGCTTTGAGATCGCTCATATATCAAGCAACGTTTGCCCATTTTATCCTTCCCCATCCCCCCAATTCAAACCCATTTCAAATAACGTATCTATAACTCCTATATGAACAATTCTTTTCGTATATTGTCCCCCACGCAAAATGTACATATTACGTCACATTTCTGAAACACCCCCCCCCCCTCCGCATGCAGTATATCGTCACTAAACTCCTCGACCTAGATGTATGACGACCTAGATTACATGTGTGACGACCTAGATGTGTGACGTACTTTTCTATCAAGCGTGAAAAAGACAATTAACTTCGAATCAGCATAAACCAGAACCCTTATCTAATAATCGTTATCTGTTTCGGGCTTTGCAGAAAAGTACAATTACACAAGTGGTCATTCTCTGCTGATTATGGGACTCTATATACACACATAGACATCCCATCCCAAGAAAATAGAGGGAATGTGTGCCTCCATATACAGTTTATTATACTGCAGATTCTACAATGTAAAAAAAAAAAATCAAAATTATTTGATTTTATGTTGCAGGGCCCTAAATATTTAACAGAAAACATTTATAACAATTTATGTCTACTCAGACAGGCCTGCTGACCTCTGCCCTATAACACCAGGCAAACATTATATAGAGAAGTTAAAATGTAAATTTGTCATCATTGATCTTTTTCCCCCTCCCAGTGGAAAATGGATCAGGTCAACGCCTGGGGAGGAGTGGAGGTCTTGTCTATATATGACATCAAGCAATTGCTGCTTTTTACCCCAACCTGATGGTTACTAAGGTTTGACCTAAAAATCTGGGGAGGGAGGGTTCTTTAAAAGTACGAGATATATTATGTGCTTTATTTTAACCCATCACCACCCTCCAACACGTAAAAAGAACATTCACCCCCCCCCCCCTACCCACCTGTGTGCATCTTTATTAAATAATGAATCTTGCTTGATATTGATACATTTGTGTGGACACTTTAATGCCAAAAAGATTGTATTTGCTGCATGAGCAGATGTCCACACAAAGTATCAGACCATAGAGAATTAAGATGAAATACAAGGTGACTAAGAATTATTGTGTGTGATTGTATAAAAATTGTCAATAACTTTAGTTTAATTATTTAAATTAGGGCCTAATGATATTATTTTCTAGCTTTTAAATAATTATTTTAATACATTTTTTTTAAAACTAAGTTAACAAACAAACTTAAAGCTAAACCTGATGTTAAACAAATCTAGAGTTTATACAATAACACAGTCAGTGTAAAAAAAAAGAAAGTTATTTCATTAAGATAACTATTAACCTGTTCTATGTGAATGCAGTAGTTTTTATTTTAGGCAAGATGTTTAAAAACAAGTTACAATGATATAAGATAGTGTGTAGCCTTGGTAATGATGAGAGAAGGGGAGGTAAACCAGCAGGATTTAACTGTTTCAATAAATTTTTATAACTAGTGTTGATATTAGTTTTATTTTAATAACGTTAAAATCTTGTATTTATTTGTAATTAAAGTTAGATGAACTTTATTTTATTTAATCTTGTATGATAGATAATTTATATTAAACAGTTTTTAAGTAGGGCCTCTATAGGTTTAAACATTTATAAATGAATCTTTACCTTCCAAAATAATTTTTTTAAAATTTTTTACATTTTCAATGTTAATCAATAACTTGTAGAGTTAACAGCAAGTTAATAGAAAAAAAACATTTTTAAATAGTTAAATTGAATCAGGCATATTGAATTACACAGTTTCAATCTAAAGTAGGTCGTATGCATTGGGTGTCACAACACCTGACTACCCATTTTTAACAGTAGCATATTTAAGTACATAAGACAACCTTTATATTGATATTTGTCTTTTAAAAGTCAGCAGTCTTTTAAGTCATTGCATTACTGAGGTTTGAAAATATCATTTGTACAACTCGTTTTTAAATGTTCAAATACCAGGATAAAACATATGAAAAAAAAATGGACAAGAACCAACATACTCATTTTTCTTTAGGGCCAAAATATTTGCATTTTCAGGTGCTAACTAATAAATAAATAAATAATGAATAATCATATATGTGTACTTGTTTTAAATTATAACTCTTTTATTAAATGAAAATACATCCTCTAAAGGCTAACTACTTAATCCTAAAGAAAACATTGGTTTCCCATTATAACTTAAAATTAACTGAAGGGCAGGAGAAAATACTACTATGCATTTTGAAATAATGACATACAATGTGATATAAAATTATCAGATATTGGATAATAGGCCTTAGTGCATTGTGTTAGTGTTAGGCTACTAAATAGAGAATTTAACAATTAAAATGATTAGTATAATATATAAACTGAGATAAAGCTAGGAATTATTCTAAATTACAATAAACAGTAACATTTTGTAGACCTTCATTATAAAAGTTGCTGATGTAAGAAATATAGGCTATTGATTAGTTGAAAAAAAAAGTGGACTAATTTCTGAGTAGGCCTACTTAGGCAATGCAGTTATATTATCTCTAGGCATCTAAATAAAAACAGTAGGATTAGGTCCAAAAAAAGATAGGGCCTACAAATATTTATTTAGTAGGCCTATTACAACTTGTCACACACTTGGTCACTCATGTCTGGACTCACTGCACTACTGATAAATGCAGTAATATGTGGAGTTAGTATTTTATTAACAAATTTTTAGTATTTTATTTTGGATGAAAGTGTGCATTTTTTACTAAACTACTTACATTTTAGGTCTACTACAAAAGTGACTACGTTTTTTAAAAGGGGGCGGAGGGTGGGGGTGAGTGAGCAAATTCATGTTTTGCTGAATGACAACATGAAATTGGATTTGTGTGAATGAATACAATCTTGATGCAGGCATATAGATCGAGAGTCTAACTATAAATGGAATAAGAAAATATAAAACAATGCAATCAGCTAATCCAATTTAAAATAATTTAATACAGACTATCAACATACCAAGTGCAACACAGTGTCAACAACATCCTTATTCGACGCCTGCTGCAACTCAACCAAACCGATAAGCAATCCAAATTTTAATTCGTCATTGCCTGTTAATTTTAATATTCCTTCAACAGTTTTTACATCCGCTTTTGTCTCCTCTTCTGCTTGAGACATTGTGAAATAAAAACACTTTCACTAAATGCAAATAATAAAATAAATAACTTCAGTCATTAGCAACAGTCGGTTTAGCAAGCATTCATTGGCTTTGCTATACGCCGACAAAATGTAACTGCGAGATTACTTCCGTGTTTTTGGGGCACATCGTACGTGTAACTTGTGATTGGATGATTTATTTTTGTAGTTTGAAAATGTTATGAATTTGTACGCTATAAAAAGCGTAATTTTGATTTAGGTTAAATATTTAACCATCACTGAACGCATATTAAAAAGCTAGAATATTATATTTAATTAAAATTTAATATTGAATGTTAAAACTATAGAAAAGGTTCATCTAGTTATCCACAGCTTAATTAAAGTTAAATAGCAAATTTCGCACATATTATACAACATCCATGTTACTTGTCAATGTTACACACTATTTAAATTTATAACAATTCGATTAATATATAATAGTTTCAATATGTATTGTAGTGATTTCTCTTAGGCATATGAAAGACTTTTCGTGTAACGTGCATTTATAGTGAAGAGTTTCAGATTTGTGTTTGTTGCCTTGGTAACATAACTCAATTGTTTTATTTTTTTCCGCGAACTAATATTAAGGCCATTTAAGGCCTATATCAACATTTCTATATGATTCTTTTATTTATCTGCATTCCTAAATAATAAAAAATATTTCTCTAGGATTTTTCTTAGCTATATTATCGAGACACATATGCATATAAATTTTTAATGAAATGGCTTTATATTTAGTTGTTAAAATGTGTTCTTTCTTGTGCGGCGTCAAAACGGCCAATGATAAAACGACCCCCGGTACACCATAACTACATGTAGTCTTCTCGATTAAAATTTATCCTGAAAATCCACGCAACAAAAATAGTTTTGATAATTTCAAAACAAATGTACACAAATGCAAACATGTCCTATTTTTACTCGATCGTTTTGCAATGCTACACTATCATCGTGTAGCCTACATTGGCTGATAATGCCCTTTTAATATTGTTATAAATTACTTGATTAAATAACTGGAAAATGTTAACAGGATTGTCAAATTTGAAGTATTAAAAACCGCTTAGCATATCCGTCGTCAAATGCTGCGTTGTTAATAAAACTCGTTGTGAATAACTATATTAATGCCTTTGTCGCAAGTTTCTAAAGATATTATTTCAAAAACAATGTAAGGTTATGACTTATATTTTAAAAGCACTTAGACTACATTCAGTGTTTCTTCCAGACTTTTTTCTCCGGGGGGGGGGGGGGGCACTTGAAATAAATTTTCGGGGGGGGGGGGGGGGGGCGGTAAACTTTCTTCGGGGAGGGGGGGGGGGGGCGGACACTGTTAAAAGTATATATTTTATAAATTATATAAATTTCATTTCGTTCGGGGGGGGGGCGGTAAAAAAATTTCGGGGGGGGGGGGGGGAATCGAAGAGAATCCTGGAAGAAACTCTGGCTACATTCTAATTCATTTCTTGTATTATTGTTTTATTGCCACTTTTTTAAAACAATAAAGCAGGCCGTAGGGCCTAAATCATTTGAGTCTGACAAATCATCAATTGTCGACCATGAACAATAATTTGCTTTGAAAATATAAAGTGAGCTTGATCTGGTGGTGGCTAACTTTTTTTGATCGAGCGAGTGAGTGTTTTTTTCTTCTTCTAAAATCATATTTGCCTTTATGCAGGCCTAAGTTTTTTTTAACCGAATAATGTTTTTAGAAAGACGAATCTTAAGAACTTAGCAAAATTTTAATTCTCATAGTAAGGGTATTTTTGCTGAGGTTGGAACCATTCAAGAGAACTATATTATGTAGCTGAAAGAGTAAAAACTTTGTTTTATATTTACTTCGATTATCGTCGATTTCAGATTGCAACGGTTAATTTGTTGGCATAGGACGGCGTGGCCGAGTAGTAGTGCGCTTAACTGCGATCCCGAAGGTGTAGAGTACAGATCTCGGTTCGGATTTATTATTTTATGACGTCACTGTGCCCACTCAGCTCTGGTGGATACTTGATTTACTTGCTGATCATACTATCTCTTCAATTTACTCTTCATATGTCGAATTAACGAAGCCATGAACTCTGTTTATTTCTCAAATGGAATGGATCGCTGTCTAAAGAGAAACTTTACATAATTCGTCGGTGGTCTCAGTTGTCGACTTGGTAAAAAGTAAAAAGGAAATTTAGGCGTGAAATAAATTATGGTTAGGCTCCGGTGCTGATATGTTTGTAGATAAGCTCATTGAGAAACCAATCATATGTAATAGACGGACTAATAATAGGAATCCTTCTGTTCCATTTTTGACAAATCTTAGAAGTCGTCCATAAATTACGTCACGCACCTGGGAGGGGGGAGGGAGTGATCGGGTTTAGTAACGATGTGTGACAAAGTGGAGTGCGCAGATTTAGAAAATATGACGACACACTTTTGCGTTTTAAAAAGTAATGTTAGAAATCAAATTATAGCCGTTATTTTAAAAGTAATTTTTTTTCGTACATTGTAATTTAAAATATACATTACCGGCCTACTCAATGTTAATGGAGCTCAGTAGAAACATTAAATAAATCGCTGAATTGTTTTAGGGGTCATCCATAAATGACGTCACGCTTTTTTGACGATTTTTACCTCCCCTCCTTCCCTCCGTCACACGTCGTCACAAAAAAGCCAGACCCACCCCCCCCCCCCTAAATTGACGTCACACCTCAGCCTACAACGCCCTCAAAATTGCAGTTGTTTTTTTTATTTAAAACATCGATATTTTTCTGAAATCTTGTCAGAACTCTGTCAAAATAGAGTATTTTAATCAATTCCTATTACAATTTATTAAAACAGTTTTCTAAAACGAGAAATAACGTCTAAAATTAGTTTTCTAACATTGCCTTTTTATAATGCAAAAGTGTGACGTCGCACCATCTGAACCCCCCCCCCCCCTCTCCCCCTCATCACAAACCTTCACAAAATTACGGACCCCCCCTCCCCCCTACGAGCGTGACGTCATTTATGGACGACCCCTTATTTTAAATGTTCCTTTTTGAAGTCTTTTGTGACGATGTGTGACGGGGGGGGGGGGGGGGGGGATAAATATATAAAAGCGTGATATTGTTTATGTATTATAGCTTAGCCTCTTCCCCTTTCTTCGTTCTTACCTGTAATGTTGGGCGGGATATCCTCCAACACAATTAACCATTACATACGTGCCAATCTATTTTGCTATTTCAGTCTGCTCCCCCCCCCCCCCCCCCCCCCGCATTTCCACTGTCCATTCAATAATAAACTACAAAACAGCAGTTGTTTGACTTTGGAATTGCTCATCTCGATCTAGATTGGTTATTGTTCCAAGCCATCGCGTCTCACTCATCTGCTCGGGTTTTGAACTCGAAACTTTTCGATTTAGCAACCATGTGCTTTATCAACCCGGCCGGAATGTTTATGATAAATATAAAAGTGTGACCGAGCATAGTGTGCATATTTTTTTAGAAATATTTTTTTTACGATTTAGAAAGATTTGTTATAGATCTAGATCTACTTGGACGAATGGGAAAGCGACAAAGCCAACATGATTGGCATAGTATTTCAGTCTTTTAAATCGATGCCTTACTTTTTACGAGTGTTTAAACTACAAATTTTCTTATGTTTTGGCAACTAGCCTAATCAAGCTATTTTTAGGCACAACTGAGTAACATTGCACTTCCTCTTTACTTGTTCTATTTTAGCTCACAGTGTGAATAAGATTTGGGATTTTTTTCTCTTACTATTAATGGCTACTGAAGTAGAAAGAGTGAGTATTACAAAATTTAGTGATACATTGAACAAATGTTAGCTCTACATAATTTATGGATTCTAGACATAAAATGAAAGATCAGCGGTTAGCCTAGCGATTAAATTAATTATGTTTGAAAAACGACCGCCGGTGTTTCACCGAGTTCGCCCTGCTAGCTTCCTTAACCCAGGCTTGACCAAGTGTTGAATGATGCCTCTGCACTAGATCTAGATGTAGTCTAGCAGTATGCAGACTGATGAGTCATCTCAACTTGCTTCATTTAGGCCTAACTTAAAAAGACTAAGCACTATGCAGAAGTATTTTAATTTAGTGCTAGATTTATAGTGGCCTACACATTCACATTCATTCAATTTTCAATTCAATCATTGGCAATCATTGCAATTCAATTGCAATACAAGTACAATTCAAATATTTCAATTCAAATAGTACTCAAGTACAATATTATATTATTATTCCTAGTCAACTTCTAGCATTCAGTGTGAGAGTGTGGCATTACTTAGGGCGACTTAGGCCTACTTACTTACTTAGGAGGCCTATAATTATAGTTTTCAATAATACTATACTTAATACTATACTTTTACATTGCAGCATAGTCTATTATTATTATATTAATATTATTAGCCTAGACCTATTATATTATTACGAGATAAATGGCCCATTAACTACTAAAGACTCAAGAGGATTCTTTAAATATTTTACTTAGGCCTATTAGTAGATCTAGTCAGCTAATTAATAGTCATTTCATAATTGATGGGCAATTTTTATGAGTAGTTTTAGTTTTATACTTTATGGATTTAGGCCTACTTGTTGTGCTATAGTTATTATAGTTATAGACAATAGTGATAGTCATATTTATTACTAACTATAACTAAATATAGGCCTATAGCCTAAACTTAAACTAAAAAATACTAGGGGGACGTCACATTTTCACATCAACAAAAAGTAATGTTAGAAAACAAATTTTAGCCGTTATTTCGTGTTTTAGAAAACTGTTTTAATAAATTGTAATAGGAATTGATTAAAATACTCTATGTTGAGAGAACTCAGATAAGATTTTGGAAAAATATCGATGTTTTAAGAAAAATTAAACTGCAATTATGAGGGGAGTTGTAGGCTGAGGTGTGACGTCATTTTAGGGGGGGGGAGGTCTGGCTTTTTGTGATGGAGGGGAGGGGGGGGGGGGGAAATCGTCAAAAAAGCGTGACGTCATTTATGGATGACCCCTAAGCCTATTCTTTAAGTTTACAGAGGACTTAAAATTAAGGGTTAAAGTACTTAGTAGTTTAAGTTAGGCCCTTCCTTAAATATTTGAATTTTATTTAAAAAATTTTGGGCCTACTTATCACTGCTTCTTAAAAGTTCTTAGTCGCCTGCCTTAAGAAAATATAGCAGGGCTTAAATAGGATTAGGCTTATTTTTTTTCATTCAAAATTTTAATATATTGAATTAAACTTCATTCACTGATAAACTTTAAATATTTGCTTGCTAAATTCAAACTTAAGTTAGGCTCTTGTACTATGTTTATCTATATTAGCTGTGAACAATTGAAATTATGATAATTATCATTATGACCAGAAAACTGCCACGAGTTGCTTTTAAATATCATTAGGCCTACATTGTTTAAAGTTGTGGGAAATTTGTTCATACTATTGATATAATATATCCTTAAATTTGTATTTTATATATTGTATAATATATATCATTTTCAGAGTTTTAGCAGATAAATTTATCTCACAGCAAACTTAATATTTTTTGCAGTCTCCTGCGCTGTCGCTTGCTGAAATGGTGCGTTCTTTAAACTTGACCGGCCATGTTGGCTTTGACAGTTTGCCTGATCAACTTGTAAACAAATCAGTTTCCCAAGGATTCTGTTTCAATATATTATGTGTTGGTATGTTTTATTCTTTTTTTATTTATTTAAAAAAAAAAAAATTTGTTTTTTAAAAGTAAAACAGGAATTGGCTGTGATACCAATTGACTATTTTATCAGTTCTCATTCTGTTTTAAAAAAAAATTCTACATCATGTTTCTAAAAACATTCATTATTATTAAGTTACGAGAAAAATGGCCCGTTGAGGAAGGATACACCGGGCGCTAGGTTGATAGTGCTGTCTCTTTTCTCTAAACTAAAACCAACCCACCCCCCCCCACACACACACCACCCCCCCACCCCCCACACCACCCCCCCCACCCCCACACACCCCCACCCCACCCCCATCCCCCAAAAAAAACATGTCTACCGTCCCATTCAACGAAATATAATTATATACTTTTTCCAGTGTCCACCCCCTCCCAGAAAATTCTACCCCCGCCCCCGAAAATTTCAAGTACCCCCACCCCTCTCCGGGGAGGAAAAAGTCTGAAAGAAACACTGAAACCAACCCACCCCCCCCACACACCACCCCCCCCCCCCCCCACACCACCCCCCCCCCCCCCCCAAAAAAAAACCATGTCTACCGTCCCATTGCAAGAAAACCACTTTTTAGATTAGACACATTAATTAGGCGGTAATTTTATTATAGAGTATCGATGAGGAAATTTCTTTTGAGTTGGGGAGGGGGGGGCTCAGACGTTCTTACGCGGGGGTGGGGCTTCGCCCCTACCCGAAGAATTGTATGAAAGAAACTCTTCACGCAAGCCACTTAGATTAGACCAAACACTCGATAATCAATGACGTCATATTAATGTGTGCACTATCCGGCTTGAGATTATTTTCTACTCTGTGCTAAATGTGTCGACGTCATACTTCGTTTTTCGAATTACTATGCATGTTTTTATTTTCCTTGTGTTTTCTCTAGAGCGTTCTTGTCAGATAGATAGATAGATAGATAGACAGACAGCGAAACTATTAGTATTAATTTTGGGGGAAAAAAATGTGTTATTCACATAATTATATTTCTCTAGCTTTTAACTACAACAGTTGTTTGAATGAATCTTGAATGTGTCTAACCTTGAGTAATGGATTATTTCAGGTGAAACTGGTATTGGAAAATCTACAATGATGGACACTTTATTCAATACAAACTTTGATTCCACACCAAGTACCCATGATCTGCCTGGAGTTAAGCTCAAAGCCCATACATATGGTAAATCTTTTGTTTTGCATGAATAACCATAATGATATTTCTTTTTTTAATTTTGAAGTATATATCAAGTATAATTTAAAATATATGGACAATCTTAGATAAATATTTTGTAAATAGAAAAAAACAGTACTAGTAAATTTGATGCTAATGAACCGTTTAGTGTATTTGTTTTATTTGTTGTAGAGATCAAGTATAATAATTCAGAATTAAAGTTTTCATAAATTAGCAAATCCTACTGATTGATTGTATGTTTTTTCAACTGCTAATCCATTTCTTAATGAAACTGGCTTCACAATTTTCCAGCATTTACTTTACTTGGTCTCTATTGTTAAATTTAAGATTTCAGCATTATAACATATTTTTTACATTCACCCCTTTCAATTCTAATTTTTTTTATTATCATTAACTTAAGTATGTGATCTCCTGATGCATAATGATCACGATCATTTAAAATGTTTTAAAATTCATTAAAGGGTTTATTGTTTTAGCTTTTCAAAAAAAAATTGTTCAACAGAAAACTAGAGGTCTTATAATTGTTTTCCTATGAGGAAGGTTGTTTGTGTCAGACAGCGACTCAGTTTAAGCATATGTTCTTAGTTGTAGAACATTTTGTTTTTAATTAAAACTGTGTACTGCTTAAAGTTGGATTTGTTTAGGGTGTGCGAATTTCAAGAAAGGCTCAGCACATTGCTAACAAGTCATTGTGCAATTAAAAGTGACAAACTTTTGTACTGTAGTAATGAAATGTAACACTGGGTGCACATTTTCAGATCTCCATGAGAGTAATGTTCGCTTGAAATTAACTATAGTTGATTCTATTGCTTTTGGCGATCAAATCAATAAGGAGTCTAGGTAAGGTTATATTTCAGAGTAACCTCCCCACTGGGTAAGAAACTGTGGATAAGCTGCAGAGAATTGGTGTTGGTTCTTACATTGTTGGCTTGTTAATATTATTCATAGATTTAGTTCTGCTTATCTAGCAAAGTAAATCTTTCTTGTACTTAACTCTTTCAGTAGAAGTACAAGTTTATCAACAGTTGTTACTCAACATTTAAAAACATTTTTTTATTATAAATATTAGCTAAACCTTTTTTTTATATCTAGGAACAGTTCAAGTTCATTTCTTTTATTAACAAGTTAATTTCCATCTCTGTGTTTTCATCTCTTTAATTGCAACGTACTATAATGTTAAGAGTTGACATTAAATTACTTTATTTTCTGCAGACTCATCCTTTTTCTCCCAGATTCAAAGCATAAGCCTTTCAACATAACATATAGAATGCTTAACACTTTCCATCTGTTTATAGCATGGCAAAATATTCCAAATGTATTTTTTAGTCTACAAATAGTAATTGTCCACACAAGGAAATAATGTATATCAAGTATAATGAAACAATCTATTTTTAGTCATACATTTGTTAAGATTTTGTTATGCAATGGTAATGTCTTTATTTTACTGTTTATTTTTATCACTTTTGACTTACTTTGTTTATTATACTCAAAACATTGCACCGGCCACCTTTTTGTCTATCAACTTTTCTCTCTATCTCTTGTGCCCTGTTTCAGAATTACGAGAAAAGAATGTTCTTTTAAAGCTGACATTGGTGGATTCTGTTGGGTTTGGGGATCAAATTAACAAAGATGATAGGTGAGGCTTGTACAGAAAACAAAGCACACAGCATTCAGTTGTCACTGTTGTTATTTGAATGTTCTCAAGCATTGGGGAGTTAGTTCCACCAACCATTTGTCCTTGTAAATTTTTTTTTTTTTAAAGTTAGAGATATGCAATAACATGAATGTGTTTTGGGTTTCCTTTTTTAGCTGTACAATATTAGTCTTTTTTTTTTTCAAACCTAAAGTACTGCGCCATTAGACTGGTACAGATCGTATTTAGTAGCAGTTTGTCTCCCTCTTTGCGCCTATTGCTTGGCTCTCTTATGTCTGCAACTAATTATTATTTTTTTTGCATCATGTTTTAGAATCTTTAACATTTGCTTGTTTTAATAGCTTTTGCCAATATTGACAATTTCCATTTTGAACTTCGTCCACACCATTCACCCAAAACGCACTTTTTTATAATTTTTTAAAAGGATCTATGTTAACAGTAATTTTAGATGTTGTTACCTACTAATATTACTGAAATGCCTTACTGATAGTAACAAACAAATAATGCATGTTATAAATTTATTTTAAAATTTTGCTTGCCCCTAGAAGTAACATTTTAATTCAACGTGTTTTTATTTTCTGGTATTTTCTATATGATTAATTGCTATTTATTTTGTTAATCATTTTTCTATTTTCTTAAAATAACTGAATATCACGGTTTACATTAAATGAAAAGTTTAAAAGTTATCATCTATGAAAGGTAAATAAATAATTTAGTTTTTAATACAACTTGTTAAAGAAAAAAGAAAAATTTACCAATATTTCAAGAACCTTCATAACATATTTATTTTATTTTGATATTTATGAGTCACTGCTTTACTATTATTGTTAGGTTCATTACAGCTTACTGGAAAGGTATTCTTGAAGAGCAGTATATTGTGTCTCTTTTGTAGCTACAAAACTTTAAGAGAGAGTACATTAATAATTTATACATTTTTACAATTATCAAAAGGCTTTGTATAGCACGCTTAAACTAAAAATAATTTTCTAAATCAAACATTAAATTTAATGTATTTTACAATTATTAATATTTTAAGTAAGCAAATATACTTAAAAATTACAATAGGCTAATGTTTTTAGTTTGTTTTATTACTTATGTTGCTCACTGTAGTGTAGACCTATATTTAAATTTGTAAATATAAATATATTTGAGTGCTTCAAAGTTTTTGTCATCAATTTAATTCCTATACTCAACCCAAACATTGTAATTTTTAAAACTTTTGTAACTTTTCATAACTACAAAGAAATCAGTCATTTTGTTTTTTTACCAACACAACTGTTGTCCTCTTAGCTGGAAGCCAATTGTTGATTACATCGATGCCCAGTTTGACGCTTACCTTCATGAGGAGCTGAAAATAAAGCGTATGCTCCACACCTACCATGACACCCGTGTCCATGCTTGCCTTTACTTTATCGCACCAACTGGACATTCGTAAGATTGTTTTCATTCACTATTTTTGTTGGATATTTGTAGAGAAAATGTTCTACTCTGCATTTGTTTTTTATGAATTTCTGTTGCTTGTTTAATAGTTTGTATTATATATAATAAATAATACTAATTCCTGTTGTTTATTGTTACAGTTTGAAAGCCCTTGACCTTGTGACCATGAAGAAGCTTGACACAAAAGTAAACATTATTCCTGTCATTGCCAAGGCAGACACCATCACCAAAACAGAGCTTACTAAATTCAAGACCAAGGTAGTCATTTTAATGTTGTCATTGGTTTTTATTTCATAAGCAAAATATGAAGTCTGAGGATCAGTTGGTTGGTACGTGCCAAATTTGCCTAAAATTGTGTTAGCAAAGCTTAGAATAAACCTAAGTGGTTAAAATTAACTTTAGTGAATGACCTTAAATTGTATGTCCCAGGCAATCCACCATATTTAGTAGTTACAGACTTAAATATTTTTGTACCTTACAGCTTATGTCCGAACTTGTCTCCAATGGAGTTCATATATACCAGTTCCCTACTGATGACGAGACAGTAGCAGACAACAATGCTGCTATGAATGTGAGTTTTTTGTTAAGATTCTTTTAAAGTTTCTTGCCAGCTTTGAAAGAAAATTTGTTTATTTGTTTTTATGGTTTTGTCAAATAGAGAAAATCTTGTTCTCATGTTTTCATATTCAGTTTTTAATATGGATGAATTCCATTGAAATTGGGCCAGTTAATTTCTAATTCTTGTAAATAGTTATCTCTCTTAGTTAAACTGTTGGTATTTAAGTGATTTACATTAGGTGGTTTAATATTTTTTTCCCAGCAACATCTACCTTTTGCTGTGGTTGGTAGCAATGATGAAGTCAAAATTGGCAACAAGATGGTCAAAGCACGTCAGTATCCATGGGGTACTGTACAGGGTAAGTGAACTCTTTTTTAACAGATTAAAGGTCCAGTTTAACTTAAAGAAGGTATCAAAGCATTTGTACATATAAATCAAATTTACTTTAAATGTAATATAGTTTTAGAAATTATAAATCAAATTTACATATTATATTGTTTTCGACAGTTGAAAATGAAAATCACTGTGACTTTGTCAAGCTGAGAGAGATGTTAATTAGAACTAACATGGAGGACCTAAGGGAAGTCACCCATTCAAAACACTATGAGCTCTATAGGCAGCATAAGCTGGAAGAGATGGGATTCTCTGACTCTGAATCCAAAAGGTTTTTAATGGCCACATTTTATTGTAGTAGTATTAGAGCATTCAAATTGTTCACTTAATTTCTTTTTTCTGATTTCTCTGTCTGTGTATCGGGCATTAGTATTTGATTTGTATGCTGAAAATTTTTTTTCACAATTGATAGTTTGTCTGAGACTTACGAGCAAAAGAGACAAGAGCACATAACAATGCTACAGAAGAAAGAGGATGAGATGAGGCAGATGTTTGTCATTAGGGTCAAAGAAAAAGAAGCTGAACTAAAGGAAGCAGAGAAGGAGGTGAGAGATTTTATCATAAGTGTTTAAAGAATATCAATGTTTTTGGTGTATCTTTGGTAGGTTGGTGGTGTTTACTGCTTTTATATTATGTTATACTACTAAACAGGGATAGTAAAAATAATAATTTTAACCAACATTCCATTTTTACTTTGTAAGTCTCGAGTTTGGAACTCTGTATGACTTGAGTCTGTCTACAGAACATCCCTGAGTCCACCCAACTCTCACAAGGGATGTAAATACATCTGGGCATATTAACTCTTCTTCATCTGTCTAATAGTGAATGAGTTTTGAATAAATTTGATGCCATAATTTTATCTCGTTTTGTAGTATTATTATTTCACAATTATCTAATGCATAAACTACTTTTGTTGTCCCAATTAGCTTCACAATCGTTTTGATGCACTTAAAAGGCAGCACACTGAAGAAAAACGCAAGCTTGAAGACAGCAAAAAGAAGCTGGAAGATGAGATGAATGTGTTTTCTCAGCAGAAAGCTCAAGTGCAAGCTCACACATCCACCATGGGCAAGAAGAAGAAGTAAACATGTCCCGCTATTAGACACATTTCTATTGGCTGCTCTTAATCTTCATTAACAAGCATCAAGAAGATAATGCCTGATTGTTGATACAACTTGTCTTTTTAAACATTAACTGTACTTATTTGAAGATATTTCATCTCATTTAAATTTACTTATTTATTTAAATTTTTTGTAAGAATTTCACAAAATTTGTTATCATCATAACACACTTGAAAGTACAGAATGCATTACAAAATCTTTTGCAAAAAATAACCTTTTAAAAAGGACAAATCTGCACTTGAATGATTGTAATAGAAATTGGTCTTGTTTTAAAAGTGCTTTTTTTTAAATTTTCAAAACACATTTAAATGCTGTATGGGCTTAAAACATTTTACGTATGTATATTGTACATTGTGTGACATCATTAACTATGTACTTTTTCATTTAATAATTTTTGTTTGATTATAATTCACTGACATTTAAGGTAAGTTTTTACAATTTTGTGTTCCCTGACTCAATAGCTCCCTTGTTATTTACTGATTATTAAGAAAGTTTACAACATTTTTTTGTTTTGTACAATTTGGCATCTGCCCTATTAGCCTTAAAGTTTGAGAGGGCATTATTACTAGTCGGAAGAATAACCAACACTGTCTTGTTCCTAAACATAGCAAGAGCAGTGTGTAAAGCTGAAAACAAAATTATTTGCTATTATCCTAAAATGTATGTTTATCGTGTAGTGCAATAAATTTTGGAGAGTTGTTAGAACTTGTCTGCTAAGTTTTCTTGTGGGTTTCCTAAACCACTTTTTCGCAACAAGAATCTTGGCAAGAATATAATTTTCATATATTTCATTGTAAAATATCCCATTTATCTAATAATTTTTAAATCTTTTATTTCAAAAACTACTTACAAATTTCAAAAATTGACCAAAATAGAAATTGATTCCAAATAATTTGATTTTTTTTTCTTGCCACCAAAAAGTGCTTCCATTTATTGATATTCCAGCACATGGCCTTATTGTGCCATATGTTGTTGGCGATTTTATTTTAAGGATTGAAACTGACTTTGGTAAAGTATTTATTTTATGATTTTAGAGCACCAGTTAATTTTATTATTTTAGCTGTCTGTTTACTGCATGAAGTTTATGTAGTCCGATGTGTCTGTTGTGTATTAGTTGCTTAGCCTCTGCCATCATTTTGATTTTTTTTTCATAAAGCATATGCTAATTCACTATGCATTGCAAAAATTCTTTTTTTTTTGTTTAAATTATTTAGCAGTTTAAAGACTTCTGGTATATTAACCTAAGAATTTTATTTATTTGGCATTTGCTCATACACTGCATAGTATCATTCTCATCTGATGAAGTTCATAAATTTTGTAACTGCATGTGTTCATAATAAATATTTTTTACTCACTTCACAATCTTCGTGTTTTTTTTCGATATAGCCAAGAAAAATAAATGCTCAAATCGTAAAAGTTGCATATAATCAAATTAATAACTTATTTCGTTTCATTATCTGTTCAAGGTTCACTTATATTTGTTGATGGAAGAAACAAATATCTTTCTAATGATTATAATATTTCTTCAAATATTTTTTTTTACAAAATGGTTAACTTTGGATTGGAGCATTGCTAAGCATTTTATTAAATTACTCATCGGAATATTGACTTTAATTTTTGCTTGTAATTAAAATAGAAAATTTAATTAATTAAATAGAAAATAAAAAGGGAAAAACTTAGGTAGAAACAAATTTAATATTTTGAAGCTTTTTTATTAATCAAATATAATACAACATAAACAAATAGTAAAAAAAAATTAATAATATTTTTAAAAGTATTGGCATTAATTGTCAATTCACATGAATAACTTAAAAGTATTTTAAGTACGAATAAAATCAGTGTGTCCAAGGGAGGAAACTAAAATCCATCAAGCAGCTGGTGCTACCTGTATAGCATCAGTATTATGCAAGGCGAGTGTATCTCTCCTGTCTAAGATGCGGTTTACAGCCCGAGTTGCATCCCTTATATTCAAAAGGTTGTTAAGATAGATGATCAGTCGTGAGAACCGCAGTAGTTCATCTGATAGTCTTTGGCGATCCTGCTCAGATTGTACTCGAGATGGTCGTGTTGGCTGTGATAGGCTTTGTGGGCCCGTTGGCTGTGAAAGGTTTTGTGGGCCCGTTGGCTGGGACAGGTTTTGTGGGCCTGTTGGCTGAGATAGGTTTTGTGGGCCTGTTGGCTGAGATAGGTTTTGTGGGCCTGTTGGCTGTGATAGGTTTTGTGGGCCTGTTGGCTGCGATGTGTTTTGTGGGCCTGTTGGCTGTGATAGGTTTTGTGGGCCCGTTGGCTGAGACAGGTTCTGTGAGCGCGTTGTGTTTTGTGGGCCTGTTGACCGTAAAAGGTAATGTGGTCCAGCTAGATGCGAATGAAGAGGGTTCATACATTGAGGGCCAGTTGGATACGTATAAAACTGTGAGCAAGTTGACTGGCTATGTGGACCAGTTGGGTGTGAGTGGTTTAGTGGGCCAATTAGATATGCCTGGTTATGTGGTCCTGTATGACGTCCGTAACATTGTAGCCCACCAGCTTGTTGCCGGGGTTGCTGATGACGCAGAAGAAGACAAGGATGCGTGTAGACTTGGACCCCGTCACGTGTGAGGACAGGCTGAGACCTGAGAGTGCAGAATTCAACGGATGAAAACATTGGCTGCGCATGCGCCGGTTGACGGGCCACGACCAGCTGAATGCCTTGTGTTACCCTGTGAAGCCGAACTTGAGTACATGGCAATGCGTGTGAGTACTGGGGTATCAGCACTGGTCGAGTGGTATGCGTTCTACCGTGAACAGGGTGGATGTGATTTAACTGAGGTGCTTGTCTCATCCAAAGTTGTGGAACGACTTCAGGACGTGTCACTTGCATAGTGACCCCTGTGTCATGTGACATAGGTTGATGAGGAACATCCCGAATAAAACCTGATTGGTCCATATTGATTTCTTTGTTCATTTTGAAATCTGAAAAAATAAATAAAACATGGTTACGATGCGAATCAACTTATTTTAATTTTAATAAGTCAAATAGATTTAGATTACAGTAGAAATGGGTACTTTATAATGTAGTTATAGTGAAAATCAAAACCTTTGGAAGCAGTGTTTCTTCCAGACTTTTTTCTCCGGGGGTGCACTTGAAATTTTCGGGGGGGGGGGGGCGGTAGACTTTCTTCGGGGGGGGGGGGGGGGGGCGGACTGTTAAAAGTATATATTTTCTATAAAAATTATATAAATTTCATTTCGTTCGGGGGGGGGGCGGTAAAACTTTTTCGGGAGATGCCTGGAAGAAACTCTGTTTGGAAGTTCCCATTTTTTAAAAATCGTAGGTGACACACCATCCATCACAATTCATATAGACCTGCAAGTCGATACAACTACTCAACCTGCAGTGTTTTGTTACATGTTGGGACAGACTTCATTTTGTCAAGTAGATAGCCTCAACAATGTAAAAAACAAAACAACATTACCATTCATAGGCTACGTTTGTAACACGTGTAGTCCAAGTAATATAAAAAAGCTGAGTAGAATAATGTATAGCCTATTCTTTTCTTCATTAAGGCTAAGTGGTATTATTTGCCACTAATTTTATTTTTATTATTGAGTTACATATCTCCTAAAAGCTAGTCCAGTGTATTTAATGTATCGTTATAGGTGAATTTTTGAATTTTAAATAAGGCCTAGTAGGTACACATAAGACTGTTACTGGATTCCGAATAAGCATCGCTGATTTAAAATATTAATTTTCATGCACAGAAATTATAGGCCTTATATTTTTTATTGTAAATTTATAACAAGCACGTAAAGCCTACTTACATTTAAACTCCAAGATACAGAAATGTTCGATGCGTGTAATCGGTTCGTCTGACGATGTAGACTGAGAAAGATTAGCAAAAATTCACGGGTATTTATAACACTAAGCTTGACCCCCGCCCCTCATCTTGTTTCTTTGTCTCCTCTTGTTTACATTTTTAAAAAAGGTGTTGTTCTGACGCAACATGTGGCGAAGTCCTCCCTCCCCCACCTCCCACCTCCAAATCTGACGCACCACGTGGCGTCTAATTTGGAGGCTATTGTACCTCACCAGCATTGAGCGCAGTGATGCGTATCACTGTTGACAGAACCATCAGCTGACACAAGTAGGCATAATCTTGACCACGCTGGGAGACGACGATTTGGGATAATTAAGAAACACATGGATATGGATCATTGGTTTGTTTACTTTTGTATTTCTCTTCTTTCTGTGTCTGGCGACACATGATTTAAGGCCTTAAGGCGTCAAATAAAAAAGAAATAAAAACGCCTCATTACTGTATTTAAATTTGCTTTTTAACAATTGTGAAACTAGTAGGTCAATAGTCATTAGACTTGAATACATATAGGTATTATATAACATGAAGGATTATTTATACGCGGGTAGTGTGGTATGCAAAGCCTTGAAATGTAACACTGCCTTTAATTTTCTATATTCCGTATTAATTTTATCTTTTAAAACGGTTTGATGAGTTTGGCTGACACAAGAGGCGTAGGGAGGGCGGGGGTGCGGACCGCACCGGGTGACACCATTTAGGGGGGTGACACCAAGTCGGCAAAAAATTGCAAAATGTACAGAAGAAAACTGCCTTTTGCCAGTTCCATTAACGATTAATTAAAGTAACATAGTCTTTTAATTACAAATTGACAATTATTACAAGAAGGTGGGGGTGACACCATGACGTAAACATGCTAACTATATAAAATAAAAAATAATAATGTTAATAATACAGTTGGATGTAGCAGACATGTAGATAAACATCGTTACTATTAAGTGTGCAGCGATTAAAGCTTATACACATACATGTTCGCGAATGTGGCATATATTTAAATGATAGGCCTCTTGCTCACACACACATATACACTTTGTTTTTTGTTTTGTTTTTTGGAGTGGGGGGGGGGTGACACCATGAAGTGCTGCACCGGGTGACACCCGACCTAGCGACGCCACTGGCTGACGCGATACAAATATACAATACGGCTTTACTAATTTACTACGAACGAGGGTTAACGAAGTCAGCGACTGTATGGCTACTAAAGAAAATAGGCCCCGTCTTGAGGTCAACGTGTGTACGCAATCCCACTAGTATTACAATAATAATGGGCTTTTGCTCTAGATATTAAACGATCTCAAGATTTGCAAATAGCATTGATTCCTCTCTTTACTTTGAAATCAGTGTTTGAACTCTCTTGTAGATTATCGAAGGACATTCAGAATTAATAGTAACAAAAGAGTGCCTTTATTTAATAGTTATGCTGTTTGAAACCATTCGAAATATGGTCCTCATTAATTATTTAGATTTGTAGATTCAATTAGATCTATTACAAATCTCCTAAGTTGTGCAAATAAGTTACTTTTAATCGCAATTTTACAAAAAGTAAAATCTGGCCTATTTCCTATTTCGTATGGCGGGAACTTCATAGTCGTTTGATTGTTCTACCGAGCATCCTAGGCTAGACCATTAATTAATAATTATCTTATGCTTGTAGGCCTAACTGTAACTTCAAACTGGTATTTTAGATGTAGATCTAGATACAATCAATGTCTGTCAATTTTCAATATGTTAAATCTTGTAGATCTAGATCAAGAGATATAGAATCTACTAGATCTAGATCTAGGGTTGCCAGATACCTTTTCCGAAAATACTGGACACCTGTCCATCCTTCCCTTCTCAGGTAGATATGCCGCAAAGCAGAAGAAGGGGGGTAAAACATAATACTTGTCCAGTTTTTATATTTATTTTATCCTGGACAGTCTGCTCAAATATTGGACTGTCCAGTTCAAAACTGGACACCTGGCAACCCTATCTAGATCTAGAGATTTAGATCTATCAAATCAATGATTAAATGATTCTGAATGAACCTATGACTTATATTAATGAATATATTTCTAGAAATCTTACTCTTAAAATTAGTCTTAATATAAAAGGCAAAAAACTGAATGAATTTAGACTAGATCTAGATCTAGACTCTGTACTGTAAACAAATTCAACTTTGCTTTGTAATAAACGGGGAAGCCTTAATTTTATTAATAAATAATTAATGTGCATTTAGACATCTAGGGATCTATTAATTTCTTTAAAATTTGAAATTCCAAACTAACTAAAAAGGTGCTTGCATGGCACACAAGAAGTCATAAATAAATAACATTAACTTCTGTTCCATATAATTCAGTCTAGGCTACTGCATAACTTAGTTCATTGAAAGTTGAGTGTAAGAGTAGATCTAGATCATTGATCAACTCATTAAATATAGATCTAAAATCTAAATACAGTAGATAGTATTAGATAGATCTAAATCTAGATGATCTATATGTAAAAATTAAACATTAAAATTTTTAACTGAACATTCAAAATTAATCAACATTCTACAATCTACAGTATTTTACAGTAAGACACAATGCAGAAAGTTCTAAGTTTTCAAACTTTTCTTCGGAATAACAAAAATAAAATGACAACTCAGTATCCATTTTTGAGTCATGAGCAGATTATGTGTAGGCTACGATTGCAATGGAAACGATTCAAAGAAGAAGAAAAGCAAGTTAAAAGTACTAACGTGCCAATTCAAAATGTTGCACGCAAAAAAATCATGAGAAGTCATTTTTCCATTGAAAAATATGCACTATTTATTGATGATTTTTTAAAAGATGATAACAGTTCCAATTTGAAAAATGATGACAAAAATAGGTTAACAGAGAAAGCTATTGAATTTGAAAAATCAGAAAGTTATAACTCTCAGAAGAAGTTGAAACAAACCTATTCAGGCAATAGTTCCAATGTTAAACATAAAGTTCCTCAACTTCTTATACAAGATTCCAAAATTGATGATCAGTGCCAAATTGGAATCTTAAAATGTGCTAGGTATGTTGAACGGTTAGACTTTTTTAGTACAGAAAAGCTGTAGATCTAGATTCTAGTACAAGTAGTATTTAAAAAAAATAAATTTAGTAAGCAATAGATCCAGCTTGTAATAAATCACTTGTAGTTGTAGACTATATTTTGGCAGTTCTAGATTGTGAAGCTCATAATTTTGCTAAGTGAACATTTATCTGTTTATAAATACAATAATGTATGCGTCATTATCAAGAATCCATTTTCATCAATAGATCTCGAGGCTTTATATTGAAACTTTTAAAATCAGTTTCTGCATATTAAAGTTAGAGAAACAGTTTCTTTCAGACATCTCTTTCCAGCATGAGTTAGGTACCCATAAGAGCTGGGCGGACTCAGGGAGATTCCACTGACTTGAAGCCGGATTCGAAGTCGAGACTTTTGGGTTAGCAGTCTAGCGTCCTACTGCTAGGATACACTGTCATGGTCAACTATACTTCACCTTCCCCTTGTACCATTGGGTTAAAAAAGGGAAGCAACTCTACCAATGCTAACTTTCAAATATAAATGAGTACATATCTGTTTACCAAATTTAATATAAAGGATGTTATTTTAAACCTTTTTGACTTAATTATGAAATTTAAAAAAAAAATTAACAGTAAATAATACATTCATTTTTTTCACCAGAAGTCAATTCCAGAAATCCAAGCAAAGTTTAGGAAAAGTGTCTTTCTCATCTCAGAAAAATATAAGTAATATTGACTTTGAAGAAACTGATGAATTAGAAGAGTTACACACTGAAAATGCAAGAAATGCTAATTTTAAGAAATGTAACTCACTGGAGGGGAAAAAGGCAATATCAATTGATTCACCTGGTAAAAACAAGAAGACAAAACGGAAACAAAACAAACCAGCAAAAACATTTAAAGGTAAAAAACCATTGCAGTTTGAAGTCAAACAGTCATCCTATGAATCTGATTTTGGTGAGTTTGAGGGAGAACATGAAATAAAAAACACTGCAAATGAATTTGTTGAGCTTAAACCTATTCACACAGATATTTCCAATAAACAAAGTGGGTACAGTTCTCATATTGCATTTGAAGCTAATGAAAATGCTGATGGAATTTCAGAAGACATTTGTAGAATGGAGATTGATGATGGTAATGAAGATTTCTATGATTATGATGAAGATAATGAAGAAGATGCAGTTCTGTTGGTTAGGTCTAGTGATTTCCCTTACCATGAAGGAATGAATGAACATACAAACTTAAATATGGACTGTATAAAGAAGAAAATGAATTTGAATGTAAGTATAAATTCACCAGTTATAGCTAAAGATTCTATTAAAAAACAAGTTCAGAAGAGGGAAATCTCAGAGAAACTGATTGCAAAATCAAGAAGAAATAATGCTTGTACAAAAAGGTTTGAAGATTTAAGTACATCCACCCCATTGACTGAAGTAAAAAATCCAGACATTTCAACAAGACGAAGATCAGAACGATTAAGTCTTCAATGTAGTGGCTCAACCAAAAATTTACCATCTGAAAATGAAAACACCAGAAAGTTATCTACAGATTTAAAGAAGAAACAATTAAGAAACACAAAACGCAAAGACTTAGTCCCTGTTAGAAATCCCAAAATTGTATCAGATTTTCTCGATGAAGTCAGTGAAAGAGAAAGTAGCAGAAACACAAGTCAAATATCTGATATGGAGGTATCTGAAAATGAAAACACCAGAAAGTTATCTACAGATTTAAAGAAGAAGCAATTAAGAAACACAAAATGCAAAGACTTAATCCCTGTTAGAGATCCCAAAATAGTATCAGATTTTCTAGATGAAGTCAGTGACAGAGAAAGTAGCAGAAACACAAGTCAAATATCTGATATGGAGGTATGATTAATATGTCATTGATTTAATTTTAAAATTCTCAACTGTTCCTTTTGATTATGCAACATTCCATTAAATGAATCTAATGAAGATTTTGTTTTGGTTTTAGGAATCTGCTTTCAGAAGACAGAATATTATTGGTCGTATGTTTCAAGAGGTACCACAGAGCAAGCGGTGTGATGTTACTCCAGCTAAACGAAGGTACTTTTTAAGTAAAAATATGTGTTGTTTAGTACGAGCTGACCCGCAGTGTATCATACGCCGCTATTTAGTTGTTTTATTTTCTACTTTTCAGTAATTCATAATTTGTGAATTTGACAGTACCAATGCTGCCACTGAATATATTTGCTTTAAAACACTATCAGTAGCTCGTTAAGGACGATAACACCCCCCTCCTTTCCCCACCCCCCTGTGAAAGCAGCCTCCTCTTAGTTACCTCCCCTACGTTTAAAATAGTTTCAAACTAAATTATCTGCCCCTAATAGCCGTCACTAAACCCGGCTCTGCTTGTAAACATTTAGTGTGAACCACAACTCACCAGACCATGTAGGGGTGGGTGTGATAGGGAGCGCGCTTACAGCTTGTTTTTTAGCGTCTCCTAGAAGAGAATTATATATATAGATTAAGGATACAGCATAGTTGAATAGTAGACTCAAACGTCTTAAGTTCAAGTAAACTTTCTGAGAATAAATCTTGAATTCTAACTGTAAATTAATGAAGTTGCTGAAAAAAAAAAGGCTACATATCATTTAGTGAGACTATTAATTAGTTAATTAGATGCTGCTACAAGTTGAAGGTACAAATTACATACATTTTTTTTCCCCACATTTATCCCACCACATTTTTATTGGATTTTTAACCAAGTTATTAATATTATTAAATGTTAATTACAGAATAGGTTCTGATTTTCTTTTTAACAAACTATTACTAAGGTAAATTAGAAATTATCTTTACTATTTCTCATTTCAGATTGCTGGCCAGTAATAACATGAAAACTCCAAGTAACTTTCACTATTTATTTGATAATCAAGAGATTTTTCTTTGATAGAATTAGTGATCAACTAACTCCAGCAAAATACAATTCATAAATTGTGTATACATTTGGTTAATTTGTTAATTTATTTATTACTTTTTGTTGAATACTGCAGTGTTTTAGTTTGTTTTAAGTACATCCTAAATAAGCACATGTTTACGTTTTGGAATGGTATTTATCAATTTGTAAAAATCATTGACTAATGAAACAGTTGTTTTGTTTCATAAATAAACATTGCTTTATTTGATCTGCAATTTTTTTAAGTTAACCATTTGTTTATTTTTTTTTTTTTTGTAAATTTACAGTAGTACAGTTAAAAATAAAGTTAATAAGAAAATGTGCATGCCTCTTTAATTTGTTAAGAATGAAAATTCACTTGATTTTTTGAGATATGGACAAAGACATTAAGAAATGGAAATCTATATTGCTAATGCTATTAAAATAAACATAAAGTAACTGCTTTTATAAGAACACACTGCATTATTTTATTTTCATAATACAAATTTATAATTTATGCGAACAAATACAATTTAAGTTATAAAGTAATTTTTCAACCCTTAACATTGACGAAGTTGGTAGATGAAAGGATTGTCACCACACACGCAACATGTACTTTCCCCAACCCTGGTTCACTTTAGACATGGATTAACTCAAGCAAGATTTGCAAACACTTGTGTTGTCTCATAATTATTAATTAGACTAAGATTTGCTTTAAAATTCGTTAGATGCAGACACTAAATTATTACTGAAAAGTAACATTTGTGCTAGTGGATCTGCTATAAGCTTGAGTGAAGTTGTTTGAATTTATTCACTTTGCATTTGAACAAAATACATTTGTATATGATAAAAAATTTCTATAAATCTTAAATCATATTCCTAACAGCTGTAATTCATTATTTGTATGAAGAATTTAATATTTAACTTTCATAGTAGTTGTAATATTTAAAATAATATAACCTTATTTTGAATAGAAAAAGATCTATGTGGTAACTAGTTTGAATACACATGCCCAATGTGATACAATTACTATAGATTAGCTATAGTTAACTGCCTTTGAAGTAAGAATTACACAAAATATTAAAATGTACATAAAACAATCATTAAAGTTGAGTCTATTTTTAATTGTTTTTAGAAGATCCCCCAAAACCTGAAAACCCCATGATAGCAGACATATCTGGATCAACATCAGTATCATCAGCTTTTCTTTTTCTATCTTTCCTTTTTTCTTTTTTGTAAGCTTTCTGTTTTTCTTCCTGTAATTTTATAAAAATATTGATTATTGTATGGTACAGATTTCAAAGTTCTTGTTACAGCAATAGGGTGGACTTAAAAATAATGTATTATTAGGCCTACCTCTTCTTGAAGTTCCTTCACTCTTTCCTCAAAATCATACTCTTTTTTCTTTTCCTCTTTTTTCTTTTTGTTCAGTTCAAATCTGGCTTTCACTTGATCTAGAGAGGAACGCTCTATCTTCATGGACATACCCAAATTGCGCTGATCTGAAAAATTGATAGTCAACTTATTTTTTGTAACCTAATAAACGGCCCAATGCAGCAGTTGAGTTTTAAGTAAATGAATTAGATGGATATAAGTTATGTTGTAGCCAGTAAATTTGTTTATAGTTTTTTTTATTAGAATTAAAGATAAGTTTTAATATTGAAATTGTTCATTTTAAAACATGATATTTAATAATTTTATAAAAATTTAAATATTCAAATACCTTGCAAATATCTTCATTTTAAAATTGATTACCATGATACTATTGATCGATTAAGTAACAGTACAAAGTGCAAACAATTTTGTTTCAACTGTCACCAATATGAAGAAATCAATTTGAAAAATTAACTCACGTTTTTTTCCATTGATGTGGTCAAGAAAGTTGATAGAATCTTTAACAACACAATCACAGACATTGCAGTAGTAACTGAAAAATAATGGTTGAACTTAGAAAAAAGATTCTTTGGCTTTTATTTAATTTATAGAATACAGAAAATTATTTTTGTAGCGATTTAGATAATTTATTAGAGATCAGTTCTCACCCTCCTTGTTGAGCAGCTGGTGTTGTTTTAGTAATAACCTGAGATTTTCCAAGCTTTGAGTCAAGGTCAACCTTTTAAAGACACAAGTTATGCAATTATTATTAATAAATATGTCCGAAAAATAGAACTCTTTGTAGTTAACTAGTTAAGCTAAATTAAAAGAAGCTTATGTTGAGAATGGGCTAGAAATTATAGCAAATTAATATTGTTCGACAGCAGTTTTTGAACTTACTAAACAAACTGTACCTTATAATCACGTGGTTTTAAGAGTTCCCTTTTGACAGGTACTGCATGTTCTTCTTCACTCTCACTACTGTCATCTTCCAGTTCTTTCAGGCGCTCCTGAGCCAATTTTTCGTATACTTCTTTGTCCCATTTTCTGCGGTGATCTGGCACTGGGGCCTAAAGGTAACAAGCATAATTGTAATCATAGAATTGTTGTAGCCTTTGAGATGGAAGAACCCAAACAACATTAAAATATCAGGGTACCTGGTACTTTATTAGCCACAGTGGCATTTTATTTTTTGTTTGTTTTCACCCTTATTAATTGCAACTTATATTAATACAAAATTTTAAATAGTAAAAAGGTCCTTAAAAATTCAGCTATATTAGCTACTTCAGTAATTAATGACAAGACAGAAGACAACTCCACATCCTAAATAAATTAAAATATTTGTGAATGTAATATTATTATTACATTAATTTGGAACTATTTTGTCAAACTTCATTTATTTTCAATCACTTTCCAATGCAAACAGATGGATCACCGTTCCCAGTTCACTTTTGGCGAAGTATAAAAGTTTAAGTATACAAATACACAAGGCTAACCATTTTTATAACTCCAACTGGTGTACATTAAAAACCGAGTAAATTATAAAAATCTAAATATTCATAAATTATGAAATTAATTGAATGTTCAAATGAGGCCTAACTTTCACAAATAAATTGTTATAATTATTAACATAACTTATTAAATTGATTAAAAAAAAACGACTTGGATTGCACTGGTTAAGAAGTTCTAATTTTGTAATAATTTATAGGGTTCTATCAGGGATAAATGAGATAGCTTCTTCTTCTTTGTTCTTTATTTTAGTGTTGAATGGGATTCCCTCCAACACAATTAAGTATACATGTCAACTGGTTATGCACCATTTAGTCCGTTGACTCCGATTTCAGCCTGGATTTGTCCATAGCCTTTGTCCAACCAAGAACAAACTACAAGCAGCAGTTGTTTGATTTTGTAGTTGTCTCTCCTAAAAGAGTTGCTGTCTCCAGCTATGGAGCCTCATCTGCCTGGGGGTTGGAATGACTTATCGGTTCAGCAACCATAAGCCTAACCGACCTAACCACGCCGACTTCGAGAGATGTCTAACTGGCCCTCCTAAATCATTATCTTTTCCCAATTCCTGCCCAAAACACATGGGGCAGATGAAGTAGAGTCAGAGTGTTTCAATGACCTTGGCATACAAGGGGATAAAGTAGTTGGCACTTTGCCCAACCGCCTTTGATTCCCTGATGTGAGTTAAGTACTTGTGTAGTGTACTGTACCCATCAGAGCTGGGTGGACTCTGGGACATCATTCAGTCTCATGCCCAGGATCCGAATTCAAGACTTTTGGGCTAGCAGTCCTACATATGCCAGAATAACTTGAGAAAAATCTAGACTAGAGAGCTAGATCAACCTACATAGGACATACACTTAGAGTAGTAGGCCCTACATACTACTAGGAGTCACGCTAGTGTACAGTGTGAGTGTATTTGTAATGTCTATAAATTTTTAATTAACAATTTTAATTAGACCTAAAATACCAATTTATAAAACAAAATTGAACACTCACTCATTAATTAGTTAAGAAGAGTCAGTAAGTGAGTAAGACTACTACTACTACTTGTGTTCTACCTTACTAAACTAAGAGTACTAGATAATGATATCTAGATCTAAGTAAAATCTAGATCTAGAGATCTAGTAACTACACTGGTACTAGTAAGACGATTTAATTTACTTTTTTTTTAGCCTAGTCAAGTCTGTTGTGCTGTAGACAAATGTAGAGCAGTTTAGTAGGGCCTACATTCAACTACAGTGATTTTTTAATTTTTAGAACTATTGTGTATAAAAGCAGAGCCGGCGTTAGGGGGTGGCAAACGGGGCGGTCGCCCCAGGCCCCGCGCTTGAAGGGGCCCCGCGCTTCAGCAACGCCATTGTTGCCTGAATTAGTTTGTAAGCTTAAGTAATCTTTGCTGAATTAAATTTAAAAAAAAAACCCAACTAAATGGCCGAAATTGTTGGATGTTAAAACTGAGGCCAAGGCTGATGTTAGTGAGTTATCCTCTGCATGGACTGGGACAGACCGTTATTCTAAAGAAAGACATTAGTGTCACACATCGCTGGCACGGTCGACTCGCTATTGTCCTGAGGTGACTGGAGATGGCGGTCGCGAATCAGCCCCCGACCTGACATGGGAGGTAAAATCGGGAAAAACGTAAACAGATACCCTATTGTTTGCGGACCGTTGAAGACGTTTTTTTTTAGTGAGCAGGCGGGGGGTGCCTGTAGTAAACAGTCAGTGACCTGATGATGGCTTGCAGAGGAGGAGGGGGGGGGGGGGGAGCGGATGGGGACATGCCCCTGAAATCCAGAGTATTTATCCCTAAAATCATAATTTATACACTGTATTGGCATCTTTTGTGTAATTATGCATATTCACCATGATACGTTTGATAGGCATCCATACAGTAATTATGTTCATATTTATTTTATATATTGTCAGGTCATCTTTAAATACATTATACTTGTATTTATTTTTATATTTTTGAAGGGCATTTATACAGTAATTATGTCCATTTTCATTTTGGTAAACTTTAACGGTATTCGTAAAGTGATTAAGCACATGTTTATTTTAATTAATTGTAGGGACAGTGGCGTAGCGAGGTCGGGTGTCACTCGGTGCGGCACTTAATGGTGTCACACCCCCCCCCCCCCCCCAGAGGCGTAGCGACCCTTCCCGGGAAAAAACTTTTAAATTTTCGATTTGCACCCCCCCCCCTCCTCAAACTTTCGATTTGCACCCCCCTCAAGCTTTTCTCTATATATTTTGCTATTTTTTGCCTTGGTGTCACCCCCCTAAATGGTGTCACCCGGTGCGGTCCGCACCCCCCCCCCCTCGCTACGCCACTGTGTAGGGATATTCAGTATAATAGTTAAGGCCATAGTGATTCTTGTTTTAAAATAGTGTAGGCATACTAAACAAATTATAAATTCTATACTGTTTGATACATCGGGCCGAGACTGTTTTATGGTAAAGTTCTCCTGATTTCTAAAACGTCTAAATTACCGGCAGTCCGAGCATGCCATCGCGAAACTCATAAATAACATGAAGCTGGCTGTCACATGGTTCACTTTTTAATTATAGACACTTACCCTCTCTTGTGAGAACACGGTCTTAATCTGTAATGTAATACGCGGACGCTCTATAAACACGCACCTTCTCTTGAATGGCTGCGGTCAGAGATCCAGTAACGTAGTACCCGAACTGATTTTTGTTTAGGGTTTGGCATCCCATAGATTTAAATGTACAGTTATCCTTCACCTCACCCCACCAACTGTCACCCCCCCCCCCCAGTGTTCCACCTTACTGAGCGTCCGTGATTACATTTGACTGAGAGTCATTTCATTTGGATATCTATCAGTGTTTCTTCTAGACTTTTTTCTTCAGGGGGGGGGGGGGGGGGGGCACTTGAAATTTTAGGGGGGGGGGGGTGGGGCGGTAGACTTTCTTCGGGGGGCGGACACTGTTAAAAGTATATATTTTCTATATAAATTATATAAATTTCATTTCGTTCGGGGGGGGGGGGGGGGCGGTAAAATTTTTTGCCCCCCCCCCCCCCCCCCCCGAAGAGATGCCTGGAAGAAACTCTGATATCTATAGCCGTAAACAGTGTTTTTCACGATTCGAGCTTATTCCGAAATCTATCCATGTTTTGCGTTTCGAAAGCACTTCTAAGTAAACAAATTATTTGTTAATCAGTGTCTTAATGTTAATACGACATTGATAAACAGCTTAAAAATACCATATATATCGTTATAAATATTAATTCGCGTTGAGAAGAGAAAAAAACGCCTCACTGTACATGTTTTATTTAATTATACACCAATGAAAAAAATATAAGGCCCCGCGCGGATGGTTGGCCATAGGCCCCGCGTACCCCTAACGCCGGCTCTGTATAAAAGAAAGTGATTGTGATTGTCACTCCTCAGACTGGCTCAGACTCAGTCACTGTCACGATTGTGATTGTCGTACTGAGGGCAAGAAAATACTCAAAATAGCCTTAGGCGTTACCAGAATTCTATTCAATGAGTCGACTCGAAATATCGATATAGAGAGATCTAAAAACAAACATTACAATTCTTACTTACATCGTAAACTCCAGACATTTTTTTAGTTGTGCCTTGGCTAGGTAGGGGAGACTGCTCTAACTTCGACCGGGTTCTAACTTCGACCGAATTCGGTATTGGGTCAGAAAAATATTTGATAAAAAAATAAATAAATATTACTGGCTTTAAAAAAATATATCTTTATTTACACAATTGAATTGCGTTGTGTTTTCCTTTTGAAATGACAGGTCTATCTTTAGCCGTTTTCGAGCACTTTATCCACGAAGTTAGGCTAGTTAGCGTCCGTGAGTTTTATCGAGTGAAAATATCAAATTTGCATTTTGTGAGCTTTTTAGTGCCTTCTTTCATAATGCCTAAAACGTAAGTAATTTTGCTTTTAACAGTTTTTAAACTTGAAAATAAATTATAATGTTGGTTAATCTACATATGTGTGCTTTTTTTTTTTTTTTTAGGGTTGTAAAAATTTAAAAAAATAGTGAAAAACAAATCGGTCGAAGTTAAAACCATGTAAAAAATGCGGTGTTCTAACTTCGACCGATGTAACCAAATGTAGATCTACATAGGAACCTAGCATAAAGTAGGCCTATAATTGTACTAGATCTATTAGATTAGGCATATTAGTTTATTTTTTTTCCTTTAATTTAAATTTATTAAAAACAACTGACATATGCTTTATCAACAGACCAAAAGATAAAAAAGAAAAAAGGTCGTATATTTCGTATGAAACGGAAAACCTAGAAAAGGCTGTAGATGCAGTAAGACAGGGCATGTCTTATGGCAAGGCAGCATTGCAGTTTGGGGTGCCCAAAACAACTATTATTGACCATGTTAAGGGCCGAATAAAAGCAGGGTCTAAGCCTGGTCGAAGCTGTGAAATTGACCCTGCTTTAGAAAAACAGATAGTATCGAGAGTCCTCGATGCTTCAAAAGCGGGGTTTCCATATACAAAACGCCGGCTTCTAGCAATGGTAGGAAACATTGCAAGGCGTCTGGAAATAAAAACAAGATTCAAAAATGGTGTTCCTGGAGAGGGGTACTGGAGGAAATTGAAGGGGAGGCACCCTGAACTGACCATCCGGAATCCAGAAGCCTTACCACAGTGTCGAATGACAATGCTCAACAGCAATGTTGTAAAAAACTACTTTGAAGCTCTAGGGAAGCTGTTAGACGATCTGCAGCTTACTTCGCGGCCTAAATGCATTTGGAATTGTGATGAGACTGGAGTACAGTTACAGCACAAGCCAACAAAAGTAGTTGCCCAGAAGGGAGTAAGAGGGGTGTCAGCACGTGTGACAGGGTCTCGTGAAAACATAACCATATTTGCCACCATTAATGCCGCTGGCGAGTCAATGCCCCCCATGATAATAGTGAAGGGCAAAACCCAGCGAGCAGTTTCGTCGTTCAACGTCTGTGATGCGCCAAAGGGAGCTGTGTAGACTTATCAGGAGTCTGGGTGGATGGAAGATCTTTTGGGAGTCCAATGGTTTAAGCAAGTTTTCCTTAAACATTGTGGCCCAGACCGCCCCCAGCTTCTCCTGTTAGATTCACACAGCTCCCATGAGGTTGTGGATCTGCTGGAAACAGCAAGGAATGAAAATATACACATATTCGCCTTGCCACCCCATACAACACACAAGTTGCAGCCGTTGGACAAATGTGTCTTTGGGCCGTTTAAGAAATATTATGGTGCAGAATGCACTGAATTTCTTTCGGAGCACCCGGCAAACGTGATCAGTAAAGTCACATGGACTAAACTGTTCACTGCCGCATGGAGCCAAGCCTTTTGCCCAAGCACCATCAAAAAAGCTTTTCAGGCCACCGGAATCTATCCGTTTGATCCAACGGTTGTCACAAAAAGTGACACATTGCCAAGTGAGGCATTTGACCGGCAAGCACCTTCAACACTAGTTGCAAGCGATCAAAATCAACCTATTGCTTCTGTCTCTCAGGATATGGCCATGTTCGAGGAAGCATATGCTCCCTCTGCTCCTGAAGCAACAATGGTCGACGCAGATGTCCTCAACACTGACCCATGGTGGTCACCTCCTGAGGACCAAAATGAAAGTAGGCCTATCGGCGAAATACGTGCTACGGGTGCTAACGAAAACTTTTCGGACATCCTAAAGCTTGCCATGGACATAAGTGGCATCGAAGAGGATGAAGCCGTTAACCAAGCAAGTGGAAGTGAAACACATGAGAAATGGTTGGCGGAATTATCAAGCGTTTTTGATAAACCCGTCTTGCCAACGGCGGAAAAAAAAAAGCTCATCACGGAAAATTACAACTCACAGGTTGTTGACCAGTGATGAGGTAATAGGAATGAAGAAAAGGCAGGCCGAGGAAAAGGAAAGCAAGTTGAATGAGAAGAAAAGACGGGCAGATGTGAGAAAAGAAAAGGCTGCAAAAAAATTAAATTAATGATGTGTTGTAGGCTCGCCTACATGTGTTGTCTGTAAATTACTATAAATATTTTTTCCTTTTTTACTGTTAAAAATGTCGTTGTGTTTACTTCTTTTTTTGTTTTTGTTTTCAATTGAAGATAAAGCTAGCCTATTTAAAAACCTTTAAATACACAACAAAGGCCACCTAAATAAGTGTTTTTAACAATAGGCCCAGGCTACGGTCATATTCCTAAAGCGGTCGAAGTTAGAACAAGCCGCCGGTCGAAGTTGGAGCAACCTGGTCGAAGTTAAAACCAAAAGGAAATATTTGGGTCAGTGTCTAGGCTTGCATATAGTATTAAATCCTTCATAGCGATTGGTTAACTATTTATACCAAACCAATCAGCGTTGGAGAACGTTTTTAACAGTGAAAAAATTATACCGCTATGTTGATTGGTTTACGAGATATAACGAAGAGAAGCGAACCTTCGGCTCGGGAGAAAACGGATCGGTCGAAGTTTGAGCAGTCTCCCCTAGATTCTGTCTTGATTGTAATTCTAGATCTTCAGGTTTAGATGTTCATAAAACGTTTAGGCTATATTTTTTTCATTCACAGCTTCTTATTTAATTATCGCATTTTAAATTATTATTATATTTTTAATTATCCTCTAGAACGCACGTAAAGAGAACTGAATATATAGATCTAGACTCAATGGTAGCAAATACACATTATAAAACAAAAACAACCTGTGCAAAAGCAAAATTAAGAAGTACCACCAGGTACATAATTTATTCTCAAAACATTA
The DNA here is from genome assembly GCF_028476545.2 of Physella acuta. Taxonomy (NCBI): domain Eukaryota; kingdom Metazoa; phylum Mollusca; class Gastropoda; family Physidae; genus Physella; species Physella acuta. The sequence continues at coordinate 103,992 of NW_026732068.1, read as the reverse complement.
CAATTTAATGGCAGATGAAAATGTGCACTACATTAATAATATTATTCATAATTTTAATTAAGTTCTTCTTCCTTGACACAGCCAATCTTTATGTATTTTGATGTGTCATTTTTCTGAACAGGTGTTTCTATAATACTGTTAAGAGACTTACAAATAAACCTCATGGCCTCATTTACTTTAGTGTTTAAAAAAAAGTAATTTTTAACCTTCACATTAACCAGTACAGTTGCCAGTCTTAAAACAGAATAAATTATTATAACAAGTGTTTTTCCTTATTTGAGATTTATATTTTCACCACGTCATTCACATTTTTTTTTTGGACAACAAGCATCTGTCTAGTGGCTTAAGGTTATGTATTACCCAATCTTGCAGATTTTAACAGAAATTTTTTTTTATCTAAGTAAGTCACCAAGTACACACCACAGAGCTACCCTACGACGCTACTGTATCAGTTTACTTCTTTCAAAGCTTGTTACTAGTAGTGTGCTAAAGCCTGCTAATGTAAGCTCTGTGCAAGTACAGAATGATAATTAGGCATACTGAACTAAATATCTTTAGTATAGCAACAGGTAAAGGATTACATAGAGGCAATTTTAAAACCTCACTCTACTTGTTCACTACCACACATTAACTACTATAAATATTTCATCACTCATTCACACAAATAACAGACATGAAATACATGTTTAATTTATTCTTCATTACGTTTATTTAAACTTAAACATAACTTCAAATTAAAGCAAATCATGCAATGTAAACTAAATATATAAAAATATACCAAGAAACGTTAAATTATTGTGGTAAATTTTTCTAGATGACCTGCACAAATGAGCAAAATAGCAATTACTCCAAAAAAAAAAAAAATTAAATACATTTAAAAAAATTCCACTTGATCTCATGTATCCTTATCACCCCAATTAATCCAAATGGAAATATTTTGGGAATCAAATCACCAACATAAGCTTTGTTGATTTAGCTATTATTATACCCATAGGTATTTTAAATATCTTGGTAAATAGGACTTTTTACAGTTGAATGCAGAGTCCCATTTTTCTTTTTCACAATGAACATATTATTAAAGATAATTGAAGTTAATTCCAATCTACTTTAATGTATGTTTCTTGGGTAAGTAAAAAAACAAACAAAATCAGCATTGTGAGCCTGTCTGTTTTAGCTTTTGAAGTCTATTGGTATTTGAGTCTCCTTTGGCTCCCCAATGGCTTTCTTTTGTATTTTGATACTCAGTACACCGTGGGCATTCATTGATGAAGTAATTGATTGGGGATCAACATCCTAAAATATAAAAAGTATCATATTGTTATCACTAAACTGAAAACAAAAATATTCAAGATTTAGACACATTTTAGACCAATTTGTATTCGATGACACCCTTAAAATTCTTAAACAAAGTTAAAACATACAGGTATGGAGGTATGAAAGAATAAATCATTAAAATGATTTAAGAAATCAATATTTTTTTTAGCTGGTATACTGAATGTTATGTTGGTAGGTGTGAGGGTTGGGGTGTATAGCCTGTTTCTTTTAACTTCTACTTGACCTAAACTAGTATCATCACAGTAGGCATTTTTCTGAATAAAGTTAAGTATAAATGAATTTCAAAAAGTGTATTAGTTATACAACTAATAATACTAAAGTATGGTTCATAACGCATAATAACTCACTTTGCAGTCAGAGTTTAAGTGATAAAACCAGAAAGGTATCCATACCAATTACAATTAGCTTACCTCTGGTAATTTGTACATGCGGGTAATTTCTCTTGCAACAAAGCCATGGTTGTCTTGCTTCTCCTCATGCTTAGCACTGACCGTAATTTTTTTATTATCAGATGATATTTTTACTTCCTCTGGTTTAAAATGTTGTAAATCCATGCGAATGCGCACTTCTTTATCTGTATTGTGAACCTGTGGTTAGAAAATGTTAGATAGCTGTTAACCCTAATATTGGGCTATAATTATTTGTTCATCATAATAGTTTCCAATAAATTTTTTAGAAATAGAATTAAGCCTTGCAAATTTAAATCATGTATACAAAAATGGACACAGTACACTCTTGTCTATCCAGCTCTGTTGGGTACTTAATTCCTCATTACATAAAGTAAAAGCAACTCTTCACATGCAGAGGGTCAAAGAAACAGGGAACTCTTACTTCATGTCAAAATGGCCATCCAATCCAAAAGGGTAAATTTACTAAATATAAATAACAAACACTAATAAAGGAGTTAAATTTAAAAAAAAAATTCATAAAACAGAAACTTCACTTACCTCAGTTTCTCCATACTGACTCAGTACTTGGGCAATGTTTTTATCCAGAGCAATAAGTGGGTACCTAGCAAATTCATCAGCAAAACGCATCATTGGTGCCATTTCATTCAAGAGTCTAGGTACTATTGAAAACATTTTTAAGTGCTTAACTTTTCAGCAAGGTTGTTGGATGTTGTTAACTGGACTCCACTGAACTGAAAGTAAATATAATAGATCTATGTATGTATTATTTCTGGCTAAGCTAGTACAGGCAAAATGCTATTTTTTAAAATGCTAAATCAAAATCTCACAGTGAGTGTGATGAATGTTGTTTCTTTAATAACTAGCCAGACCAAAGGACGTGCTTCATTACAAGCTTTTATTTAACTCACTTCCTCTGTCGTCAGTCTGTCGTCAGTCTAGACGGAAACGCAGGAGTGAAAATTCGGACAGTTCTACTTGACCGATACGATTCACAGTTGGCACGTGGGTCAAGACATGAAGACAATGCAATCTGAAACTAAATTTGACTTAATTGGATGCCTAATTGATTTTTTATGAATTAATTAAAATTTGGACCGAATTAGTAGGCATGTCTAGCCAACCACACCACACGCGTCATCAATAGCTGCGCCATCACGACCACGTAATGGCTGCGTTCAAAAACCATTGCGCGCCTACTGAACGTGATATTCAGTAGGCGCGCAATGGTTTTTAGTCATGTAACTCTATTGTAGATAAAACATGTAAAGTACTGAAAAAAAATTCATAAAAAACGTTTTAATAACAAGCTTTTATGTAATGATGCACTAAAAAGTAGAAAATAAATTATAGACTACTATTTAAATAACTATAAAGAAAAGCGTGGGTGTCTTCCTTAACATTAGTAAAGGTATCCAATAGATACTAAAGTGACCCACGCTTTTCTTTATAGTTATTTAAATAGTAGTCTATAATTTATTTTCTACTTTTTAATGCATCATTACATAAAAGCTTGTTATTAAAACGTTTTTTATGAATTTTTTACAAGCTTTTATTTAACTCACTTCCTCTGTCGTCAGTCTAGACGGAAACGCAGGAGTGAAAATTCGGACAGTTCTACTTGACCGATACGATTCACATTCGACACGTGGGTCAAGACATTAAGACAATGCAATCTAAAACTAAATTTGACTTAATTGGATGCCTAATTAATTTTTTATGAATTAATTAAAATTTGGACCGAATTAGTAGGCATGTCTAGCCAACCACACCACACGCGTCATCACCTTCAATAGCTGCGCCATCACGTAATGGCTGCGTTCAAAAACCATTGCGCGCCTACTGAACGTGATGTTCAGTAGGCGCGCAATGGTTTTTAGTCATGTAACTCTATTGTAAATAAAACATGTAAAGTACTGAAAAAAAATTCATAAAAAACGTTTTAATAACAAGCTTTTATGTAATGATGCACTAAAAAGTAGTAAATAAATTATAGACTACTATTTAAATAACTATAAAGAAAAGCGTGGGTGTCTTCCTTAACATTAGTAAAGGTATCCAATAGATACTAAAGTGACCCACGCTTTTCTTTATAGTTATTTAAATAGTAGTCTATAATTTATTTACTACTTTTTAGTGCATCATTACATAAAAGCTTGTTATTAAAACGTTTTTTATGAATTTTTTTTTTATTATATACTAACACTTCACTTCTAGAATTATCTAGTAGATTTACTATCACAACAGTGTCAGAATGATTACTGTTTTTTGTTTTGAATTTGGTTTTATTCGCAGTATGCGTAGATCTACTTGTGTATTCGGTAGGATTCTAGAATTTGTATTCTGCTAACAATATAACATAATCTGAGAATCTCTATTGCGCCGTTAAATTTAGGTCAAGGTCCTAAACGTGAAACCCCTAGAAAATTCTCAAACAATTTGAATTAAGACAAACATTTTTTAAATTAATTAAGCAATACACATTTTCAACTTACACATTTTAAAATGCAGCCTAAAACACAATGTAATAGATGTAACTGTAGATCTAGAAGACTCTAGAATAGATCAGCTTATAATTTCACCCGGCATCTTTGTTGATAAACAATGACATTTTCAATTGTAAATAAGTATTCGATTATGATTTATTGCTTAATTGTACTGGCTATTATAATTTTAGATACGATATAGATCTACTAAAAAAATTATTAGAATCTACAATCAGGTTTATATTTTATAACAATCACAATTATTAAAATAATGAATTTAAAAAGTAAAGCCCGTATTTGATTTTTACTGGCTTGATAATAATTCAAGTTTCGATACCAGAGAACATATAATTCAATAGTCGATTACATATACTATCAAGCTGTGAACATTTATTATTTTAAATAATATATTCCTTTTATTTCAATAATTTAAACAACCATTATGTTTTTTTGAACACTATTCGTTGATTTACTAATAAAATAATTATATTATTATTGACTTTAAAGTTCAAATGGACTAGAAATATATAGAAATTTCTGGTAGGATCCCGAGTGACCTTGCCCTTGCTAACTGATGAGTATAAATAGAACGCACCGTGTCAATGTTTATATTCAACGTTCAAAGCGATCTACTCAGTGACGCTGATAGCGAAGTTCGAGAAATTTTTCAATAACTTTCCTGTGCACCGTTATTCAAAAGTGAAAAGCAAAACGTGGAGGAAAATGTACAGAATCGTGAGACAGCCAAGTTATTTTGATGACATCCTACCCCTTGTAAGGCTAGCAGACGAACTGACAACACCGTTTTATGATTCTACCAACAACATTGCGTCTGCTGGAGATGGAAGACCAGCCTTGGCAAGAAGATCAGGAGAATCAGAGGTAAATTTTAGATCTAGATCTAGATCTATCTTAGATTTTGTAAAGCAAACGTTTCAGTTTTATTTATTTATTACCAGAGATGTACATAGAATCTAGATCTAGACTCTATTTCTAATTTCCTAAATTAAACTTTTAAAACCCATAGTAGTTTTTTTTTAGTAGCCATGCCATACACAATGACATACCACAATGACATACACGTCAGATATTTAGAAATCTATAAGTAAGAAAAAAAATTAGAATCTAGATTTCTAGATCTAGAGGTCTATGTATTTTTAATTTTTAGGCTCTAATATTTTTTATTACTTTATTTAGAGTAGGACTTTAGTGTTCAATTTTATTCGGTTTTATTCGGTTATTAGTTAAGTAAACTAAATGCCACACCCTTTTATAAAGATTACATTATTGTGTCACCACTGGACACGTAGATCTATCACCATAATATATCACCATAATATATACTATATAGTACATAGGCCATAACCAGAGTTTCTTCCAAGCATCTCTTTGTGGGGGCACCGCCCCCCGAACGAAATGGAATTTATTTTAAAAATATATACTTTTGACAGTTATAATAGTTATAATTAGGCCGTTCGAATTCGCAGCTTCCGGGTTTGTTGTTTTGAAGCCATCTCACGGCTCATGCGCTTACCAAAAATGGCGACCAGTTTCGCTTTCACTAATGGGTAGAGCGATAAAACTAATGATTACGAAGCCATCGTTAATTTAAGAAATCGGAACTATCCGTTTCTATTTAAGTCTGTTATTTAAGAATTGTCGGATCTACTTTTGGCCTAATTCCTTTGTTTGTCTCGCAAGCGGCGCCTTAGTGAAAGTAGCTCTATGAATTCTTGTCTTTTATATCAAATAACTCTTACATATCGCTTCCAGATGCAAACCAGCTTATGTCAGATGTAAACTTTAAAGTATTAATTTTACACACATTACCATTAACTGGTAATAATTTGGCGTGTTAATGAGATATGTGCGTGGGAAAACGATCACCCCCCAATAATGCCATTTTATTATAATCTTGCTTAGTGAAAACGAGGCGCGGGAAAATGTGTGCTGCGCAAGAATCCAATCATTTGGCTAGATTTATGACTGTTTTTTTATGTCACACCTAAAAATAGAATGTTTACGCTTTCTTCATTGATGATCGTTTTCATTATTTTTTAAACTGAAAGTATGAATTATTAGTTAGATTTCAGGTTTTGTAACTTGGTATACTTACCCTTTATCAAAATTAAAAGCATAGCATGCTGATTGTGAACAAATATAGTCATAAAACACAGAAATATAAAGTTACAAACAATGCGATGTCAGGATGTGCCACACCCGGGCCACACCCCCTCAAGAAAACACGTGTTTATTAAGCTGTTTATGTCACTTTACACCAGTAATTAAAATTAATTTTCAAATTTTTATCACTTATTGGGTAAGATTAAGCACATGTATACTGAAAATTAAAAAAAAAACAAAAGCAAATTCTGTTTTAATGAAGGTCACGGGTCAAGTTTTTTTTCCTTCTGTCAAGTTCATTGGAGGTTGCCACAGACTGACCTGACTTTGGAATTTTTTTTCAGTAATAATGACTTTACACAGAAAGTTAAAATATGCTAAATTAGCTTAGTTTACTAGTGTTCTAGCTATTATTGATACATTTTTAATAAAAAAAATCATTCTGTAATTCTCATCAAAAAGCCTAAGTTATAATATATAGTTAGGCCTATTACAGTACTAAGAATAAACACTAAACACCTTTTACTTTTTGAGAATTCATAAGTTGGGTGCAAATTATATATAATCATAGTAAATAATACTATAAGCAATAAAACCAGTACTTTGAGGAGGGGTATTTCATTGCACTGATGTCTTAATTTCCTTCTTAAAGCAGATCCCACTTAAAAGTTACAACTTGAACTACCCCCCTCCCCCTCCACCCCAACTTGTAAATAAAATAATTATGAAGTCTTTTTCCCACAAGTAAATTATTTGGGTTAATGAACTTTTTAGTTTTTCTTTATTAGTTAGGCCTATTATTCACTGCAAATATTCAATAGTTTTTAAAAAAAAAAGGCTTCACAATCCCTTGTTCACTGCATGACCACTCACGAAGGCCCACAATGCACTATTCTATAAATTATCATAGCAATGATTCTTGGTATTCTAGTAACAATGTTCATATTTTATCCAGTTCCTCTTTAATGCATTTTACTACTTAGAACTTTTGTATAGAAAGATTTATTAAATTATTACTTTTAGGTTCATAACACTGACAAAGAGTTCCGTATTCGTTTGGATCTACATCACTTCAGGCCAGAGGAAGTGAAAATTACATCAGACAACCAGAAAGTGACAATTAATGCTAAACATGAAGAAAAACAAGACAACCATGGCTTTGTTTCCAGAGAAATAACTCGCATTTACAAGCTACCAGAGGTAGTGTATATGATCTAGATTTTACACCATAGTGCTATGTCCTAGATAGTTAGGGCACTCCAAGGTAGTTATGCGGATATTGTTTAAATTTAATTTAAAAAAATTGTAATTATACATTATAAATGTCTAATTTTTCTATCACTTTTCCTCAGGATGTTGATGCAAAGTCAGTGACCTCTACAATGAATGCTCATGGTGTACTTAGCATCAAAGTTCAAAAGAAAGCATTGGAGGAGCCAAAAGAAACCGCCATTCCTGTAACATTTGGTTGAATTCTTTAGTTTCCATCTCATCATTGATATCATTTTTCATTTTGTTGTTCACCAGTATTAATTTTCTTTATTTTGATATTAAATTTCAAAACGAAAATTCAGGACTTCCTTTTTTCTTTGAATTAGTACATTGTCTAAAGATAATTTCAATTTCTTTACACTGAACTTGTTTCATTTATGATGTATTTGGACTCTATAATGTACTTCCCTGGCCACATACAGAAGTAATTTTAAAATGCTGTGCTCTACCTTGACATGATGTTATATTTGAGAAAATCAATAACTGTGGTAGTTAAAAAAAATTTCTGTAGTAAATGCACATATTTAACATGACTGTAAGGCACTTAGTCCCTAATTTTAGGCCTTTGTGGCAAAAAGTATAATTCTCAAGTAGTATAGTAAAATCATTTTAACATATAAAATTTGCCTTACCCTTTGTTTTAGATCCTAAACTGTTCTGTTCACAACTTTTTAATCCGAGGTCCTCACCATACTATTGTTAACAAAAAAAAATTACATTGCAATGGTTCAAATAGCTTCATGATTGTCCGAGAATTGGTCCTACTTTTTATATGGTTTAGCTAGCCACAATTCAGCCCACATGGAACTTGCATGGTGGCTTTTACTTTACAGCATTTGCCATAGGATCATTTCATGAATATTGAGTATGCATATCAATGCCAAATCATCTCAGCTTCTTTCTGAATTTAATTTCACTATTAATTAAAGCAGCACTAATTTATAAAGACAGTTCTGCACTAAAACAAATTACTCCCATTGTTAGCAACATGAAAGATTATTAGGAACATGTTCGGAATCACTTACTTATTAACATAATCATCAGCAGTAATGAGAACAAGAATGAATGCAAAAACTAGCTCAAGGATGTAATAATTTTACCCTTCCTTCCCCTGCCCATTATGTCCAATAATGATCATGCACTTAGGCAGCCTACTCAACCATGCATAAATCAAGTGTTGTATGTAAATTGACTTGTAATTAAATGGGCCAAGAGTACTACTCTTCCTTCCCCCCTCCCCCCCTAAACCCTCAATATAGCAAATAGTGGGTTTTTTTGGTGTGAAGTTGGTGCACTTAATTTTTAAGAAAAATAAAACTCAAACACGTGCACAATAGGGATAAATAATTTAGTTTAATCTTTCCTTTTATTGGTCATTTTGCCATATTTGTCTGGATAGAGGGACTCATCAGAGGCGATACCCAGATACTTGTACACCCTTGTCAATCCTTCAGTCAGAGTCAGCCTATAAAACTCCAGCCAACAGTACAGGACACCAAGAGAGCAGTAAACTGACGTCAGCAGCAGTGGCAGAAAAGGATAGCGTTTCTCTATGCCGAACATCCAGAAGCCAATGCTATTGAATAATCCTAATGCCAGCAACCCCCAGATGTAAATGCTCTCAGTGAGGTTTAGTAAAGGCAATTGCAATAGCATGAGGGATTTTAGCTGGATTTCACTCTTTGTGAAGCTTACACTTTTCTTTGGGCTCCTGTAAAAAAAGATGTTGTAACAGTTGAGGATTGTATTAAATGTGAACACGGTTATAAGATTTTGATTATCCAAGCTGCACCAACCTTGTTTCAAATATAATAAAGAATTAACTTACCCATAAACATTATCCAAAGCTTTGAAGGAAAAAATACAGCTTATGGCAAGCAGAAGCACCTTTAGAATATTTTCTGAACAGATGAAATAAAAAAATCAAATGTGCAATAATTTATATATTATCCTATAGCTAATTATAACATTGTGCAAATGTCTAGCAGTATTGAATCTATTCCTATATTAAGATAGAATTCAGTTATCTAAAAATTCAATGCATTAACAGAAAACTTACCAAAGGGTGTAAAAAGTAATGGAAAAAGTGAATAAAATCCTGTTGTGGCCAGAATCAAGTAGAGCTTAGCATCTTGTTTACTGTACATGACCATTAATCTATATACAAAATTTTAAGATAGAGAGATCAAAATAAATCCATATTGGTCAAGCTAAAAAAAAAAAAACGTATAACATCAGCATAAATGTAAGCATTTTAACACGTTTTTCTTAACTCAGCTTCGCGTTTGTGGATTTGTTTGTTTGTTGTTAAAATTGACATCGAAAATTAGCCCACTTCTGATTGCTCAATAGATCTGAAATTTGGCATGTAGGCTACTTTCGCCTAACAATTTCAGATGCAATCATAAAAACTAGCAATTAGAGACCGTAATTAGCTTAATTTAATTACGCCCCAAGGACCATAAAATTGAGGACATGATTTCTAAAGATACCGACAAGACTGGAGGCCTATTGGCACAGTTACTTCGGCCCCAATCGATGTGAGCGCGCTGGCCGTGATCGTATAGTGGTTAGTACTTCGCGTTGTGGCCGCGACAACCCAGGTTCGAATCCTGGTCGCTCAAGATTTTTAGTCCGTGTATTTATAAACACTTAGTCAAGTCATACTTAATCAAGTCATTAGATATAGTAGCAAATAAACTATATAACAAACTTTTTTAAAAACAACGTTTTTCATGTGTAGCAACGGACTAAAAAGGAGAAAATAAAATACTTAAAAAAAACTTTTTTAAAAACCACGTTTTTCTTGTGGACTAAAAAGTAGAAAATAAATTTTCATACATTTGATGACAAAAAACGTGGGTCGGGCAGATGGGTCGGGAAATTTGATGGTGAACGTACCCACGTTTTTTGTCATCAAATGTATGAAAATTTATTTTCTACTTTTTAGTCCACAAGAAAAACGTGGTTTTTAAAAAAGTTTTTTTTAAGTATTTTATTTGTAAGTGCTTGTGTCTTTGTGGATATACAGTAAGGCATTTTATAGCTTTTACTGCTTGCTTGATTTGTTTCATAACCCACAGAATGAGAATATATTATAGTTATAGTTATAGCCTTGAACCTATTTTAGTGACACATACTTGTATTAATTTTCTACATGAATGATAAAAAAAATGCCAGATACAATTAATGACACATTTTATTTTTTAAACTCACGTCATTGGAATAATAGCCATCAAAATGGCCTTTTCATGAACATGCCACCCAAACATGTAGGATGTGAGTGCACAGATGATCACAGTTCTGACAAATGACACCTTTGTTCTTTGATGCCACAGGTTCAACAGAGCTGGCTAGAAAAAAGTATTACACAATGATCAATTATTCACTGCTGCCTACCCCAAAATGATTTTTTTAGTAACAAAACTCATTTTCTGTAAAAATTACCCTACTATAAACAGCTTTTTAAAGAATAATACTTTTTACATGCATTATTTAAAAATCAATTAAATATAATGTTAATTATCACATAATTTATTATAATAATATTGATAACAAACTATACTGCAGTTAGTAGCAAGTCAACTGATTTAGTACGATGAAATGCACCTAAAAGTACCAGACAGTGGAGCTGTATGTAAACAACTGGTCCAGAAAACAAAGTTATTAAAAAATCAGATTTTTAGTTTACCCTATAACTTGATGTGTCATGAAATGGTAGAATAAACTGTACAAACAGGCAATTCAACAATATTGGTAAATAAGGAAAATATAGGGGTCGGCGTGGTCGAGTCGGTAAAGCTCATGGTTGCTAAACCGAAAAGTCTCGAGTTCGAACCCTCGGGCAGATGAGGCTCGTTAGCTGGGGACAGCCACTCTTCTAGGAGAGACAACTCCAAAAATTAAACAACTGCTGCCTTGTAGATTGTTCTTGGTTGGACAAAGGCTATGGAAGCAAATCCAAAAAGAAAAGCAGGCTGAAATCGGAGTCAATGGCCTCAATGGCGCATAACCAGTTGACACGTAACGCTTAATTGTGTTGGAGGCGTGGTCGAGTCGGCAAAAAGCTCATGGTTGATAAATTCGAACAAAGTCTCGAGTTCAAACCCACTGGCAGATAAATCTCGATCCCCTTCAACACTAATAATTAAGAACGAAGAAGAAGAAGAAGAAGAAGGAAAATATGAATCAAATATTTTCAGACTTCCGTAGAGTATTAAAGGAATTAAAAAATGTAAAACTATTTTTAGCTTTTCATTGTCTTTGCAGCTTAGCACTGTATTAACCCTAATGTCAACTTAATATTACAATGTTTATTAATTTAGCATCAGATATCTGGTAAATAGCAAGATTTTTACAGTTGTATGGATATTTTACTAGGCTACCACTGCTATATTTTATAATTTCTGAAAAGAAGAAACGGTACATTGAACTTATATGCAAATAAAGTCTACACACCATAATTCCAAATAAAACCACAATTAGAGAGAAGCCTGCAGGAATACTTGGTAGCGCCACATGACTATACTCTTGAACAAGTCCTGCGGTCATTGACCCAGCTGGAACTTGACTTGAATTTAAAAGGCCTAGTTTAACACCTGTTATGTAATTATAGAGAAATTGAATAGTTTTTATAAAATTTTAAAAGGACGTTATTAAAAAAATTAAATATATTTTGAAAAAAAAAAGTATTTACCAGCTACTGTTAAAACTTTGTCCACCCCACTGTACAGAGCCCAAAAATTAGGAGCCCAATAGGCATGAACTAAACCTCTTTTAAATGGAAAAAGCCTGGATAAAACTTGACCCACCTGTTGCTAAATTAGAAATGAGAAAACCATAAAACAGAATAGATCCTTGGTAATCACAATAAATTCAAACATGATTATTTACATAATTAATTAAATTTTTAAGTTATACTAAATACTATTTAACACTTACAAAATATATGAATGGTCCAAATGAAAGAACAAATACCCCAGCAACTACTGAGGCAAGATTAGCTAACTTTTTAAAATCAATTCTTGAAAGTGATATTGGTTTGTTCTCTGCAAATGAGATTTTAAAAATTTATACAAGTAAAAATGAAACAATAATCAAAAAAGTAGTTTTTATAGGAGAAATAATTGAAGTTATGATAGTAAACAAAATTCTTTTAGTTAAATTTACAACTATTACTAGTTCTCACCTTGAAAACAAAATGTCCGCAGCAGATAAATAAAATATGCCGGGGCAATGTACACAAATATGTGCTTCATATTCAATAATACAGCAAACCAAAATGCACTATGTTCTGGCTTATCCTGGAGTAAACAATATTAAAATGTTAGGCTAAAATAGTTTTTTCAATAAATAATTCATGTCAATAAATCTCATAAAAGACAGGTAGATATCTAATAGATCTTTACTTGCAGTATTCTTGTGATAGACAGTAGCATAATCCCAAACAAAATTCCATTGTATTGAAAATGAATATCTATTTTCTTGTAAAGGAAAATAAAATTGTGAATGCAATTTTTGTTCTTGTAAAGGGATATAAATAGGCAGGTACAACACTAAAACAAACAAAAAATGGATAATAATTTAATACAAATCACGATGGCCTAAATGGCATACAGATTGTTGTACAATTCTATGGGATTCTGCATTTCAAAACTCTTAAACGTTATTCCAAGATGAGCGAAGAACATTAACCAAGCCATCATTAATGCTATTTGTTGTTTTTAAAATGGTTCAATCTATGATTAAAGGATACGGTCAACAATAAATAGGCCTATGTTGAATATCAGCAGGATAGGGACAACTGCCAAGTTGAATGGGCTATTCTTTTTGCCATCTCGCTTTATCAGATGGCCACAGTTTTGAAACCTAGATAAAAGAAGATAATTTAAGTGTACATAATCTTTAATGAAGGAATATATTTTAACCATTGCAATCATATATTTTCATGATTAAACATGTTTTTCCTAATTAATTACTTATACAATGTTAAAATTTATTTACATATTTATTTTTCAAAAATGTATACATTTTTACTTACTCATAAACTGCAAAATAGTAAACAAAATCTGTAAATATAACGGATAGTCTTTGGAACAGTACTGTTGATTCACTTGCATAGTTAAGGTTTGAGACTTCAAGCATTTTTGAGTCAAACTGCGTGGCAATATAAGACAAAAAGCATTCAAACCAAGCAAATAGAGGGGGATAATCCAGAGTCCATTGGGAAGTTTCCTGCAGAAAAAAATCAAATTAAAGTTATTTTCTTTTAGGCTAGCTCAACCAGTTCATGAATACACAATACATATGACACACATGCTAACAATTTAATAGTAAAATTAATATAAAAACGATAGTAACTATGGAAAATAAAAGTGACAAGAAGACAACTAAAAACTTACATCAGTGTACCATTGGCGCACAGGAAGATTGTGTGTGATAGCAAGCCAATTTCTATGTACCTCAAAATCAGTTGACCTGCTGTGAAGGTTAATAAAAGGATAATATATAATTTGAGATGAATTTCTTTAGGTAAGTATTAGTACATTACTGTTATATTAAGTTTTTTTATGCTGGTGTCAATGTTAATAAGAAATAAGTCTAAATTCTAGTACTAAATTTTAAGTTTAGCCTCACACTAATAAGCTAGTATTGCTCCAGTTACATTTGTTTTCTGAGAAGCCTTTAAAATTTAAAAAATTAAAGCAAATAACATTACGGGGGATGGCAACAAGGGATATAGACATAGTTTTTTATTAATTTTTAAACACTTAAACTTTTAAAAATAGAATAGAATCTTGCAGAAAAAAAGAACTGCGCACCAAGTGAACAGCAAACAATGTGTGAATAATAGTGCGGAATATTTGTACTTTATAAATTCATAATACATTTTTTCAGAAATCGGAAATAGCGTAAAGTACTACTTACGGTCAATGGAAATTACTCAAAATTTGACAGAAGGCAGAAAATTAGATCTTTTACTTATATGTGAAATTTCATCTATCTAACTGAAACAGTGCTCAAGTTATACTTATAGGCTTTTGAAAAACCAGAAGTAGAATAAGTTCCACTTCCAGATACCAGAGATGGCTGAAAAGTTGATACAGAACAACAAATTTGATATAATACTTATATAAGAAATTTCATGAACCTAGCTGTAACGGTACTCAAGTTATCATGTTCACAGACACACATCCACACAGACATACGGAAAAAATTGCAAAACTATGTTTTTCCAACTCAAGGATTGGAAAAAATTGCAAAACTATGTTTTTCCAACTCAAGGATGTGTAAAACGTCAAGATTTGTAAAAATCTCAATTTCAATTTTTTCAGCAAGATCACAATATTTCCACTATACTTCGTATACGAGAAAGTAAAAACATCATTTCAGAATGTATCTAATAACATTTTGCAGAGGAAGGACATACATTTTTTTTTAGTTTGAGGCTACAATTTTAATTTACAAATTCAAAGCTATAATGTATCTTTGACATTCATGGCTGTTACAATTTTGGAATATTAACTTTGATTGCTGAAAATACACTTATTTTGTGTTTTAAGTCAAATTAACAGCCTTCGTACTAGATTTTAAATTAAAATATTTTCTAATTTATTGCAAAGCATATCCATTTAAAGTTAACAAAACAATATATAGGCCCTAGCAAAAAAAAAACATTAAGCTAGTTGTTTTTGTTTTGGTTTCCTGTGTTCAATTTTGTGTTTAATGTTTTTTTCTATTTAAATTATTTTAAAATCAGTAACATTTTCTTCCTCTTCATTCTTAATTGTAATGTTGGACGGAATTTTCCTCCAACACAATAAAGTATTACATCAATACATGTCAACCTGTTATGCATCTTATAGGCTATGTCATTGACTCCAATTTCAGCCTTCTTTTCTTTTAGGATTTGCTTCGAAGGTCTAAGTCAATCCAAGAACAAACTACAAGGCAGCAATTGTTTGATGTAGGAGTCTTCTCTCCTAGATGGGTTGCTATTCTAAGCTATAGAGCCTCATCTTCTCGGGGGGGGTTTGAACTCAGGACTTTTTGGTTTTACAACCATGAGCTTTACTAACACGACAATGCCTCAAATATTTTTAGTTGTTACATCTCCAAATTGCTTGTGTAGTGAAACCCATAGATCCCATTGACCAACGACAGTGTTGACAGAAGAAGGTAGGTGGATGACACTGGGGAAAAACTTCTCTGTTGCTGCAAAGGGTGACTGAGTAGTTTTTGGAAACATGCCAAATTTACATGGATTCAGGACCAAACGAGGCATCAATATAGATAGACCCTGAAAATGCAGCTCTGTCAAAAACCAACCAAACTGATGTAGCCAGGACTATCGGGCTTAACCTTCTTAGGACGACCAGGCTGATCTATCAGCCAGGTGTCAGCCGTGATACTAGAAACCACACGATTGGCTTTCTAGTATCATATCAGCCAATCAGATTGCTTCTAACTATTTTAGTAATAGCTAGCTCTTCAATGGTGGCTTCCATTAAAAGTTAGCCTCATTGTTTTGTTTTTTATCAATTTTTTTAGTGCCATGAGTTCTATTGTAAATTTTACATGTTAAACAGTCCAGTCGTCAAAATATACTTAGAAGTTCTAATGTAGAAATAATAATCAGTAAATTAGTGCAGATTATTGAATAGATGTTTGTGTGTGTATTTAGAAATAATATTTTAGATATTATACAGAGAGAAAAAAAGTTTTTTTTTAATAAAAAATGTACTGTAATTTAGTTCAGTCAAATTTTTTTTGGGCATAAATCAGGCAAATCAGAAAGCTCACATATAAATATGTTGAGGTTTTTATTAGATTTATAAAAATCATATTAGCTGATTCAATTTCCTAAAATATATATTTCATGCATGTAAAACAAGTAGTTTATTTTTTTCAAAAATTTTTTGTGATACAAGTGCAAAACATGAAAGTAGTCTCCATCTTCTTGGCACCGGCTCTCTAATAAAGCTATGTCTTAAGAGGGTTAATTAATTATTAGTCTATTAAAAAGTCTTGGTCATCAAGAATCAAAATCATGATTGATGACGATGCCGGTTCTAATCCTTTTAAATAGGCTTTTTGGTGAGAATTTCTAGATTGATTTTCTATTAAAAATTTAACAATAATAGCTAGCCCACTAGTAAACTAAGCCAATTAAACATATTTTAACTTTCTGTGCGAAGTCATTATTACTGAAAAAAATTCCAAAGTCAGGTCAGCATGTGGCACACTCCACTGAACTTGACTGAAGGAAAAAACAGAATTTACTATTGTTTTTTTTTTAATTAGTAGTAAAAATGTGCTTGATCTTACCCAAATAAGTAAAAAAAATTGAAAATTAATTTTAATTACTGTAGTAAAGTGTGATAAACAGCTTAATAAACACATGCTTTCTTGAGGGGGTGTGGCCCGGGTGTGGCACATTGCAATTGGAACTTTATATTTCTGTGTTTTATGACTATATTTATACACAATCAGCAAGCTATACCTTTGAAAATTGATAAAAGGTAAGTATACCAAGTTACAAAACCTGCAATCTGACCAATAATTCATACATTCTATTTTTAGGTATGACATAAAAAACAGTCATAAATCTAGCCAAATGATTGGACTCTTGCGCTGCACACTTTTTCCCGCGCCTCATTTTCACCAAAAAAGATTATAATAAAATGGCATTATTGAGGGGTGATCATTACCCACGAGCACATCTCATAAACCCCATAAATTATTACCAGTTAAATGTAATGTGTGTTAAATTAATGCTTTAAAGTTTATAAGTCACATAAGCTGGTCAACAGGCCAAGCTATATTTCAGAGTTATTTGATTTAAAAGACAAGAACACATAGATCTAGAGCTATTTTCACTTACACGCCGCTTGCGAGACAAACAAAGCAATTAGGTCAAAAGTACATCTGCGAATTCTTAAATATTAATAAATAACAGACTGAAATAGAAACGAATAGCTCCGTTTTCTAAAATTAACTATGGCATCATAATCAATAGTTTTATCCCTCTACTGTTTAGTGAAAGTCGCCATTTTAGTAAGCGCATGAGCCGTGAGATGCCACGAAAATGACAAACCCGCAAGCGTTGAATCGAACAGCCTACTACTACTACTTACTTAAACTACTTTAGTACTTTTAACTTTTAACGGAGTTTAGTTTAGAATTTAAATTTTTAACTGAATTTAGAAGGATGCAATTCAGGTGTTCGAAAGGGGACAGAGGATGATGGAGTTTACAGATGCATGTCGTTAACAATCAAGTACAATGTTAAATGGTAAGTAAAAAGCCATGAACCGTACTATGAGGGTATTAAAAGCAGTTTCACAAAAACGGCAGCGCCTGCCAACGTCCAAACAGCCGCCATTTTGACGCAATACTACAGTTGCATTAAACTTTTATTGTTAAGAGCTCGGGAGGGTTTATTGTTTTTCTTTAAATGTAAACAGACACGTACTAAGCTAACTAGTAACTCAACATGTAGAAAAAACAATTTATGTTAATATTTTGTTTATGTACGCTTAAGTGATTAAATGTTTGTGGTAAAATCTTAGTTTAGCGTCGTAAATTCCAACTTAGCTAGTAATGTGCGATGAAGGTAACTAATGAATATTTCTTTCATTTGGCGATATTTATGTCATATTTTACATAATATAACAGATAATTGAATACCAAATCACAATCCAAGACCAAACCAGTCATAAATATCCTGGAATAAACTTTAAACTACCCCGTTCGAGACAACAATGAGTAAATACAAGCAGCGGCCATGTTTTAAAAACAATAAATTGTCTATTCGCATGTCTTTTGTGTTGATTTTGTGGTTTAATATGATTGTTTTGTATTGTTTTAATATATACCGGGGGTCGTCCATAAATGACGTCACACTCGTAGGGGGGAGGGGGGCCCGTAATTTTGTGACGTTGTGTGTGAGGGGGAGGGGGAGGGGTTCAGATGGTGCGACATCACACTTTAGCATTTTAAAAAAGCAATGTTACAAAACGAATTTTAGACGTTATTTTGCGTTTTAAAAAACTGTTTTAATACATTGTAATAACAATTGATTAAAATACTCTATTTTGACAGAGTTCAGACAAGATTTTGGAAAAATATAGCTGTTAAAAAAAATTCAACTGCAATTTTGAGGGGGGGGGGGTGTGGGATGAGGTGTGACGTCATTTTAGGGGGGGGGTCTGGCTTTTTGTGACTACGTTTGACGGAGGGGAGGGGGGGGAGGTAAAAATCGTCAAAAAAAGCGTGACATCATTTATGGATGACCCCCTGTATAGTAATTTTTCTTTTTTTAAAAATATAGTTGACATGAATGACTAATAGACCATATCAGACTTAATAGTGTGCATCCAAGACCACAACAATTGTTGGGAGGTCGAACTTTTTAACACTTTATTTGCAGTAAGCAAATCAATATTAGATCGCTCATAAATGACGTCGCTCTTAAGATAGTAATGACAGCGTGCATTATTACAGAGCAAACATATGAACATATTGTTTCAGATAGAAATTGTGATTTGTGGTGGGGAGAGGTTGAGTAGAACTCAGCGATGTGATTTTGGAGACTGGTCAGGTTTTTTCTCTCGTGAAAACGGGATGGTTGTGGGAGAAAGACCAGCTGTAGAAGTATGACGCGTCATTCATTGGTGATCCATTTTCTCAGTGGGGACGAAAGAACTATTAAGAAAGGTCAAGAAATGTCAAAAGCTTGCCGAGTCGCATTTCTTGAACCCTACCTTTTTCATTCCCCCACTTAGCACATCGTCACCGAGTTAACGCTCGCACGTGACGTCATGTAGCGGTACCGCCGACCGTTAGGCTAATTTTATAGAAAAAAAAACAATAAGCATTGCCTTTTTGACGCTTTCGCGACGTTTAGTTTGATTACATAAGTTGGTGTTCATTAAACAGCCCCTAACACATCTATCACTCGTCCATTTAAACGTACGTAGTTATTTCTGCAAGCTTGCTGTCTTGAGACTTTCGGCCCTTTAAAAATGTATTAAGCTCACACCGTATAGAACTAGACTACCCATATTAAGCTCCAAAAGAAGCTTGGTGAAAACAGGATGGCCGTCCGATTTTGTAGCTGCTCTGCGCTTTTTAAAAACCACAATAAACGATAAGATGACACTTATATTAAAGTAAATTATAGTTCTGAATCTTGATACATTAAAAGTGATATTCGGAAATTAAGAGCCAGACCAGACAGTCAACATATTTCAATTTAAGTCCAAGAAAATAAATTTCCTCAAACGATGGAACATTACTAAATTTTCGCGCAGTTTAGCGAAATTGAATTTAAGTATTTACGTCATCTTACAAAGCGCGATAGCTTACTGGTGCTCTAACGTGGCCCATGCTAATGGCCGTATTCCTAAAACCCACATTAGACGCGGCTTATTCGTCGGCAGGCATTTGGTGGCAAGCCTTTTTGACGGGGATAATGTGTTGCGGCCGTTTTGCCGAATGTCTTAAACTAGCAGGCTTGCGACATTTGTGTTTTAAGCAAGGTATACGTATACTAATGCTTATTTATCGTTATTTTGATTGAACAAAGCATTATAGAGGTTCTCCATTAATCACCTAGGTATTTTTCCCCGTTCACCTCCTTTCATGAGACCGACACGTCATAAATTGCAAAGCCGCCTGAGTTGACGTCACAAATCTTCACTCACTCCCGTAGCAAATCATATGTGACATCATTGTGACATCATTTATGGACAACCCCATATCACTCACTTGTGTACTTGATATTGACGATTTGACAACAAAGGATAACCAAAATGTGTCTGGCAGGTGGAGACTTGGGATCGACCATAGTGACAACACGCACTTAAGGGGTGGACGGGCTCATTGTTTTAGATGATGTTTTACGAGGGAAGCTGGTGGATAATACATTTGGTCTCTTTGTATATGTAAATGATGACAAACATTTAATGTTGTCAAAATTATGGTTAGAGATCTTAGATAAGGCAGAGTGAAGCGTAATTTTTTACATTATGACTTGTTGTGACATTGACGACAAACATTGAAAGGTTGAGGGGAGTGCAAATCGAAAGTTTGAGGGGGGGGGGTGCAAATGGAAATCTCGAGGGGGGTGGGGGTGCAAATTGAAAGTTTGAGGGGGGTGCAAATCGAAATCTCGAGGGGGGGGGTGCAAATCGAAAAGTTTGTCCCGGGAAGGGTCGCTACGCCTCTGAGTAAGAAAAAACGTGATTTAATACATGGATACAAGTTGCATCTCACAATGCTTCTAGAATTAATAAAGTTGTTTGTTAGGAAATTCACATTTTAAAAAATGCTTTGTAATACGGACTATACAACAAGACGATCATATTTAAATACATTTTCATATGAATAGAAATGAAAGGGAAGCTACTCTCAATAACATTTTCTTAAGATGGCTGCTGTTTTTAATAGCAAATTTACTATCTCGAACAGGGTTGATAAAAATTAATTTCAGGATATTTAAATTGATTTAACCATCAATGGTGATCTATTATTCAATTATTTATAATATTTTATTAAAATATACGAAAATATACTCATATTTAATGACATATTCATTAATTCACTCTCTCCCACATTACTAGTTTTGGCCGAATTTACGACGCTAAACTAAGATTTTACCATGTTTGTTTTGATTGAATTTTTTAAAATACAATATTATATGCTTGAAACAAAAAGCTTTCTTATTTTTTTTTATTACACATGAGCAATAGTGTAATGTAGGCATAACACCGTGTTTACCCTTGCGACATGTATACTATACATGTCTCGAAAAAAACAACAGAGCAAGTATAATATTATAAGCTACACATGTTCCGTGGGGGAAACTTGTTTTCAAATAACATTACCTTTTTGCCAGTTTTTAAAAAAAGATATTTATAGTATACACGTCATAAGTGTAAACACAGTGTAGGGGAGACTGCTCAAACTTCGACCGATTCGTTTTCGTCCGGTCCGTAGGTTCGCTTCTCTTCGTTATAACTCGTAAGCTAATCAACATAGCGGTTTCATTTTTTCACTATTAAAAACGTTATCATTTGCTGATTGGTTCAGTATAAATAGTTAACCAATCACAAGGGAGAATATAAATGCTATATGCAAGGCTAGACACTGACCCCACTTTGTTCTGTTTGGTTTTAACTTCGACCGGGTTGCTCTAACTTCAACCAGCGGCTTGCTCTAACTTCGACCGCTATAAGCCTATATATAAATTATTGTTTTATTCATATGGGAAGAGGCTTAAAATTGTAAATAGATTAGGGCATTATAATAAACAATATGCAGATCTATGTTATGGTACAAATGATATTTAATTTGTAGAAAATAGAGACGCAATAATGATATTTAAACCAGCTGGAGATGGGACAGAAAGGGCAGGATGGGGACATGGATCGTTAGGTCCTTCAATAATTATGTCATCTTGTGTTGTTTTCAGTTATATTTAAGTATAATGAAAAAGAAATGCTCAGCTGATTAAATTATTTAATAAAACTATAGATAAACGTGATAGTACATGCAAAGTTATGTTTTAGGGTCAAGTTTTTCAGTCGGTCGAAGTTAGGACCATGCCAATTTCAAGTGGTTTTAACTTCGACCGATTTGTTTTTCAATATTATTTTTTACATTTTTGTTTAAATTAAAAAAATAAAAATACACACATATAGGACTGCCTTTTTTACAAACGCTTTTTTAATTTTTAAAATTTTATTGTATGAATTAATTGTAATTTGAGCATTGTGAAGCACGACACCCCTAAGACAGCAAAATCTCAATTCGTGATTTTCACGTGATAAAATTCACTGACGAGTTGTGCCTTATATTTGCCGATCAGAAGCGCAGAAACGGTTAAAAATAGACATGACCTTAAAAAAAGAAAATCCCCCACAATTCAAATATGTTACTAAATATATAATTTATTTTGTCCAATGGCAATTATTAAATTTTTAATAATTTTTTTTCTGACCATACTAAGAAATCGGTCGAAGTTAGAACCCGGTCGAAGTTAGAGCAGTCTCCCCTAAGTGGGTTAATTATGGAAAACAAACAAAACAAGACATAAATTGGGATCTTTTAATTTAAAAAATGATTCAGTAATTTAGCAAACTATTTTATGATTAAGTACTTAAGGGTTTTAGAAATGAAAGGAATGTACTGGTAAAGGAAGCATGTCACTAAAACAGCAGTCCTATATAATCTTAAAAAAAAATTATACTCAAATTCATAAACAACAAATATATTTTAAAAACTAGCATTTATTTATTAAAGGACTACATTTCAAAATGGGTATTGTCTACATCATTAAAAATATAGATTATGGAGCACAGTGCTTTGTTCAAGTATTTGCATTCATGTTTGTGTTTTCTCAAACATCCATATTGACATATAAACATTTAATTTGATATTTTATATATTCCCAAACCCCAGTCAGCGCAGGATACATGCTACTTAATTAGCACAAAAGTCACGGCCCTTTACAGATAAGTTTGTCTGAAATCTTAGTACAAGGTCTGGCCAGTATGGCTAGTGTAGAACAACTGCGTGAAACAAAAACTCAACAAAGGTTATGTGTTGACAGTTAAGATGAATGTATGCAGACTGCATTTGATAAAGAGCATCCATTTATCTTTTGACATAATTTGTAATAATACATTACTAATTTAGAAATCTTCACAAAAACAAATCTTTTTAACTATACTATCATTTAGAATAAAATAATGTCATAAATCCAATCCCAAAAATGGTATTGTATTCAATTAAATTAATAAAATATTAAAATATTGATAATTAACATAGCTCATTTAAAAAAAATTACAACCCTGAATAGCTAATATGAATACCAGTATTCTTGATCACAATATTTGACATGTAGGCCAATGTGCTCATGAAAATGAATCTGGAAAATTGTATACTCTTGGCATTGCATGCTTTTGAAAAATTGAGTACACATAATCTGTAAGGTAACAAATTACAGGTTAGAAAACAATAATCACATAGATCTGAGTTATAAATGTGAGATCAGTTCTGGAAAACACAGATAAAAAATAAATCATGCCATCTTTTGAAAACACTTTATTGAAAAAATTCAATGTAATTAAAAAAAAAACAACAACCAAAAACCAACATCTAATCAATCTCTATGATACTAGTTTTAAATGGTAATTTAAAAACAACTGTCTAATTTTTAAAAATAATTGCAACTGTTCCTGAAAATTTTATTTGCGAAAAAACCCATTACTAATTGTATGATTTGTAAAGTAAGATGATGATAGAAAACTAGCATCTTTAAAAAAACATTTTACAGTTGGATATCATCTATCTGGTAACCACTAGCTGAAACAAATGTAATTTGAAAGGCATAGGTGGTGAATATATGATATGTTATACTGATTATGCATTTTTAAGTAGAGCTATGACTTTGAACTGATGAAATTAGCGCATTATAAGAAATTATATTATCACATGTTTAGAAAAATAATACACAAAACTTCCTCATAAAATGGAAAGCATAGAAAGGAAAAAATCCCCACTATCATAGATGGCTAATAACTGTGCCCTAAGTATATAACAACACAACCACAAATATTTTTAAAATGTACACAGTGGTATTATCAAATAGTCTACACTTAAATTCAAACACAAAGTAAACATCAGAATCATAATTCCTAAACATAAATAAAGTAAACATTAACATTTTTGCCATTATAAATTCAAAAAGAAAATTTGAAAACACTTTATGTGGGTCACTTACTAGTGACAGAACAAGTAGGCTATGTCATATAGTTAACACCTTGCCCAACTGTCCATGAATTACAATTTAATTTATTTGTGCCTTCTTTTCATAAATTAGAAAAGCTATATATGTACAGTAGTATTACATGGTTTATTATTTGATATGTATATTAGGTTAAACGCATAAGCAATCACACATAATCCGAATTCCATGATGCTGCATTCTCAAATCCATTTTTACCATTACGGTAGTCATGGAATGCTTGTTGAATTTCCTCTTGGGTAGTCATGACAAATGGGCCTATAGAAACAAATTTTCTATGTAAACGTGATTAAATAAAGAGTTATGATAAATAGTAATATTAGTTTTAAGAATAATATAAACATAAATGTACTTTGGTATACGGGGACAAAAAAAGTAAAATTATTCAGTATTTTAAAAATACTTGCTTTGACATAAGAACACTAAAAAGGAACTTAAAATTTCAGGGTTTATTTTTTGTAGAAGTATTGTTTTATTTTGCACGTTAAGTTTTAATAGTTAAACCTCAAATTAAATTTTGAAATAAAAATAATTCATTATTTATTATTTTATGTATTCATTTACCATGTTGCACAACTGGCTCGCCAATGGGTTGACCTGAAATTATCACAAAGTGGCACGCTTCTTTTCCCTGAGAGATAAAAAATTGTGCATTTTAAATACTGGTCTTTTAACGATAAATGTACCTAGATGAAACAAACAAAACTGATGAAACAGGGTTAACTGGTTTTAGTAATATAAAAAATTAATTTATTACAATCCAAAAAAAAAACAACAAAAAAACTAGTTGTTAAATATAATCCTTGTTTGTGGCTTATAAGATAATAGTTAAAGTGTTGTTTTCATAAAGTTAGGTATGACTATTTATTACAAGGCAAAAAAACCTATCGTTTATCAAAACATTTTACAAACTAAGAGAGTTTTTTTTAATATATATAAATATTGTCAACATCCATGAAAATATTTGTCAACTGTTTTAATAGATAACTTAAAATGGAATTAAACAATTTTTAATGTATATAAATATTGTCAACATCCATGAAAATATTTGTCAACTGTTTCAATTGATAACTTAAAATGGAATTAAACAAGTTTTTGGTCTTTAAATAAATTGGATTTAAAATATAAAGTGTACAAACCTTATTTATTGCATGAATGGAATCACCATCTTTATTGAATGTGGTGGTGTGGTGAGCTTTGCACAATTTTTCTTTACCTTCTGGACCTACAAGAAATAAAAAGTAAAATCTTATCTAAAGCCGTGTCTGTTTGAAAGATCAAGAATCAAACAATATATAAAACAACAATAAGACCAGGAATAATGTACACCAGTGAAAACTGGACACTTACAAAAAAACAGAAAACACAGAGGGAGAATAGAGAAAAGTAATAAAGAAGGAAGACAGCGATGGTTAGGTTATCTAACGAGAATACAGAACAACTGGGGAGTGAAAGTGTTATATAACTAAAACCAAAAAGTGAAAAAAAGACCAAAAGGCAGGCAAAGGCGGAGGTATTTGATGATGTTCTGGTAGATTAGAACTACTTCAGCTAGAGATCCAGATGAGGAAAAAAGAAAATGATGAACAAGCCTTAGTGGAAAATGGTGGCAAATCAGCCCAAACCCTTTTACAGAATGTAAAGCCAAAAAGATGGAGGATATGTTTATTTTTAATCTACACACTTTCCCCTATGGGAAACTATGAAACTTTACAAAGATGGATACAGAAAGGCTATGACTACATTTACCTTAAATAAAATACTTTGTTTCTTTGAACTAAAAGAATCCAATGCTTACCAAACCAAGCTTCTCCTGACAGAATGTAAACAAAGGTATTCCATTCTTTAGGCACAGGTTGATTTAACTCAGAACCAGGAGACATGTGAAAGTCTAAGTAGTATGTTGGTGTCCTAGTATAGACAGGTGACTAAAAACACAGAAAAGAAAATAATTTTTTTAACATAGTACGCTAAAAAACACACTAATTTATTTTAAAAATTTAGTCAGAGGGTTCAAATGAATTTAACAAAGATATTCATAACTTTAGTAAATACTAAACAAAATAGTATACACTTTCTCTGCTATGAGTTATTCTAAAATAAAAAAAAAATCTTACTTTAATCCCGAAGGCTTCTCCAGCAATAACTTTTACTTTGACTCCATTTTTCTCTCCCTTTGGTATATCTTTGTCTTTAAGCTCCTGATAAGCTGGTTCAACCATTTTGTCAGATTTTTTCAGATTTACCCACAGTTGTAGGCCCTGAGCAACTTCCTTGTCCCCGGGCATTTCACAGTGAACTATTCCTCTGCCTGCAGTCATCCACTAAATGTAGGAGAATTACAAAATCATTTAACTTTGTTTAGAAGTATAGTTTCCTATAAGGTCGGATGGTCAGCAAATGAAGTAGAGTTTTTCTGAGCTTGGCATATGAAGGAATTGTGTGGTCAGCATTATGCCCAGCTGCTTTTATCTTCACAGATTTGAGTCAGTTACCCTTCAGAGCTGAATAGTCTTGGGGTCATTATACTAATTTGGGTTAGCATTCAATTAGTAATTAATTGGCTACTGTTACGTAAACAATATAATTATCACCTAGGTCTAAACAAGTTTCTCAAAAAAACTGGATTACAGTTTCAGTTCTAAGACTGATTGTTTTCATTGAAACCAATTTTATATCCAAAACTGAAGAATTTTAAAAAACTGATATTTACATCTTATGCCTACAGTAATTTTTAATAACAGCCATGTAAAATGAAACAGGCAATTTTACCTGTAGGTCTCCAGCTTGTATTTTGCCTTTGTGGCCAAGGAAGTCTTGATGATTGGTTTCACCCTTTAACATATAAGTTACCTGAAAAAAAAACAGTGTGCATGTTAAGTTTATATTCCTTACAGAGTTATGGGCCTTATGATACCATCTTCTAAATTTAGAAAACAATTATTAGGGCCTTTAGATTGTTTTCATAGAACAGAATACATTTTTTAAGGAATTTTGTAATCATCTCAAATTTATAATCTAAAAGTATCAGAATACACTAATTAAAATTTATAATAGTTGGTGTAAGATTCTCATTTGTTACTTTTATTACAAATACTATACTGCTGTGTGTACAAATCAAGTTGTGAGATAAAAACTAAGTGGCATAGAAAAAAAATAGAGAGGTTTGTAAAATACTATCAACAGTGAAAAAAATGGTTAAGGCTTATCAACAAACACAAGTAAATGTTGTTAAACTTACTGTTTCAAACCCTCTGTGAGGGTGGTCTGGAAAGCCAGCTGGGTATTTACCACTAAATTCATCAAGCATCAGGAAAGGATCGAAGTTGCGAAGCTGAAAATAAGTATTATGAGTAAAGTTTGGATGTTAGAATTATGTATGTGTAAAGGTATTTTTTCTATCATTAAACGAAGAAAATGTAGCTGTTACCTCTGAACGTCCAATGCTTCGTCTAACTCTAGCCCCTACACCTTCATCTTGCTCTTTACTTTCAAAACTTAAATTCACAGTGCGAGACATTGTAATTACTTTGTTAGAAACTGAAAATTTTAGAGAAAAACAGTCATTTTTGCAGCATAGAATTTTTAAATTGACAGTCAAAATTCAGTGCTATGCAATGAGATAAGGCAAGGCATTCGGCTCATTTTCAAGTTTCAGTTTAGTTTATTTAATAAACCTTCAATAAACTTTAATTTAGAGAATTTAGACTTGAGTTTAGTCTTTTAACTAATTTTTAATACTTAATAACAATAGTTCATACTTTATTCTTTGCTCACAGCACAGTCAAGATAGACTCATTCATTAGTCAGACATTCAAAGAATTTTACTAATTGAAATAACGCAGTGCGAAGTTAAATATTTTTTTAGGCCTACTACTTTTATAATTTATATCTAATCTAGAGTCTACTCACAGCTTTTTAGATCTGGGCACGATGAAATTGAGTGTACAGCGGCTGAATGGTAAGCAAACGGTGAAAGAGGTACTTCGAGTGCTTGTGAAGAAGTCAAACAACAACTTGCTAAGCCACCGAAATGCAACAGTTTCGTTAACAAAGAATGAATTTTGTGAGGTCTCATGAGATCGGCTTCGGTATTTATACTGCAAAAATAATGTACGCCGATAAAGTAAAATCGTATTTTGAATTTCCAAAACAATGCCTTAAAAACGCCAGGATTTTGCTTAGTAATGGTTGTTTACAAGCAAAGAGATGATAAAGCACTTCTAAAAATAACTCGTGAGGGAGGGAACAAAAAAGTTTAATCAAGTTATCTACCCTGCAAACCTAGTTAAACAACACAAAAATGTTATTATAATTTGTTATTGTAATTTATTTAAAAAAAAAAACTTTTGCATTTTAACTTTAAGTAGGCCTAGAGATCTGGGCATAGTCTAGATCTAAACATTGCTATGTTTTCAAAGGAAAAAAGGTAGATCTGGGTATAATAAAAAAATAAAAATAATTAGGCCTAAATATAACTGAAAGACTTTTATTTTTAAGTAATTAATATTGTACGATTTTTTAAAAGCTGATTTTGCAAAGCTTATATTTAACGAAGCCAATTTTCCATCAGCCTGGTTGGTAAGAAGTTACGACGGTGAACTATTGCATGATCACGGACGGTTGGTTTGAGAGATAGGCCTACCACGGAAGTTATCGCGAGCAATCGATCGGGTTTAATTTTAAAGCATACATTATTTAAAAAAAAATATATATATTAAAAACCTTTATCAAAATAAGCTTTTAAATGCACTCAAAGTTAGTATAAAACAAAAATTGCTTTCTTTAAGCATTGGTCGCTCATGAAATCCCCTACATATTGGGCCACCAATGTTTTTATACTTTATTAAAGAAAGCAAATGATATATTTTCTTATTTTCAGTGCATTTAAAAACGTATTGTTATCAACGCGAAGAGGTGCATGGAAGAAACTCTGTCTACCACAAGTTCTATAAAAACATTAACTTGAATTTATAATTTTTGTTTATCCTGAAAGAAGAGGTCCATCAATACATTAGCCTGTGACAATGTGGTTCACGGAATTTTGCATCAAATAATTATTTAAAAAAAACAAAAACAAACTACAACCGTAGTACGACTGGATACACATATAATTTTTTGTCACATCCCCAAAATAATCAACATAAAACCAGCAGAGTATGGACATCAGTGATTAATTTAATTAAAACTTTTCATGTAATTAAAACATACAGAAACACACAAATAAAACATGATGTTGCCTAGCAACCTGGTGTGACTTCTAACCCCATCTGGGGTGTCAACTTGCCCCAATAACAATATTTTACATATTTTTTTCATAAATTTTTATTAAAAAGTGACAAAAGAAAAATGCTGGTATGTATATAATGTAGCCAATAGTTAGGGCTATATGTAGGCCAAAATAGAAAAAATACTTTCATAAAATATGTATTTCGTAAAAAATAAAAAATAAATTTGAAACCCCACTTTGAAAACTCGAATTTGAATTGCTTTTAAATTGACGAAGAACAAAATGGGCCAGTCGCTTCATTTTAGCTTTAAAAGTTTACTTTTATGTAAGCATCTTAGCGTTTTGAATTTTAGTTATCTGATCAAAAGCCACTTGTGTCTACTTGTCCCTGTGACTTTTAGCCCCATCTTCCCCTACTCCCTATTTCACATACTGGGCGTATTTACTGTCCGTCACATGTTAATGATATGTTAAGGTCAAGTACTATTACTAAACAAGAAGTTTTGTCCAGGCGATACTGGTTGGGCAGCTATACTAATACTATAGTCGCTTAATCTACATATATAAATCTCTATGTGGGGACCATGCGGGACACAACCACCACCACCACCACAACGTAAGCGCGCCTTGCCACCCCCGCCCTTCTTCTCTTGGCATATCGCCACCACCCCACCCCCACTAATCTAGTGAGCTGTGTTCACGCCAAATGTTTACAATCATAGAGTCGGGTCGAATTAGTGACGGTTATTAGGGGCAAATAATTTAGTTTTTAAACGATTTGAAACGTAGGGAAGGTAACTAAGAGGAGGCTGCGTTCACGAGGGGGGGGGGGGCGTGAAGGGTTATAGTCCTTCACGAGCTAGATTGTGATTTTAAAGCAAATATTTTCAGTCGCGGCATTGGTAGTGTCGAATTCACAAATTATGAATTACTGAAAAGTAGAAAATAAACAACTAAATAGCGGCGTATGCTACGCCGCGGGTCGGCTCGTAAATAGTAATACAGTATACACATAAGCTACAGAATCATAACTCTTCCAAAATAAAAAGGGAGAAAAAAACTAGAGTAAAGAACATTATATCGATTACTTCCCTTAGAATAAAAAACCGGTTGTTAAAAAATACTTAAATGACAAGTTAAATTTTTCTCTGTTTGTTATTTACTTTTGCTGATGCAGGCTTTGTTATATACGTACGATATGAAAAAGCTAGTTGTATTCACTGTATGGAGTAATATAGCCAGCAGAACACTTTACTTCCACCCTCCTTCTCCCCCCTACCCCCAAGTTTGCATTTGTATACAGATATAGTCCATGACAATCATTGCACGTAACTATGTCTTAAATGCATATCTTGACTGGAAACTAGTGCACATATTCTGTAATCCGTTACCCACATATCTTTTTATTTGTGAGAATTTAAAAATGTTATCTAACGCACAGTGTTTTTCGGTGCAGTTTTAATGTTTAATAAGGTATAATGTGCACGATTAGTATATTCTATATATTTGGTAAACACCCTTAGTTTTAGTTACCTGGTTCAATTACGTATAGTCCCACATCCACTACATATTTTCAAATAAGCATTCAATTTTCATCAACTGTTAATTAAGTTGAGATAGGTTTTTTTTTTCTTTACAAGATATTTATTTACATTTTACATTAATTTAAAGTTATATCAAATATAAATTGCAATTATTTACGTAGACAGCTAATGTTAAGTTTGATCCAATAAACTTTACTTCCATTAGCTGAATTTCGCAACAATAAACCAATGCAATGAATGAAATCTAATGTTGCAAGATAGAATTTTAAAATTCACTAATTCATTGAATAAAATATTTATGCTACAATATACAATTGGAAAATTTGTCAAAATTTGTGATATTTTCAAATTTTACAGCTGTGGAAATTTTCATTTTAAACATTATTAGTATCTTAAGATAGTTAAATTTAGTACAGATTTTTAAAATTGTATTTTTTATATCTTAATTAAAAAAGATTACTTCTGTCAATTACATACTACTGCAGAGGCGTAGCAAAAGGGGGGGGGGGGGACACGATATATGTCCCCGGGCGCCGACCTTAGGGGGCGCCAAAATGGGTTGGAAAAATAAATTGAAATCTTGAGGGGGGGGGGTGGTTGCAAATCGAAAGTTAGTCCCCGGGCGCCGGGAAGGGTCGCTACGCCTCTGTACAATTGTGTTAATGATGTGGCAAAATGTGAAGATGCCGATGTTGTTGTTTTTTGTGTAACAAAGCCTTAATTTTTTATAATGGACAGGTAATTTTAAAATCTGGAGGTTTCTATTCTGTATTAAAAATCAGTCTTCTTTCTGTTTGCCAGGTAAGTTTTTACATTAGCATTACTTTCAACTTTCTTAACTAATCCATCCACTAACGGATGTTTGGAAGTGCTGAGGACTCCTTTGTCTATCGTCACAGAGATTATATCATAGATGAAGAAGTCTGCAAGTGTTAACGTTGCACCAACAAAATATCCGGTTCCAGATTCTTTCAAAAAATTTTCAAACAAGTCTAAGTACTTGGGCACCTCTACTTCCTTGAGCTCTTTCTCAAGCTCACTCTTTTTAGCTTCATCTTTGTGAAACAAAGCTGTCATTGCTACTATTTGATAGTCAACTCCCAGCTGAACTACTTGATCCACTTTTAACGCATCAAGATTTCTTTTAGGATAAAACCCTGCTTCCTTGGCAATGTAAGCTGCTATTGCAAGGCTCTGACCAAACATTTTGCCATCTATATTTAGTACTGGTAGTTGCCCACAAGGCATGTTTGACTTCTCGGCGGACCATGTCTG
This sequence comes from Physella acuta, assembly GCF_028476545.2. Lineage (NCBI taxonomy): Eukaryota > Metazoa > Mollusca > Gastropoda > Physidae > Physella > Physella acuta. The sequence goes on along the minus strand of NW_026732068.1, from coordinate 71,506 downwards.
GAAAGTGTATCTGATGTCCTCGTACTTGACGTCTGCTGCTGCCAGAATTTTAACCGTGTCACCTCAGCACGACCTCTGCCATCGAAGTAGATAAGCTTGATGTTTTCTAAGAGTCCTTTTAATTTTTATCAACCCTGTTATAGATATTAAAAACACCAGACATTTTAAGAAAATATTATTTACGTTTTTTTTTTTATTTTTTATATTGTTGTTTTGTAAAATGATTGCTGTCAAGAAAATATTATTTACGTTGATATAAGTAATGCTTACTGGGCCTCAAGAATGTTAAATGAATAAATTTTCCCCATAATCTAAACAGAAAGAAACAAAAAACATGAATATTTATAGTGTTTGTGTTTGAATACATCTGTTATAATAAAATGGGAAAACTGAGATTTACTTACAAATCTACCTTTGACTTTATGTTATAAAAATTATTTTTTTTTGTTGGAATGATTTGTTATTCGTAAAATAAAATGAAAACGTTTTCCGGCGTGCAGATTTTGTAGGTTTTAGCTAAAATTATCTCCCATTTAAATCCTCATTACTACTTCCCTTTGATTATGTCTTCTTCAGTAACCCAGGCTTTTTTTTTTTTGTCCAATTTTTTTTTTTACCGCCACTTTGCAAGAGCTCACCCTTGACAAGACTCACGTCTGCCCAGCTCCATCTTCATATCCTGTTTGTAACGGATTTTAACAGGCCACCGCCTTCCGTTTTAAATTTGTTTGTTTTAATTGCGATGGACGTTTGTAATCTAATCGCTTACCCCCTTTCCTTCCTAACCCCCCTACCGCCTACCTAACTCAACCACCTACACCCCCTATCCCTTCCCACCCACGGACTGAGTGCAAGGGTGCTCACACACGCACATACACATACACACGCTCATATGCACGCACACACAAATGCCAAAAGCCAAACAGCTGCGCCTTCGGCTACCAGAACAACAATAAACGAAACCATTATACCTAAACCCTAACCTGCACATCCGCTCGCGGTGCGAGTGGTGATGTCACCCCACCCCCACCCCACCCTCTCCACATGTTACCCGTGTAATTTCCTAACTCTACAGAAACTCTTTTTTTTCTAGTTCAAAATCTCGGTCAGATGTTTTCTCCAAAAAAAAAAAAAAAAGGTTTCTTTATTTCTCTCCCCTTTTAAATTTCCCCACTCTTTATATATTTATCCCCCTTTACTCAATAGGTTAAAAAGCCTTTGACTGTCTTCGTCAATATAGAGTGGAGAAAACAAAAACTAACTGGTAGGCCCAGTGGTCTCTAATTTCGCTTTTATTTGCTCCTTTTTATTTAGAAAAATGTTAATAACTCACCTTACATTTCACGCTTATTAATGCCAAATTTAATATTTGGTAAAGAAATAATGAAAGAAATAGTAAAATTAAGTAATCGAGAATTATTTGTTAAGCCTTTTTTTTTTTTTACAACATTGAAACGATATGAACGTTTTTGATATATACGCACACGCCCGCACGCACACACACATATACACACGCACTCACATACATACGTACATTTACACTATGAAGAAGCGTGCTAAATAACCATAATTTAATCGTACAGAATAAATTCAACTTAAATAATAAATTCTAACCAAAAGTATTAATTCGCACAATTCGCTTGAACAGCTTTATTTAATTAAGTCAACTTGAGTGGCCAGGGAAAGTAAAACAACGAAAGCCACAATATTGTTTTACGTGATAAAATAAACATATATTCAATTTTGGTTGAACAATAAGCAATCTGGCAACTTTTCGAGGCTATTCTTGACTTAAATTTGCACACTATAACTTTTTTTCACCAGTCGGGTCATATTTCTGTTTATTCATTAACGTCTTCATCCCAAGCATGAGTTGCTTATCCGTAGTGTTGTTTTTGGTAATTCTAGTGTGTAGGTCAAGGATTCTCCCAAAAGGTAGCTCTGCTGGTAGCACCGCGGTAGCCCTACTGGCAGCACTGTACTGTAGCCTTGGGGCTTCACGCTGAACTAAAGGTGTCGATTACACAAGGATTCTTCTTAATGCATAATTTTTTAGCTGGGGATGTTAGGAATTTGTGAAGTTTGATGTATATGTGAGTTTTTCTCAGCATATTTTTTTTAGCTGGGGATGTTAGGAATTTGTGAAGTTTGATGTATATGTGAGTTTTTCTCAGCATATTTTTTTTTAGCTGGGGATGTTAGGAATTTGTGAAGTTTGATGTATATGTGAATTTTTCTCAGCATATTTTTTTTTAGCTGGGGATGTTAGGAATTTGTGAAGTTTGATGTATATGTGAGTTTTTCTCAAACACAGCATTATAAGTAGGGGCTATATTCCACATTAAAAAAAAAAATTATTTTTAAGATTTGCCCTCCTATGAGTCGAAATGTTGTAAGTGCCGTAAATTAATATGAGTAATCTTGAAGAGTTAAATTCTCTAAAACTACTTTAAAATATTTATTGTGTCATATTTTCACCAGATGTCCACATCAGCGATGATATCCACATTAACTGTGATGTTCACATCCCCGTTGATGTCCACATCCCCGTTGATGTCTACATCAACGTTGATGTCAACATCACTACTGACGTAATAAAAACGTTCAAACTAAAGCAAGTCGGTATTAAAATGGAGCACCTGAAGATTATCTGAGAGTTTCACTTTAAATCATTGATATTTTATCCGATCTTTAACGATTCGTGAATATATTCTTTATAATTCTACTTCAAACACAGCAAACTTTACATCTGTTTCGTTTTATAATCTTTAAAAAAAATTTGCTTGAAAAATCAAATTCAAAAGATATTTTAGTATTACGAAATACATGGCAGTTGATAATTCAAATACCGTCACGCTAAAAATATGCGTTATATTGACAAACCTTTGATGTCATACTATCTAAACCTTTATGTAAGCTTCAATGTTTGAAAAAAAGATCCAATAGACATTCGGTGGATGGTTGCACATGCGCAGTAATGCAGCGTTCTATGGTTGCCTATGAACACTGTCTGCATGACTTTTAAAACGAGTTTTTTTTTTTAATTCAGTAAATATTACGAACCGTTTCTATTCTTAGACTGGATAAATATGTCCAGAATGGTAGAGGAATAATGTTTAAATTTAGATCTAGTTAGATAAACAAGCTAAGCTGGTTTGACAAGATAGAGAAATTAAAAAAAAAATTATGATAATGCTCTTAATATATAATAACACTATTATTCTTTCGTTAAAATACACCGTATACACATTGGTTAATAGAATTTCTCCGATGAAAGTAAAATTAGGGGTTCGGGGATCAACAAAGACAAAATTTAGAGGAAATGATAGACATTCCATCGCTTTCAGTCTACTTGAAGCATCACCACTATCTAAGCCAGTGGTCGACATATTCTTGTTACGTAATGTTGTTACAATCAGGTGACAGAAACTAGATGATATAAAAGCAGGTGATAAAGAACCAGGTGATGTAGAACCAGATGTTGTATAAACAGGTGTTATAGAAAAATGTGACGTTGTACCAGGTGATATAGAACCAGGTGATATAGAACCAGGTGATATAGAACCAGGTGATATAGAACCAGGTGATATAGAACCAGGTGATATAGAACCAGGTGATATAGAACCAGGTGATATAGAACCAGGTGATATAGAACCAGGTGAAATAGAACCAGGTGATATAGAACCAGGCGATATTGAACCAGTTGATATAGAACCAGGTGTTATAGAACCAGGTGATATAGAACCAGGTGATATAGAACCAGGTGATATAGAACCAGGTGATATAGAACCAGGTGATACAGAACCAGGTGACATAGAACCAGGTGATATAGAACCAGGTGTTATAGAACCAGGTGACATAGAACTAGGTAATATAGAACCATGTGATATAGAACAATGTGACTTAGTACCAGGTAATATAGAACCAGGTGATATAGAACCAGGTGATATTTGACTAGGTATTCAATTCAGTTATTACGACACATTATATGTAAAACCCTGTTTCCATTAATTAAGTTTTAGCGTCCATCCATCCACTTTCCCTCTTTTTCTAAATTTTCAGACATGGCTACCTAACAACACCCTAGCACTGTCGATCACATTCGCCCATACATACATACATACATACATACAGATCTACCTCCAAAAGATCTGGGTTAGTTTGACATGGGAGAGAACTCTGGCCCAGTATGGCAGCCATGTGTCAATAAAGAGAATTACGTCCCCTATGTTGTGATCGCGCGGCCACTTTTTATGCTAATGTATGCAGCACACGTGTCCCGTGAATCGGGTTACCTACACATGTCGCCGTCTCTTTACAAACCAGCCAGACAAGGCGGGCTGCTAAACAAATAGAGGGTTACCTCCCTTAGGCCTAGCGTTCAGCTAAAAATAATTATTTATTGCCTTAATTTGATTTAAATGAATAAACGAATTCAATGAAATAATAGCAAATGAAAGTTTCAGAAGCACAGCGGGTGTATAATATAGTAACAGATGGCAATTTTTATTTTTTCCAATATTATTATTATTAGGATCTAAGTCTTTGTTTGGAAAGCTTAATTTAAAAATACGTTTAAATAAAGCTGGCACGAAAATGTACTCTGGTTTATAGATTTATCGTGGAAGATTTAAGAGATAATAATTCTCAAACGATCACCCCTTCCTCCCAACACCCACGCCCCTGCTAATCCTTTTGGGCGTGTCCTCATATTACTCTAGTTTAGCGTTTGAACATTTTTTATAGTTACAGTTCAGGTCCATACGGACCTAAAATTATAAATGAAGTGTTATATTAATGATAGCCAGTTCATACAGAGTTTCTTCCAGCCCCCCCCCCCCCCCGAAGAAAGTCTACCGCCTCCCCCCCCCCCCCCCGAACGAGATGGAATGTATATAGTAAACATATTCTTTTACAATTGTCCGCTCCCCCCCCCCCCCGAAAATATCAAGTGCCCCCCCCCCCCCCCCCCGGAGAAAAAAAGTCTGGAAGAAACACTGGATTCATAGCCAGTTCTACTCTGAACAAGAAGGATTATACGATTAATAGCTGGTACTAAAGTCATAATTGAAGGATTACATTAATCATAGTCAGTTCTACTCATACATACAGGATTATATGAATGGTAGCTGGTACTGGAAGTGTGCAAGTAGGTCTACTTAACTGATCCCAGTCATAAATATAGGTCTTTGTTATAGATAGCGGCATGCAGTTAAATACAGGCCCACGGTATAGACAAATATGAAGAACAATAAATCTGTTTTCACTGTACGCTCGAGTTACCGTTCTTTGATGAGACACTCGTAGAAAAATAAACTACGGTCGAGGCGAGGCAAACATTTGTAAACTGTTTCATGAATAATGAGCTGGTTTATGTAAATATGTTGGGAAATGTGCATGGGGTGGGGGGGGGGGCAGGGGTGGTGTTATGATGTATGTTTTAGTAGGTATTGAATTGAGTGCAGGTTGGTGCGGAGAACATAGTGAACATATAGGTATGATGATGGGGTACGAAAGATAGTGACGTTGTAGGGTAGAGAGTTGGTTGCTATGAGTTTATGTGTGAGCAGTAGAATCCTTAGCGTCGGTGTGAAAGGACGTGTGCTGGTTGGCATTGCTCAAGTCGAGAGATAGGTTCTAGGAAGATAGATATATGTAGATACAGGAATAAAAGATTCGTACAAGGAGTACTTAGTTCCTCTTATTTCTAAACGTCGTTGATCTGTCTGAACGTAATACAGCCTTAGTGGTTCTCAAGGTTTAATACCCTCTCCCTGGTATTGGAGAGGAGTTAAATGGTAGTTGGCTGAGTCAAGTAAATCAAACCCTCTCACTGCGCAACCATAACCGTAACAGGTGGGGCTGATTCTGATTAAATGGGGCGACAACTGTTTTTTTTTTATTAAAGGACACTGTATTGGAATAAGGACATATGACAAAGGAAAAAGCACATCTGTGACAATCCATTGAACGTTTAGATTCCCTGAACGTAGTTAGGAGTACAGCACTAGTTCAGAAACTTGGGTAAACAGGTCAGATCAAACATTATCCCTGTAAACTTTATTCATCACCCCCCTCCCCCCTTAACGCCGAGTAAAGTCAGGTACCCATTAGAGCTGGATAGACTCATGACGTCCTATACTAAAATCTGAATGGGTTCATGACGTCATATACTAGATCCTGGCTGGACTCATGACGTCCTGTACTATATCCTGATTGGAGTCATGACGTCATATAATAGATCCTGATTGGAGTCATGACGTCCTATACTAGATCCTGTATCGACTCATGACGTCCTATACCAGAGTGTATGGACTCATGACGTCCTAAACTAGATCCTGTATCGACTCATGACGTCCTATACTAGATCCTAATTCCTAATTGACGTCCCCTATCCTATACTAGAGCCCGTAAATTAAACTAAAGACTCTATATCTAGTAACCAACCACGTATATTTAGATAATATTTAGTGTAGCATGATGGTACAGGGTTGGGGGTCATAGGTAGTTGCCACCGGCAACAAAGAAACAATAGTTCAAAGGATTTCACCGGGTCTAAGTAAAACAACACGGACCTGCACATTTTGTACCATGTAACAATGGCTTTAAACCACACCATAAGACCATCGTCACAACTAGGTAAATGGGTACACTACAGGTAGACAGATCCTGTCCAACACCTGGTCCGTCTAGTTTATTAAACTCAGACTTTATCTTTGTTGCTGTAAAAGTATGGAATGAGAAACAATTAAAATTACAATATTTGTTTCGTTTTTTTTTAATTAAGACAAAACATGCCTTCTTTTTATTTTTTATTTTTTTTTAAAGCGAGTTAAAATAATAAACTTAGATGACATAAGGGTTACCCACACTGGTAAGAATTTTGGCTCCGAGTGTTAAACTATTTGGCACCTCAGCCTCTTGGAGCAAACTTTGTGTTGTCTCCCATTAGCCAACTGCAAGTTGTATGAAATAGATTAGCAGTACACACTAGGATTGTCGGGATTACCCTGGGGTGTGTGGGGAAAATATTTGAAATACTTTCGTTAAGACACTGTCACTTCTTAGAACCTGTTGTGTTTATGGTTTGTTATCATAGGCATGACAATGCGGTATTGTATTGATGTTTTGTTTTTATGTCAGTGCTATATTAAAGGCAGCTAGACTGCTAAGCCGAGAGTCTCGAGTTCGAATCCGGGTTTAAATAAGTAGAACGTCCCTGAGTCCACCTAGCTCTGATGGGTACCTTACTCATGTTAGGGAAATAAAGGCGACTGGGCATAGTGCTGACCACACTATCCCTTCATATGCCGAGGTTTCAGAAGTATATGAACTCTACTTTACCTGTCCCATGTGTCTTGGGCACGAACGGGAGATGATGATGATGATGTTTAAGGCAAAAGTGAGGGTCAGATTATCAATACTAGTATACACATGGTATTGGTCGGTATTGAGCACTCAATGAGGACTAATTTTTTTTTTTAAATTAATAAATCATAGATCTGTATTCAGAATGTGTTTCTGTGTGTGTCGCTGTGTTCTTGTGTATATGTGTTTTTGTGTAGGCTATATGTGTGTTTGTGTCACTTTGTGTTTATGTGTGTCTTTGTGTTTCTATGTGTCTGTACGGCCCCATATTTTTCCTTATGTGTGCTTGTGTATCTGTTTGCCTGTATGTGTAAGTGTCTCTGTGCACGTCTGTGTCTATGTGTGTCTGTGTATGTGTTTTTGTAAGGGCGTATACGTGTATTAAGAATGATACAGCACATATTTTAGTGTTTTCCCAAAAAAAAAAAAAGAATTTTTTTTGAAATCTGATCCTCAATTTAGGAATTTCCCCAATTTTTTTTTTTTAAAACTAGCCACTAGCCAGATGTTATGTCGTATACAGATAGCAGGATCAATGAACGTGACCGACTTCCTTATCTTAAATTCCTTGTTATTTATTTTATGAATGAAACTTTGACACTAAAACCATAGTCGGAGAAAAAAATACAACGACACGTCTTTATTTAGCTCTGACTTACCTCCCCTCCACCTCTTCCTTATTCAAACCCAAAGCAAACAGCACAAGAGTAGCGCGCCTTTGTTGTTCAAGTGGTTTCCCAGGGCCTCCGGTGGGGATTTCCAGTTTTTTCATTCATTCATAACACGCATATCATTACCCGACGTGGCAAAATGGACAGGAACCAATCGTGCTGGGGCATGAGGCCCCGGGCGGGGCAAGGGGCAACTACTCCGCTTAAATCTAATCTTTTTTTTTCTTCTTCTGAAAATGTGTTCCATTTTTTTTTCAATTTTGAATGAGGAACAACGTAGAATGCAGTTGGTTCTGATAATATCACAGCAAAAGAGAAATAAATTGGTGGTTTAGATATTTTTAAAGAATAATATATGATTGAGTCTTTATTAATATAATCTTATTTATTAATATAATCTTATTTATTAATATGATCTTAATATAATCTTAACAATAATATATTTTGTAAGTGTCATATATTTGCATATATGAATATATATATATATATATATATATATATATATATATATATATATATATATATATATATATATATATATATATATATATATATATATATATATATATATATATATATATATATATATATGTATATATATATATATATTAAATATATGGTTGAGAGAATGAGTTCCATATACTACCTGTGTGTAACCCTTGACCCTTTGTATAATGGAAAGGTGGGGTGGGGAAAAGAAGGTGAAATACAGGTTGCTATGGGACATGGCTAACATTGATCACTTCTTTTTTTGTTCAAAGGGGACAAAAACAAAATAAATAAATACGTTAAGCGAGTGCCCTACAAAAGATTGAATAAAACCATTTTTGTTGCATCAGGATGCGGCTAATACGGTACACGTTTATCGCCTTCCGATAGCAGGAAGTGCTTCGCGGAAACAATCGCCCGCTCTCTTATCGCGAGAAGTATTTTTAAAAAAGATTAAATTCTGATCAATGTTTTTTATCGATTATTTTCTGCTGCGGTTCACGTGGTTCACAATATCACGTAAAAAAAAATGTGAACCCAAACGACGCAGTAATTTTATTTTTTTTGTTCATAGTTGGGTCAACCAGTGCGATATTCGTGCCCGCCTACTAATTTAGCGTGGGCGTGGAAGGTGTTATTAGAAGCTTGACAATGACGACATGTGGGCACCAGAGCAGATAAACGTGGAGGCACAGAGTCGCGGGGGTCTTAAAGACAAGATTTGAACGGGCGCCAGTCGGGGCTACGCTCTGTTTGGCTCCACTCTTGAACTGGGCTGAGGGGGGGGGGGGGTTAAGACTAAAAAATTTTTTTTTGCCCGGCCGAGTAACGCAGACTGAGGGTTAAATTTAAATAGTAACATGGGACTCTGGGGTTAGGGTTGGAGAGGTTGTGGGGTTGGCTGACCGGGATGCAACTAGAGGCAGAGTGTAGGGACCAGAGTTTCTTTCTGGCATGACTTCGGTGGCAGGGGAGGGGGGTGGGGTGGGGAGGGGAGGACGACAACGATGACAGTGCCCCCCCCCCCTAAAACACGTCTACCTTCCAAACGAAATTGAATATATATAGAATATATAGATCTATGCTTTAATCAGTGTACAGCACGACCCCCTCCCCCGAAATGTTCAAGTGGCCCCCCCCCCTTCCTTCAGGAACAAAAGTCTGAAGGAAACACTTATGTCTTATGACTGCGTGTAAGATTAGATTTTAGGAGGTGGGGGTCGGTTTATTGTTCGGAAAATCGTTAACTGACAACCTATTGATTTTATAAACAATGACATTTTAAATAGTTATTGTCATGCGCTAATCATTGAGGCCAAGGAAACTAATGTCAACCAATGTTCCTGACATGATCAGCCTGGTAATGCTTTAAGGTGAAGGTTGGATTTGAAGAGTTCCCGCAACTAGCTTTCTGGAGCTCGGTGTTCTAATATGTGTGAGACGGGCTACATGGGGAGCAGGTGTTCAACTTTAGGTAAATATATTTAAGGAGCATGTATTACTGATGTAAGCCAGTGGTGTATTACTGAAGTAAAGAATCCTCTTTAGACCTAGCGTAACCATTTAGTAGATGAAGTAGAGTTCATACGTTTCTTGACCTCGGCATATGAAGAGTGTGATCAGCACTATGCCCAGCCGCCTTTACTTTCCCTAACGTGAGTTAGGTATTAATCAGAGCTTCGTGGACACGGGGACGTTCTACTGACTTGAACCCGGATTCGAACTCGTGACGCACGGCTTAGCAGCCTTAGGCCACGTCGTTCTATATTACTGAAGTAAGCCAGCGTGCATTACTACAGTAAGCTTCACCGCAGTAAGCCAGTGGTGTACAGCTGAAGTAAGTCAGTGACGTATTATTGCAGTAAGCTCTGAACTAGGCATATGCCAGTAAACCTCACCTGAACTGATCAATGCTATCCATGATGTTAGCTCCTTTATAGAAATAGCTGCCATTGTCAGTAGTTAAGCCAATTTAACAGCTAAGTCACGGTGTTCTAAATGTTTTAGGTGTGGAGTTGGGTGGGTGGGTGGGGGTCGGTTTAGGGTTTCTTCCACGTTTGAACATCGACGTATGACGTGTTTCTATTTTTGGGGTGTAATCACGTGACATACAGCGACACCACGCAATCGTAAATAAAAGAGTTGACGCCCTTGTCAATCACATTCGAGAAAAACACGAAGAAAGGGAGAAAACTTTTAGACGTGTGTCTATTAATATCCGATGTCATTGAGACCTGTTCTACATGCTTTAAGTAGTGTATGTGTGTCTGGGTGTGTGTGTGTGTGATTGTGGGGTGGAGTGGGGTATTAAATTGGTCCTTTAGTTATCTGTGCTGTAAACCGATTTTATGTCTTTGGGGTATTAGGTTCTGTGTACATTTTTAGATCGGGTGATACCGTGTGTTAATTTAATGGGCGATTAAAGCTTTAGTAGGTTTTAGTGACGTCAGAGTAACCATTACTCTGATATGTTCAGTTGGTATGTGACGTCATAGCAGAACATAATAGATAGGGTGATTTTTGTCTTCGGTAGTTGATGTCGTATCTATAAATAAACATCAGTCCAGATATAGGGTGATTTTGTCTTCGGTAACGGATGTCGTATCTGTAAACAAACATCAGACTAGAATGAAATATTAGAAAGTAGGTGTGGCTGAATGAATTTACACCCTGGGACACCCTAGGATATGCCCAAAATAACTAAGTAGGTGCTGGGGGAAAAACTCGTAGGGAAGAAGGGAAAGGAGTAAGGATGTCATGGAAGAGATCTTTTGAGATGGAGATTAGAGAGTCTGGATTGCAGTGTTTCTTCCAGACTTTTTTCTCCGGGGGGGGGGGGGGGCTTGAAATTTTCGGGGGGGGGGGGGGCGGTAGACTTTCTTCGGTAGAATTTCATTTCTTTCGGGGGGGGGGGGGGGCGGTAAAAAAAAATTCCGAGGGGGGGGGGGGCTTCGCCCTTCCGAAGAGATGCCTGGAAGAAACTCTGCTGGATTGATATGGTCTGAGTTGAAGAGAATATCCATTACAGATGTCCATGTGTCAATTAGGTATTTTGTTGTCTGTAAAATGGGGGTTGAGAAGGAAATTAAAAGAAACGCTAGGTAGAGTCGCTTTTCTTAGATTTTTTTTTCAGGCATCTCTTCAACTACACCCCTCCCGGAGCACGTCCACCGCCACCACAGTCAAAAAGCCAACCCCCCCCCCCCCCCCGAAAATATGTCTAAAAGAAACACTGTTCTCTGGGGGTAGTTAATTGATTGGACACTGTTGTCCAGAAATAAACGCGTCTATTGTTGTAACACGCGATTGATGGTGTTCGACTTTCGCCCCCCCCCCTCTTCCCTTATGGTCACACGTCGTCACAAAAAAATGTAGACCCTTCTCCTTCTATAAAACAGCCCTATATCCTTTTAACAACAGTTAACCCGAGAAGTCGTACAACAGTACTGGTAGAATTAACATGACAATGCTAGCTCATTTTCCCCCTTTCCTAATCAAGCTTTCTAAAATCGAAAAAAAAAGAAGAGACAATTAAACTAAAATAAAAGCAATAAAATGGTTGGATTCCGTCTTTCTAAGATTATTGCGTACCCGCTTCAACCTACATCTGCCTTAAATAATAAATTAAGAAGCTGCAGCTCGCGCGTCTACTTGGACTAAGATTGTTCTCTAACGGTGGGGAGTTACACACGCAAGGGAGATAATGCTGATTTTTAAAAGAACTGAAGCGTAACTGTGAGTGCGAGTTATTTTTTTTAAATAAGTGCTGCATTATGGTATCTTTTCTATAAGCGCATTGCAGTTTTGGGGGGTAGCGTGGTCGAGTCGGTATAGCTAACGGTTGCTAACCGAAAAATCACGAGTTCGAACACTAATGAGGCTCGACAGCAATTCTTGCAGTTTGTTCTTGCAATGGAAGAAAATCCAAAAACAAAAGTAGGCTGAAAGCAGAGTCAACAGCCTATATGACGCATAACAAATTGACACGTAATACTTCATTATGTTAGAGGGAATCCCTGCCCATTGATGTTACGGGTCGCTTGCACTAAAAAATGTATATTTTGTTTTTTAAAAAAAAACATACACATTTTTGCACATGCAAAATTTTCGTGATAATTGTTTGTATTAAACTCCATATTTAATGTATTGAGAAACGCATGCATAAAAAAAATAGACGAATAGAAATGCCGAACTTCAAAATATGTAATGACTAAATTTAAAATAAAGAAAGAAATAGCTGTGCTCTGTGTTGAAATCTACTTCATCTATTTAAAAAAAAAAAACCCTCATTAGATTTTTTTTAAAAACATGTTGAATACGAATGTTTTACAGATTTTAAATTTAACAACATACAAGCTTCAACCAAACTACATTAGCTTTATCACTTTTGCTCCACAGAGAAAAAAAAACGAAAACAAATTAATTACAAAAACACGACCAGAAAAATATACCAAGCACTCGGATCCATGAAAACACAGCACTGAAAGGTTCCCCAATGAAATGACATACGTCATAAAACTAAGGAACAAAGACTTCAATAAAATGGCTTGAAGGAATACACGGCAGGGGGCGCTGATGCGAGACGACGGATACATAAAATCCTTGGCTTCAAATGCATTCCAGCTTTGATCTTTGCGTCATTTTTCGTTTGCGTATTTCTCGCATTACGGCCGTGTTGCGTTTGGCCAACCAGTTCTACTGTAGATACGGTCACCAATACATTTGGCCAACTAGTTCTGCTGTAGCGATGGCCAGCAATACTTTTGGCCAACCAGCTCTGCTGTAGCGATGGCCACCAATACTTTTGGCCAAGCAGTTACGCTGTATGTATAGCCAGAAATAAATTTGGCCAACCTCCTCTGCTGTAGTTATGGCCAACGGTGAATATAATTTAAACAGGGCGATCATTTTATAATTCTTCATCGACCCAAGTCACTTCTTAAATTATGTATCTTAAAAAACCAACTGTTTATGCGAAAAATTGATTACCTAGCATTTGATAAATATATATATTTCCTTAACTCTTCTGCATGTAAGTTCGATAAACAGTGTAATAATATTTGTATCAACCCCGAGAATATTTATTTTATTTCCGCATAACATATGTTCAGATGATGACAATAACTTGTATAGCAGTGTAGCAGTATCAATCGCTTTTAAAGCCAATGAAACGTCTCAAAATTTTTGTTAAACTATGTGTCATTCAGACAAATATCTCAACGTTTTGGTACACATTGATTATGAGTTGGCCCATGTGAGGTCGATATCATAGGAAATAGAATACGGGTCTCGATAGATGAGGCTCGACAGCTGGGGAAGGCAACTCTTCTAGGAGAGACAACTCCAAAATAAAACAACTGCTGCCTTGTAGTTTGTTCTTGGTTGGACAAACTATGGAAGCTAATCCAGAAAGAAAAGCAGTCTTAAATCGGTGTCAATGGCCTCAATAGCGCTTAATCAGTTGACACGTATCCTTAATTGTGTTTGAGGAAATCGTCCCCAACAGTAGAACTAAGAACGAAGAAGAAGAAGATGGTTCTAGTGAAAGGGTACAGTGCTTAGCTGATGTTGAAGGTCTACTAGATAGCAATTTCTTATGTACTATGTGTTGTGTATGTAGCAGCACTTTGGTATGTGTTGTGTATGTATATGTGGGTAAGTGAGTTTCGGCGGAGTTTTGATCATACAATGTGTGTGTGTGGAGGGGGGGGGGGACTGGGTTTAAGCAAAGGGGATGGGAAGTCGACTTAAAACTGTTTTTAAATATGTACATGTGTGTGTAGGTGTATGCATGTGTGTGTTGGCGTAAGACCGTGAAATGAGGTGGGAGGAGGGGGTAAAGAGACGACAAAATCGTGAGTCCGTCCATGATACAAAAAAAAAAAAAAAAAACGTGAACGTACACATATCCCATAATTTCTCTCACGTCCCCCCAGACGTACCATTCTCCGTGTGTGACAGCCGATTCAAAAGATCACATCCCCCTATCCATCATCGACTTAATTTCCACTAAGCGGTTTAGATCCTTACCTTTTGGTTACCTCACGATCTAGACGAGAGAAAACCCTACGCCGAAAAAAAAAGTCCCTTAGGGCAAATGAATGTAACGAGCGGATGTATACCAACTTCTTACCCCCATAAGGAGAAACACTTTATCTACAATATCATTTCAATCATTGGGGGGGGGGGGGGTATTTTTTTTTTAATTGTATAGAAAATCATGAGCTAGGGTCACACTAATTCTATGTCAGTCACGTTTATTTGTCACGGTTTAGAGGCGTTCAACTATTTGCACTGCGACCGAGAGACAATCACCCTCGGGATTTTAAAGACCCACCCTCGGGCACCATCTTTGTTTAAAATTTTGCGTTTGATAGTTTCTCACGAGAAGGTGTAACTCCCAGAGTTAATGTAAAGTTAATTACTGCCTCGTAGTGTGCAGGATAAACCAGTTTGTCGTGTACATTTTGCTCTTCTTGAAACTAAATAATCTTTGTTGCTGTTGCTTATTGCTGCTAATTGTTGTTTTTTAAAGTGTGTATTGTTAATTAGACAAAACGTATTAGTGGTTCATTTAAAATTGTGTGTATGTTTTAAATTTTCGTTTTTGTGGTAGTGATTCTTCTTCGTCGTTCTTAGTATTTTTTTTTATAATATTGAAGGGATCTTGCAACAAGTTTAATCTTGTAGATAAACTGGTTGGTCGACTCCAGATTTTAAAGTTTTCAATCCATCGATCATGTGATACCCACCTGGTTAAATTATTATTTTTTTTTACTGTAAAATTAGTTTAGTGTAGTTATTATATATTTTCCATCTGTACGAGGTTTTTCTTTAAGAAAGAAAAAACAAGGCAGAAACATTGGGATAAAAGTGTTCGAGGATTAGAAATAAATAGGCCGCGTCATGCTGATCGGTAATAAATTGAACGGGGGTTAAGTTTGACAGAGCTCCTGGTACGGTGACCGCCGTCATACATCACACGTCGCTCTCGGCTCTTTTCGGCAAACTGCCGTGTTTCGGTGACATGCTGGATGACGTCAGTCATACGGAGTCGCCTGAACACAATGAGGAAGAGGGATCAGATATAAGATGGGGTGGGGTGGGGGGGGGGGGTGAGTGATGGGGAGGATTCAAGGGTGACCTATATAGTTGTATTTGTGTTCAATATTTTGTGGGGGTGAGTTAAGGTTTCTGCGTGTGAGTCTTTTATGCCCTAATGTGCAACTGACTTGTCCACATGTGTAACTGACTTGTCCGCCCTTGTTTAGCTGACTTGTCCCCCGGTGTATAGCTGACTTATCCCCCCCCCCCCCCACATGCGTGTAGCTGACTTTTACCCCCCCCCCCCTATGTGTGTAGCTGCCTTGTCCCAATGTGTAATTGACTTGTCCTAATGTGTAGTTGACTTGTCCCAATGTATAGTTGACTCCCCCCCCCCCTGTGTAGCTGACTTGTCCCAATGTGTAGATGACTTCTCCCAATGTGTAGATGAGTTCTCCCAACATGTAGTTGACTTGTCCCCTCCCCCCTGTGTGTAGCTGACTAGTCCCCCCACCCTGTGTGTAGCTGACTTGTCCCAACATGTAGTTGACTTGTCCCAATGTGTAGTTGACTTGTCCCAATGTGTAGTTGACTTGTCCCAATGTGTAGTTGACTTGTCCCAATGTGTAGTTGACTTGTTCAATGTGTAGTTGACTTGTCCCCATATGTAGCTAACATATACGCCCCTGTGTTACTGACAAACACTTCTGTGTGGTCCGACTAATCCGCCTGATGTTGTTGATTTCGCCTATAACTGGGTTAAAGAGCACTGTAAGCCAAGCAGATCAGCCGAGCGTGGTAATTTATTTATAGACAGATAGCTTACAGAACTAATACTGCCTTAAGCAGCTTCAGAACTGGTTTTAAACCTATAACAAATCTTATAACTTGGGATAAAAATAGTTTCTATTCTGTAGTCTACACTCGATTATCTTCATTCTATTCATAGATTCACTGGCGTATTTATCAACCGAACATTTAATTTTTTATCAAGACACGTTTATTTTTTCTTTCTAAAAATTGTATGTAAGATGAACATCTTTAACTTCAGCACATCTGTACAACAGAAACTGGTTTATTTACATTTTCGGGAATTGTTACAAGGTTCCAAGTTGCCTTAGCTTGCTCCTAAACTTATCAAAACATTCTGGTAATGAGGGTTGTGTCTGAGTTAGTTTAGGACTAGGTTTATGTTCGTGATACAAAATTATGCGATAGAGCCCCACAGTTCTAAAACTTATATTCTGTGATGTATCTGCACACAGAGCTATAAGCCCTATTTCTATACTGTGTGCCAAGACAGATTTTTGAAACTATATTTTGTAATTTGTGTTAAGGCTGAGTTTTGAAACTATAGTTTGTGATGTGTCTTTAGACAGAGTTTTGAAAATAAATTTTGTAATGTGTCTTAAGACAACGCTAAAACTATACTTTGTAATGGGTCTTAACACAGAATTCTGCAACTATATTTTGTACTGTGTCTGGGGTTAAGGTCAAGTTCTGAATCACAGATGATGTTGATGAGGTGTCAATGACAAAAACAACGACACAACAAGCCATCGGTCAGAGTTGTACCAAGATGACGTCTTGGCTTCAAGCGAAACGACAAAATGTCACAGGGGCAATAAACACGGTGTTCGTTAGAGTTAGCTTCCTTGTTGTGTAGTCCACGTCTATGTAATCAAATGTAATGGGTTTGGACTTAGTGAATTGTTTACATGTTTGCTTGAACTCTAATTGAACAGTACACTTGTACATTGTTGCCTTATATTTAAAGTACACTTATAGATTGTTGCCTTATATTTTAAGTACACTTGTAGATTGTTGCCTTATATTTAAAGTAAACTTGTAGATTGTTGCCTTATATTTAAAGTACACTTGTGGATTGTTGCTTTATATTTAAAGTACACTTTTAGATTGTTGCCTTATATTTAAAGTATACTTTTAGATTGTTGCCTTATATTTAAAGTACACTTTTAGATTGTTGCCTTATATTTAAAGTACACTTGTAGATTGTTGCCTTATATTTAAAGTACACTTGATGATTATTGCCTTATAAAGTACACGTGTAGATTGTTGCCTTATATTTAAAGTACACTTGTAGATTGTTGCCTTAAAGTACACTTGTAGATTGTTGCCTTATAAAGTACACTTGTATATTGTTGCCTTATATTTAAAGTACACTTTTAGATTGTTGCCGGGGGTCGGCGTGGTCGAGTCGGTAAAGCTCATGGCTGCTAAAAAGTCTCGAGTTCGAACCCTCGGGCAAATGAGGCTCGTTAGCTGGGGACAGCCACTCTTCTAGGAGAGACAACTCCAAAATTAAACAACTGCTGCCTTGTAGTTTGTTCTTGGTTGGACAAAGGCTATGGAAGCAAATCCAAAAAGAAAAGCAGGCTGAAATCGGAGTCAATGGCCTCAATGGCGCATAACCAGTTGACACGTAACGCTTAATTGTGTTGGAGGCGTGGTCGAGTCGGCAACATGCTCATGGTTGATAAATTCGAACAAAGTCTCGAGTTCAAACGCACTGGCAGATAAATCTCGATCCCCTTCAACACTAATAATTAAGAACGAAGAAGAAGAAGAAGAAGATTGTTGCCTTATATTTAAAGTACACTTGTAGATTGTTGCCTTATATTTAAAGTACACTTGTAGATTGTTGCCTTATATTTAAAGTACACTTGTAGATTGTTGCCTTAAAGTACACTTGTAGATTGTTGCCTTATATTTATATTTAAAGTCAAATTAGATGCAGCTGCTAATGAGATCACACTGAATGACGAATGTGAAGTCACTCTATGAGATCACACTAAATTAGGACTGTGATGTCATTCAATGACATCACACAAAATGAGGAATGTGACGTCACTCTATGAGATCACCTTGATGGAGGAATATGACGTCACTCTATGAGATCATACTGAATGTGCCCCAGAACCCAATACATCCAATAAAAAACCAACACC
Source organism: Physella acuta (assembly GCF_028476545.2). Taxonomy (NCBI): domain Eukaryota; kingdom Metazoa; phylum Mollusca; class Gastropoda; family Physidae; genus Physella; species Physella acuta. The sequence goes on along the minus strand of NW_026732068.1, from coordinate 52,965 downwards.
TTTCTAAACTCGGACATTTCCTTCAATAGAGGACTTTTCTGATGGTTTGATCGCCACCTCCAACGAAAGACATCAAATGTTTTTAGAAACATACCTCAATAAAAGGTGTTGGTACGCTTCAAACCCTCTGGCTACACCTCCATTAAAATTGTAACATCCCTAAAATCGTAGACTGATGTGTAAGCTACGTGAAAGTCACATGACCAACTGCTGGGAACACCAATGGCCAAAACAGTATGAGGGTTATAATAAAATTTAGCCATCAACGATGAGTCCACTTAAAATATGGCCAACCGTCTTCACTTTCCGGAATACTGAGTACCTGTTACTGCTGAAAAGACTCACGGATCAATTGAGGGCTGGCTCAAAAAACACAAGTGTCGTGTTGAAAAACCATGCCCTCCCCCCCCCCCCACTTGATATTTTCTCATTAACTTAAACAACTCAGACGTTTCGTTCGGCTGCTAGCTCGGTCTTGTGACCGTAGAGCGTTTCGGAGTCCACCCAGCTCTGATGACCTGGCTTGCATTGATGAGGCGGCTGGACATAGTGCAGACCACACTATCCCTTAATGTTCCGAGCTCAAAAAACACGAACTCTACTTCAACTGCTCAATGGATCGCTAGAGGCACTTAACTAACATTACTCAGAGAAACTACACACATATGGTGAAAAATAAACCAACAAAGGAGATGAGACTATGAAATATTAAATAAACATTTTATTGCTTAAGTTTCAATAAAAATGGCATTCAAACAAAATGTTTACACAAAAAACATGAGATTTGCATAAACGGTTAAAATTTGTGACTTTTTTTGCAATATACTTATTAAAAAATGTCTAAGCATAAAATACATAGTAAAAAACATGACAACGTGAAGATTGTAAAAATATGACCATAGATATTGCTTGGAAAATAAAAGCAATCCATGATATGGAGCAAAAGCTGGTGTAGACGGTAGAAGTTGATTTGCTTGCATGTGGTAAGAATGTTGCTATAGCAACAAGCTTTGTTGTGGTTTAGATTTTTTAAAAATAAACAGGATTTTTTTTTTACAAAACAATACTAGGATTTAAAACAGCTGATTTTTTAATTAGTTTAATTAAGATGTTAATTTACTATTTATTAATAAATTAAGTCAGCCATGTTGGATTATAATATAATTTTCAGATTGGTGTGTGGAGTTACTGGGCAATAAAATTAATTAATTAATTAATTACAAAAGCTTTGAGATCTTTTGTTTCACATATAAAATGCACTGTGAGGTTGTTTTTTTAATTCGTACAATGAATTCCACACTCGTGTCTTGCAATACTTCCATATCTCGCAACCAATCAGATTCATTTACAAACATTAAGCACTAGTAGTCGACTACTACTAAATTAACTTTTGGTTTCAATGTTAAAAAACAACATGCATTAACATTTAAATTGAAAATAAAAATTACTTGAGAATGTACAGGACATTTTTTGAACTAATATATTTTCAAGAGGACTACGACCAACTTGCGAATGTACTAGAGGTTGAGAACAGGAGAGATAAGGACACACACAGAAACCTAAGCAAAGTTCCAATTACAACTGGGACACATATGAACCACATTTGTATCATAAAATAAAAATTAAGTAGAACAATTAAATGAAGTAATTAAAATAATGTACATTTAGACTAGAAAGACCAGGTTTTTCAACAAGTCAAAGTTCAATCATTAACATGCACAGGTATATTTTCAAAACAAAAACAAGCAACTTTCATTATTTCTTGTTTAAAAAAAAATCTATAAAAAAATTATATCACACTTGGAAGGCTCTACTAATTCTTTCAAACAATGACACTAAAATACGACAATCAAGCTACTTGCATGCTTAATTACTAATCTCACAATGTTTTTCATCAGTGGGGCCAAAAAACCGTTTGAACTGAACAGAAACGGTTTGAACCCTCACTTAATAATGTTAGTCTATGACTGGTGTCAAGGTTGAAGTCAGGAGACATTCGTAAATATCTGTGGATTTTAAAAATACGTAGTTCAGTCTTGGTGGACAGTATTGGCCAGATTGACGTTTTCATTCCATGCAGGTTTGACATGAATTCAGTCGAGAAATCTGGCCACTTGATTATCTGAGCTGACCAGGTTTTTTTTTTAAATTAAAAAACTGGCCAGTGGCGTGCCAGATAGTCCACCAGGGTGGTGTATTTTTATTATTTTTGTTTCCCATCCAGGAGAGTTCATTTTCCTTTGGGTTCGTGACGCTTCATGTGCAGAGCCAGATGGTCCGACCTGGCGAAGCTTCTGTCACAGACTTTACACCGGAAAGGCTTGGCACCAGTGTGCTTACGTATGTGGCGGGTCAGTTCGTCAGAACGGGCGAACCTCCAGCCACAGGTCTGAAAATGGCACTGGTAAGGCTTCTCGCCCGTGTGGATTCTCTGGTGGGCCTTGAGGTGGGAGCTCTTCGTGTAAGCTTTTCTACAACCTGGGAAGGGGAAGAAAAAAAAACAGTAAATTAATTGCTAGTTTATGTAACGAGGTGAATTAATTTTAATGTTACATCACTATACTAATAATATTTTGGTTATGTTTTGAAATCAACGAAGCAGTTCAATTTATTCCCTTATGTTACCGTAGACATACCCACGCTACATCAACTCTCTACGAAAGAAACAACAACACAAAATGTTTACTTAATCATTATGCCTAAAAAGAATCTTTTTTTAAAAAGTTTTATTAGTGTTATCTAATTCTCCCTCCCTCCCTCCTTCCCGACCCCCCCCCCCCACCCAAATCATAATTTTGCTGAGTAATCGTCAACTATTATTAGAAATACTCCGCCGTCTGCAACAGTTTGTGTGATTAATCATCACATGTTTTTTTTTCTTCAATGTAAATTTATTGCAAGCTAAATCGATCAAGTGTCACCCGATACGAAGTTTCTAAACTTTCGAGAAAGTTCTATCTATTTATAACCCTTACTAACGATGTCAGTAGAACGTGAAGAAAAAAAAAGGCACATGACAATCGATGCGTTATCTAGCACAAGTGACCTAGTAAGCTTTTAACTGGGCTATTTTTATCACTACTGTCGAAATTCGGCACGGGTTTATTTTTAGGGTCGTGGCGGCTTCCTTCTAATCTTGAGGTGACGTCATAGTAAAAAGTAGTTCGCGTTCGATTGGGTAGCAGAAAATTACTTAAACGTGTGGTAGGGGGTGGAATGGGTGGGGGCAATAGTGTCATAGTACACGGGTAATTGTATCTTAAGAGTGGGGCGGTGATTAAAGTGTCGTGTCGTAGTTTAGCACCATAAAATAAGAGTCGTGTAGGAGATGGTAACTTACCAGGAAAAGAGCAGTAGTGAATTCTTCTTTTCTCAAGTTCCGGGTTGTTCTTCCTGTTGTATTTGATGGTTGAGCACCCGGGGTGGGTGACGGGTTGCTTTCTCGGACGGTCGCTCTTGGTCGAGCTGGGTGCCATGGTGACAGTGGCGGGTAGGGAAGAGGGGGCCGGGCTTAGGACTGAGCGGGGGATCTGTGAGATGCCTGGGTAGGGTGGGGGTGGGGTTCGTCTGACGCCGCCTTCGTTGTTAGGACTGGCGGGCTGGGAGTTGGGTGGGGTGGGGTAGAGGCATGGAACGACATGAGGGGAGGGGGATGTTGAGGTGGCGGATTTGAAATGTGGGTTTGGCGGTAAGAATCCAGAGTTCATTGCCCCTTGGTTGACCACAACGCCGCCGCTGGAACTGTGAGAATGTCGGACAACCGACTGGCTGAAAGTCGTTTTGGGTAAAGGGGATGTGAAGAGAGAGTTGGCTATACTGACGTCTGTGGACATGTTCGTGTACGAGCTGGACGAAGGTTGGGACGTGTACAGGAAGTGGTCGGCGCTGTTGGGTCGCGAGACCATGTGGTTGTGGCGGGGGTGGTTGGGCCCGTACTGGCACGAGGGTTTCTCCTCGCTGTCCATCGGCTCGGCCTTGACGGTAAATCCGTTGCTGGCGTCGCACGGCATGTGGTTGTCCACCATGTTCATGCTGGCCGTCAGGTCCTCCCACAGCGTGTCCGACTGCAGGGCGGCCGTCTGCGCCGACGTGCTGCCCACAAGGTCATTCTGGACGCTGACCAAGGTCAGGTCATTGCTGGAGGACATGTCAAACATGGTCGAGTCAATATCAAACACTTCCGGGGTCTCGAATGTCTCCATCGCCTTGGACACCATGTCAACTGGTTCCGGTTTGATCCAAAGTTTATCCACCGGAACTGACGTTCTGGGATCGGTGGAGGTCTCGAAAAATTCCTCCACTAGTGAAGAGCTCGTCCTTCGTGATGAGTCGTCTCCGAATAGCGCTTGCTTCTCGAAAGAGCTCAGCATTCTGTTCAGAGGTTTGGATGTAGTTTGGGGCGCGGTGAAGAAACCTTTGTTGGCTAGGAAATTTGGCGTCTTGGAAGGATCCCCAAAGAACTCGTCGATTACGGAGGCGCTTTCTCTCCTGGCTTTCTTCAGATGCGCTGGGGTCTGTGGCATCTCTGATAGGTATTTATCTAGCACGTCAACCTATTCAACAGAAAAGAAAAATAAATTTATTTTCAAGCCTTTGGGCTAATTAATTAAAACAGGAGGGATATATACTTAAACAATTACTGACGTAGAACGGATACAAAATTGAAGGGAAAAAAATCGAGACTGCACCGGCAGACACCGAATCACAGTTTGCGAGTTAAGCCTGGCTTGGGGCCCTTATGTAAAGTTTTACCTGTGGCGGGGGGGGGGGGGGGGGGGGGGGGAGGGTCCTGTGAAGCAGACGAGAGAGTCGTCGGGTCGTGTATTTGTCGTTTGATTAATTACACCACGTGAGTGACCGCAGACCTAGTTTGATAGCGTGGGCAACATTTAAGAAAACAAGAATCGTCGCCCCTGTTTGAACAACAAAATGGATCGCTATCCGGATATAATTACCAGTACAACAAAAAGAACCGATACACCGTATGCTGCTTACAGTGCACCGCTAGAGATTTCAGCAATATAAGAAAGAAAACTAGGACACAGCAAGATTAATCTCTTGCACAACAAGTTGAAATTTTATAATGCTATATGACGTCAGGACTTTACAGAAATACTCACATTAAACAAACAACCCGGCTTCTACTTAAACTGTGTGTCACAATATAAAATAGCAGCTTTAGAACATACTTTAACACATAAATATCCCAGCTCTATCATTATAAGCATGATGAAACGCCGGTTTGAAAGTTTACCATGTTCTGGGGTCTTGGACGCGCGAGAGGATGATGAAAGACCGAGGTTACTCACAAGTAGGCATCCCCACTCCCCCTCTACGGTAATCACGTGACATTTTCTCGCTAGTTACAGGGATAATTTGCTCGTAACTAGACGAGGTGTGACAGCAACTGTTGTATCAGTCATTTCGTAAGTCACGCTCCCCCCCCCTCCTAATGTGAATTTCGCGGGCCAACCCTGTAGTGGGGGTTTGAGTCAACTCAAATTTAAACAAGAAAAAAATTACACCCCCCCCCCCCACTCTATGTTGTTGGCCAGTAGTCAGCAGAATGTTATCTATGACAAACGCAACAAGTCCTAACATCATTGTATAGTTTAACGAGAAAGACATGTATTAAAACGAACTGTGATATTTTCAAGAAATGTCAGCAAGTCCGGTTTTAAAAATGAAAGTGAAAGTAGCCCCGTGTTCATTCATGTTTTAAACCATCGCCAAGTCACTCAATTGCATATTATTTCATCGTTTTCTATTTATAAACACGGGTAAATAAGTATAAATTCATCCCCACCGTTTTCTTTACTTAAGTCGATACGTTTAAGTTCAGGTGACTTGGGTTTATAGCTACCACTTTCAACTTCAATTCTATGTCTTACACTAAAACGGCATTCTGCCAAGTCATTCGTACACATATCACACACAACCCTACCCCTACCCCAAAGTCAAACACATTACACCAGACACTAGCAGGGCGCCATAAACCATTCAGTCAAGAAGGGGAAAAAAAAACGTGTGGGCGTACACACGTTAAATATCGTCTGAATCGGATTTCATTTCCGTGCATGACGAAAATTCATTCATAAAAAGTCGGGTATGCGCGTCACTGTAGCCCGTATCGTTATCGTACCCACGGCCTAGAAACACGACACCAACGTCGACGACACGGACATGCGCGCAACACATTCTAAACCGTCAAATATATCCCGCTGTCTTGACCCCCCCCCCCCCCCAATAATTACACGCAGGTACTTCCGGTTGTCTTTTTCTAAGAAGATGGTGTAGGTGGGCCTAAGAATGATGAACTACCCACTCCATGGCGGAAGTTAACACACACAAAATGATGTAAGGACAATACACCCATTACAGGTATAGAGGTCTAAATATGATTTCGAAATTTAAGACATAAAATTATAATTATATATAAAGATATAAAATATATTGTTTACAGATAGAGTAATATCTTCGGGCAATACATAGTTGACATTGCGCAGCGCATTCCTAAAGTATGCGCAAGATTTTTTTTTACCGCGCAGCACACACTCCCACGCAGATTGTTGTTTTTCTCAGAGAGAGGTTTTCATTGGTTTCCAACAGCGAAGAAAAAAAAAAATAACCACCCACATTAGCAAGCCACTGTGAGCATGAATGAAGAGATAGGTGGCGAGAAAAGCACCCCGGTGCTCACGTGAGAACGAGGTCAGCCGGTGTAAAGTTTTCGTAATACCCGTGTAAAAATACAACGGTGTGTGAAAAATAAATTATCTATAAATTAGTTTTAAAAGCTGTAGTTTCCACGTGATTTGTAATCCGATGCAACAACTTAATGAACAATAAGAAGTCCGGTTAACATAATCACAAGTCAAAACGCAAAAAAAAAAAAAATTAAATACATTTTTTTTTTTTTTGTAATCACCGCGAATAAATAAAACTATATAGATCTATAGCTTATAAACAATTACTGTCAATAATAAAAATAAACTTACTAAATGCACAAGTTTGAAAATACAAAAGAAAAATAGTCCTTGATTAATTTAATGTCAATACACTTTATGTTAACAGCAACTATCCGTGCGGAGAGGGGCGGGAGGAAAAAAGCGCGGAGCAGACTTGTTTTCGACACCGGTCAGATATGGAGTCACAGTGACAGGGCAAACAGTCTGGGTTTTCCCCACTTCTCTAGGCTACGCAAATGAGCGACTGATTCATGCGCGACCTCGTTTGCGCGCAGCGTTCGATTGCACGAGAGCGCGCTACGTTTTTTTTCTTCTCTTTATGATCCAAATTTACTAGGTTGCATCAGACAAGCTATTTTTATTCCCGAATAACAAAGTTATAAACTTTTTTTTTAATACTACATCTAGAAATATATTCCGATTGATCTAGATTTTACACGCGTTTTTTGAAGCAGCCATATTTTAGGTAAATCTAGATCTATGTGTTGTAAAATGGTAAACACCTGTTTCTCATAGTTGCCTCACAGTTCTGAGTATCGTGTCCTCGTTGAACCAGGATACACCAGTTTAGCATATCAGCAACGATATAGGACACGATAAATATAGTTGACATATGCCACGCATTCTTATATCGTATCCTCGTTAATATACATTATTGAAACACTTGGTTGAAAGGATATTACCCCCCCCCCCCCACACACACACAACACATTACGAAGACAACTGTACATACATGTCCCTGATTACACCGTGGCTAATGTTAGTCATACTGCATGTAACCTGAGGCTGAGGAATGTGTGGAATCTTAATGTTGAGGCATGCACCTGATACACAAGATTAAGCTGAAACTGGGTTGGACATCCATTGCGAAAAAAAAAAACTTAACCCCTTAGTGGCCAAAAGTCCTTAATCACATCAATTATATATTTTTGTCACTGTCATTTTAAATCTAGGTTACGTAATTAGTATAATAATAATAAAGAAATAACTGAAATATGACTATGTGGCTGACATTTCAAAACTTTATATGTCAGTATATTGGAATGTACAGCAGAGAGAAAAAAATATAGATCTAGCTAAGATAACTAATGACACCAATTTCGGTTGATATTTGGAGAACCCCTTCCTACACCCACGAAACTAAACGTATGCTATTTATATCACGTCGATGCCAGTTTGATCTGGAACAAACTGTGTTCTATAAATAGACGCCGCACGGTGCCGTGAGCGAAATGGATGAAAATAGTAACAGCAAACACCGTCAAATTTTAGAACGGAAGCGGAGCACGAGTCAATATAGGAGTGAAATTCTACGGATGATTTACTGCAATTATACTATCGGGGGGGAGGGGGGGGGGGGGGGAAAGGACGGGGAACTGTTTTCTTAACCAAAATCAGAAAATCTATAGATTCTAGATCTAGACTCTAGCTCTTTATATAACCCAATTTAGCAGTACATTTTAAATTTTTCATTCCTATAATTAATATAATTCATAGCGAATTCAAAAAGAGGGGAGGGGTATATCTTGGAGTTAGCAATAATAACTTTTAAAAATGATTATTTTACAAATACAAAATACAAAATAAATATTATACATACAGTATACAATGCCTAGTCTATGTTATAATTTTTAATTTCGAAATTATTGAAATTGAGTATGTTTTACGAATTTACAGAATAATAAAAAAAAGAAAAAAAAAAGAAAAAAGGTTTAGAGATCTAGACTTTAGACTATACTATACAACTTTTTACTTTAAATTAACTTTACATTAACATTAGAATTTTGTTAAAACCAAGACTGAAGAAGCACACACAAATAAAAATAAACCAAAATAATTAAATAATTAAAATTATTTTTTTTTTTAGAGATATTAACAAAAAATTATAAAATACTTACATTTTGAGCCGGCTCATCATTTGAACTGAAAAACAGATCATCTGTGTCTGGCACTATTTGATCTTCAATCGAAACGGTAGAAATAGCTGGAATATTATGGCGCTGTAGAAGTTGAGCCATACCACGAATAAAGTAGTCGGATCAGTTGAAAGAAAAAAAGAAAAGTCCAAATCAATGTAAGAAAATTGTTTAGGAATGTAGTCTATATCAAACAGAAGTAAACAATCCGATTTAAAAAGTGTTGATGATTATGATATTTCTTGTGTGTGCTTGACGCGACGTCGTTTGCACGGAGAGCTAGTCGTAACTGGGGTGCCAAACAAGCACGGCGCGAATAAGTAGTGTACCGCGCGGTGTGAACAATCAACCAACGCCGCGCAGCCTCGCGCAGTCACAGCCCGCCGATCAGCTTACGTTTTTTTTTTTACTACGAGCCAAGAGATGAATGAAATTGAATGAACTCAAGTCTAATAATAGATGGGGCGGAGCTTATCCGTATATGGGTAAAGAGGTTAAGTTGTTTTTCAAAATGCATTCGTGTTAATTCGTATAGAATATTTAATATTTCTTTAAATTTGCTTTGAAATATTTATTAAAATGATTATGATGTGTTTACGTTTAAAATATTTTTCCATATAAGATCAAGAAAAAGTATAATAATGCAAGAAATTATTGTAAATACAGAGCCACACTGCACTTTGAACTCACGTAATTTTTAAATCGAGGCTGCATGAGAAATAACAAGTATGACGTAGATGTGACGTAAGCGGAGTCCTCGGAAGTTTATCTGTAACTTTGTACGCACCGGACCGTAGCAGTTTATTAACCTTTGCCCTCTAACCGATTTTATTGTTTGTCGCGTTTACTAATTACGTAATTCAAAAATAATTAATACGTAATTACAAACGAAAACATGTCATTAAACAGCGCAACTCCAAAATAATATATCGAGTACAGGGCCTACATTTAATTTGTGTTAATCCTTATTCTATTATTTCTTATTTACTGGACGCTTTATTTCAAACGAAAATGTGATACGCATTTTTAAACGCCCACAACTTTATGATCTAATAGGGTGTTGAATTGGGCCGGAAACGTGGTATGTGACATGCATTTAAGTCCATATATAGTCATCCTAGTGCAACATATATTTTCTTAACAAAGGTTTAAGATAAACGAAGGCTTGTTCAATGCTAGAACCAGTGTTTCTTTCAGACTTTTTTCTCCGGGGGTGTAGCACTTGAAAACTTTCGAAGGGGGGTGAGGGAGACTACATTCCCTACCCCCGAAGAGTTGCCTGAAAGAAACACTGGCTAGATGTGGGGAGAGGGTGGAGGTGGGAGGGAGGAGTCAGGGTGGTCAATTATCAATTAAACCTCAATTAGATGGTTTAACTCCAAACCCCATATGTCCCACTAGTGACATCCTGACCCGGTTAACCGTACTGATTTTTTTCTAAAACGTTTTCTTTGTAAAGTTAGAAGTCTCACAATAATATCAAATTTTTATTTTAGGAAGGCAACACTTTGTTGTTCAGGATATGGTCTGTGTTAAAGTCACGGGCTAGAAAACCTGATACTCAAATCTGACATGCACTTTAGTTATCATATGACACTTTTACGAAAAAAAACGTTTGTTATATCTCACTTTTACGAAAATAAACTTTAGTTTATGATGTGACACTTTCAGGAAAATTAAAGGGTGGGGGTTCGGGTTTGTGGTATCGAGTGACTATGGGTGTGGACTAGAATCAGCAAGTTTGCCAATGAAGTCACAAACTTCTTGTTTTGCTTTTATATGAAAGCCCCCTAACACCAATGGACTGAATGAACTCTATAAAAGTTAAAATATGCCAAGGTTCATTTACATCACTAGTTTTACAAGTTTACAAGTACCAACTAGATCTAGTTATAGCTGTTTCATCTGCTTTGAAAAAAAACCATCTTAAAATACACTTTTTTCTAGTCATAACTGCACGTTCGTATATTATTCTTTTGATAAGTAACAATTTTAAAAGAACGGAAAAAAACTGACAACAATAAAATATCGAGGTGAAGCAGGGCGAAGAAATCAAGATGGGGTTTTCCTGGGTGATTATCAAAATAGAACACCGCATTACGTAACACGCTGCGCGCGCACCGCCAAGGCTGTCTGGGAAACAGGGGGAGCTAAACTGCTGACATACGGAACGCGACCTCTAGCATAAACCAACGCACTGCACCGGTTCACCCCTTCGTGTCAACCATAACAAGTATCGACGGAAGTATCGACGTTGATAATTAAATATGTAGTCGATTTTTTTACCCACTGGGTTCAATTAATTACATTGAGTCCAATAGGAATAAAAATAAAAAGTGGACAGTCGATCAGAAATAGGGTGATCGATTATTTTTTTATGTGGGGAATTTCGGCTGTTACAAAGCGTAGGAGTTGTGTTATGATTATAGTGGGGGAATTGCATTTTGGTTTATATAAATCGTGTCTTATGTTATTGTTAGTCATAAAAGCCTTAACTGTCAGTATTAAAATTTTTTTTTTCTAGTTAGGATTTGAGATTTGTATTTATTTCTCAGGATAGCAAGAATATTCGAAAACAAAGACGCACGTAGTATCTCTCTCTCTCTCTCTCTCTCTCTCTCTCTCTCTCTCTCTCACACACACACACACTCACGGTTACATGAATAAAAAATAACACATTCATGCACACAAATACACCAACATTCACACAAACACAAACACACACACACACACACACACCAACAACGAAACGCACACTGATACATCAACACAAGCCCATACAGAACTAAACACCAACACAAGCGCGCACCTAAACACCCGAATGCACCAACACAAACACATCAACACACGCACAAATACACCTACGTACACACACACCTACACGCACACACACATACCTACGCGCACACACACACACACACACACACGCGCGCGCCGTAGGACAAAAGTCATGCACATCGAGTGCATGGAGCAGCGTGACCCATTTATCAAAAATCTGTCAACTGAGTGTGTCTTAAGTTCACTCGGTGCACTCTCACTCTGCTCGTTTTTTAAAGGCAATTTTTTTTTTCAATTTACAACTCGACCATTAGTATAGGGTTAACAAGGTCATTTTTTATTTTATTTTAACCCTTTCACTTCCGACCACTCTCATCAATTTTTCCTTGCGGGTTAATGCGGGAGAAAATTAAAAAACAAAACAAAAAAAAAAACAGTACCGTTGCCATGTTCTAAGGTTTAATTACAGTAATCCGTCCTGACAACTTCATGTTGCTGTTGTCGTATGGTCGTGATATATACGTGGCTATGAGCAGGTAGTCGGACATATGGAAGGCAGGTTACGAAACACTGCGCAGAAAAATCGTCAGTCTCGACCCCACCCCCTTCCCCCCACTCCGTCTGTGTAAACGTAATGCATATACGCACTTCAATATGCAACGTGCGTTCTCACTTGTTTCAGTTTTTTTTTTTAATGAATGTACGAGGAAGTGAATATATCGAGTTAAAAGAAAATTTAATGTTCGTTGCTTATGGTTTAAAGATCACAGAAGACTGCAGTAGAATATCTAAGAAAGTTGGAAACGGGGGGGGGGGGGGGGGGGTCAGCACAGAGAGGAAATATTTTTTTTTTAATTAAAAAAAAAGTTGATGTTTCCATTACCACAACTGTTATGATGTAAACTTTCGTTGGGGGTAGAATCGAGAATCTGGAGTGGGGTGAGGGGTGGTGGTTAATCAGCTACGGTCTTGTGTGCTTTATTACCATAAGTTGTGGTATGGGGTTGGGGTTCAACGGAAAGACTGGTGCATCCATTCGCCATAATATTTCCAAGGTGCACCCGTGGTCACGTACTGACTGCATCCTATATGACCCTGTGATTACGTTTAGTATTTACACTTTGGTCTGTATAAAATTCAATAACCTGTCTTAAAAACATACAAATACCGTAACTTTTATTAGAGATACGAACCCAAAGCCTTCTAGCTTATAATATAATTCTCTAGCTCCCCACCACATCGCCCAGTTTAACATGTAATACAGAATTCTTGCCAAGATTATAAAAAAATTAATTAATTAAACAATTATTATAAATAATTGCATTAGCGTAATTAAATACACGCGTTTACCTGTAATTCTATAAATAGAAACAACAAGGAAACGTCAACAATCCGGACGTAAAGGGAGTTAAGGCTGTCAAACTGGAATGTTGGACTGACGGGTGGCCGGAAAGAACCGCAACGGAAAAAAGCGCAACGGAAAAAAGCGCAAAACAAAAAGCGCAACGGAAAAAAGCGCACACGGAAAAAAGCGCAAAGAGAAAAAAGCGCACACAGAAAAAAGCGCAAAGAGAAAAAAGCGCAAACGGAAAAAAACGCAAAGAGAAAAAAGCGCACACAGAAAAAAGCGCAAACAGAAAAAAGCGCAAACGGAAAAAAGCGCAAAGAGAAAAAAGCGCTCACGGAAAAAAGCGCAAAGAGAAAAAAGCGCAAACAGAAAAAAGCGCAAAGAGAAAAAAGCACACACAGAAAAAAGCGCAAACAGAAAAAAGCGCAAACGGAAAAAAGCGCAAAGAGAAAAAAGCGCAAACGGAAAAAAGCGCAAACAGAAAAAAGCGCACACGGAAAAAAGCGCAAACGGAAAAAAAAGCGCAAACGGAAAAAAGCGCAAACAGAAAAAAGCGCAAACGGAAAAAAGCGCAAACAGAAAAAAGCGCACACAGAAAAAAGCGCAAACAGAAAAAAGCGCAAACGGAAAAAAGCGCAAGCAGAAAAAAGCGCACACAGAAAAAAGCGCAAACGGAAAAAAGCGCAAACAGAAACAGAAAAATGCGCAACCAGAAAAAACAACGAAAAATGTGCAAAAGAGAAATTTAGCATAAAGACCATATGGACTAGATGACACATTTATACATGACTGTTTGGGCTGCTGTGAGAGTGTCGTGTTTGATCACGTGATCTACTACCATTTAAAGCGTACCACTCACCCACACATTCATCCATCCATCCACCCACCCACACATCCATCCACCCACCGACACATCCACCCACCCACCCACACATCCACCCACCCATCCACACATCCACCCACCTATCCACACATCCACCTACCCACCCACACACCCATCCATCCACCCACCCACACATCCATCCACCCACCGACACATTTACCCACCCACCCACCCACACATCTACCCACCCACCCACACATCCATCCACCCACCCACACATCCATCCACCCACCCACACTGCATATAAGTATTCGCATAGATTTAGAGTAGCGTCCCTTTTGTTTACATGTTTCCATTACCCTTCAAACAAAAGTCTATTTTAGTTATATTGAGATTAAAGAATATAAATAAATAGTATACACCATTCTGTAGAATAGGAACGATTGGGAGGGAAGTGACATTTAGCGCAGTAAATTTAGAGGTTAGGTAGGGTATAATAAATGGTGGGGTTAGGAAAGTTAAGGGGTCCATTCTCTAATAGGCAATCTTTGTCTCTTTCGTACTTTCGTGTTGGTTTATTGTCGAACCTGTCCTCGCCTCACATCACAACAGTTGGGTGACGCTTACCGTGTAATGTTAAAATAAATAGCATGTAATTGAGTTAGTTCGAAGTGAGTTTTCATACAAGCCCAACGCACTAATTAAGGTTGTCGCAAAATGTAACATATATGTAACATATGTCAATGATGTCAATGAATTTTCATTAAAAAAAAAGATGTCTAGTACAGTTTACGAAACTTACGAACTTCGCCGATACTTTTTTGGTGGGTAGTTTGGTAAGTATGTAGGCGGGTAGGTGGGTAAGTGGGTAAGTGGGTAGGTGGGTAGTTAGGTAGGTAGGTAGGTAGGTGGGTGGTAGGTAGGTAGGTGCGTCATGATGTGAAAAAAATATTAAATACAAAATTGTTATTTTGGTGCGAATGAATGTTGTTACGAGAGATATGACGAATGCATGTTTGATGACGCGGATGAAAGAGAGTGAAGTTTTGCCATAAGAACGGGTTGTTATAGTATGCAAGCTAGGTAGTTCGGACTAGGGAGAATGTGAGAGATACTTCGTGTAATGTCGATAGTTTTGTGTTTATACGAGAATAGTAGGTGAATAATTATTGACCAAAAAAATAATAGGCATTGTGTAAAGTGATTTTCGCCTGTATCGTGGTGATGGGAATGCAGATGGTAGTGGTACGCTTTTAATGGTAGTAGATCACGTGATCAAACACGACACTCTCACAGCAGTCCTAACAGTCATGTATAAATGTGTCATCTAGTCCATATGGTCTTTGTGCTAAATTTCTCTTTTGCACATTTTTCGTTGTTTTTTTTCTGGTTGCGCATTTTTCTGTTTCTGTTTGCGCTTTTTTCCGTTTGCGCTTTTTTCTGTGTGCGCTTTTTTCTGTTTGCGCTTTTTTCCGTTTGCGCTTTTTTCTGTTTGCGCTTTTTTCTGTGTGCGCTTTTTTCTGTTTGCGCTTTTTTCCGTTTGCGCTTTTTTCTGTTTGCGCTTTTTTCCGTTTGCGCGTTTTTTCCGTTTGCGCTTTTTTCCGTGTGCGCTTTTTTCTGTTTGCGCTTTTTTCCGTTTGCGCTTTTTTCTCTTTGCGCTTTTTTCCGTTTGCGCTTTTTTCTGTTTGCGCTTTTTTCTGTGTGCGCTTTTTTCTCTTTGCGCTTTTTTCTGTTTGCGCTTTTTTCTCTTTGCGCTTTTTTCCGTGTGCGCTTTTTTCTCTTTGCGCTTTTTTCCGTTTGCGCTTTTTTCTGTTTGCGCTTTTTTCTGTGTGCGCTTTTTTCTCTTTGCGCTTTTTTCCGTTTGCGCTTTTTTCTCTTTGCGCTTTTTTCTGTATGCGCTTTTTTCTCTTTGCGCTTTTTTCCGTGTGCGCTTATTTCCGTTGCGCTTTTTGATTTGCGCTTTTTTCCGTTGCGCTTTTTTCCGTTGCGGTTGTTTCTGGGAACCGGACTGACGCTAGTGAATCCACTCGCACGCAACACTACGTCATACACGGTAAAACACATCAACTTCCTGGAATAGGATATATCATGTCAACCCCAGGGTATAACACATTGTAGGATATATCATGCCAAACCCACGGTATAGCGACTAGTAGGATATATCATGTCAACCCCAGGGTATAACAAACTGTAGGATATATCATGTCAACCCCCAGGGTATAGAAAATATGATATATCATGTCAACCCCAGGGTATAACAAATAGTAGGATATATCATGTCAACCCCAGGGTATAGAAAATATGATATATCATGTCAACCCTAGGGTATAACAAATAGTAGGATATATCGTGCCAACCACAGGGTATAACAAATTGTAGGATATATCGTGCCAACCACAGGGTATAACAAATTGTAGGATATATCGTGCCAACCCCACTGTATAGCAAATAGTAGGATATATCATGTCAACCCTAGGGTATAACAAATAGTAGGAAATATCATGTCAACCCTAGGGTATAACAAATAGTAGGATATATCATGTCAACCCTAGGGTATAACAAATAGTAGGATATATCATGTCAACCCTAGGGTATAACAAATAGTAGGATATATCATGCCAACCCCAGGGTATAACAAATAGTAGGATATATCATGTCAACCCTAGGGTATAACAAATAGTAGGATATATCATGTCAACCCTAGGGTATAACAAATAGTCGGATATATCATGTCAACCCCAGGGTATAACAAATAGTAGGATATATAGTGCCAAACCAGCGGTATAGAAAATAGGATAACCCTAACCCTAACCCAACGGTATAGCAAATTGTAGGATATATCGTGCCAACCCCCAAGGTATAGCAAATAGTACGATATATCGTGCCAACCCTACGGTATAGCAAATAGTAGGATATATCATGACAACCCCCTCGGTATAGCAAAGTTGTATATTTCACAACCCCAAGGTTTAGCGAATAGATTATATCATGCCAGCAGAAAGATGTAGTTAATGAGTTTTTTAACTCATTTTAATTAAACGTACATTAAAAAAAAAAACAAATAAGATTCATGTGTTTTTCAAATGTTAGATTTAATTTAAAAAGCAATTTTTTAAATGTGTTGTTTTGTAGAAAGAAAATGCGAATAAACAAAAATGTTATTAGTTCGGGGGGGGGGGGGGGGGGTCTGGGATAGACCCTCTGGGTTCGTTGGTAAGGGGGGGGGGCGTATTTAGAAAAAGTATGACTACGATTAACATTTTATTTTTTAATTAAGATACCAGAGTAGTTGAATAGCATATCATCCGGGTACACAATATAGTACTTGTTGATTGACAAAGGGAAATTTAATCGCGGAGTTCAGGATGAGGGTGCTTCAGCTTAAAGATATTAGATAGCCCTAACCTTGTAACTTAGTCGTTAGGGTTTAATCAAATAATTATAATCAGCGGAGCTGATAATACAATTAGTTAATTACGGCTTATCTAGAAGACGGTGTAAAAAAGAATATAACGAGTTGCAAACTTGTAAAATGCTTTTGAAATTTTTGAGATTTTTAAATGCTAAAAAGGAAGAAAAAAATAAAATTCAAATAGTAATAAAAAAATTTCAAGCATACATTACAGCCGAATTTATATAGTCTTTTTTTATCAAGCTATCAATAAAATAAAATTGTATATTTCACTAGTCTAATAATAGCCACCGATATCAATAATATTTACATTGTGGGTGTAGACAGATGTGAGTTGTGCTTTTTATAGACTATCATTCAAAAACAGATGTTATTGTTTACAAAACGATGCTATTTATAGTAACAATAAAGGTGTGGTCTCTGAAAGAATGATGGGCAGGGTGGCAGGGTACAACACGGTGTGTAGTGTGTACAACTTTGGTAAGTAGATCACGTATATACACATACGCTCATAATTACACATCAACTCATCGTCTTTTCCCGTTCGTGCCCAAGAAACACGGGATCCGGGACAGATGAAGTAGAGTTTATCTGTCTCAGATCTCGGCATATGAAGGGATAGTGTGGTCAGCCCTATGCCCAGCCGCCTTTGCTTTCCCTAACGTGAGTTAGGTATCCTTAAGAGCTGGGTGGACTCAAAGACATAATTACACATACACTCACCATACAAAAACATTCATACAAATAGACATGCACACACATACAAAAAGGGCGCAGACATACAAACACAGAGGTAGTTTTTAATAAACAATCTGATATATCTATGATCAAATCTTTCGTCATCTTTCTTTAAACGTACACTGCCCACCCAAATCATAGCTTCAAACGTGACGACACTTAAACCGGATGTTGCATGGTTGTATCTTTTCACCACCAACAACCACAATCTCAACATAACTTCAAAAGATCGAAACACCTTGGTGTTATGGTGTTATTTTAAAGAAAAATTAAGTCACTAGAAGTTATATCACCAAAACACATTTTATCCCGCAAATTAAAAGCGGAACATCCAGACGTATGCGAGACTTGAACGTAAGATATGACGTGCGGCGACTTTATGACAATATGGTCACAATCTTGTCTTGCTCTATACGACGGCGGTGATCCCCAAGATCAAAGACCACGATACAGACGGCGGGTTACCAAACTTACTTTGATTGTGATTGTTTTGTCTACGGAGGGTGGCGCGGGGGATTTTTAAAAGCGGAAGATTTTATTTGATCTTTCCGGGATATCTACATATATAATTCTCTTCATGGGGACCACAGAAGACACCACGCAGCTTAGCCACCACCCTCATCCCCACCTGTCAGGTGAGCTGTGGTTCACCTTGAATGTTTACAATACAAGAGCCGGTTCGATTAAGTGACGGCTATTAGGGGCAGATAATTTAGTTTTTAAACTATTCGAAACTAAGGGGAGATAATAAGTTCTGCTTGATATTTTCATTGTCGTCTGTAAACGGCTGATTTCACTGGACGGGGTGAGGGTGGGTGGGGGGTGGGGCAGTGGGGAAGGCAGTGGGGTGGGGTAGTGTCGAATTCACAAGTTATGAATTGTTGATAAGTAGAAAATAAAACAACTAGATAGCTGCGTATGCTACGTCGCGGGTCAGCTCGTTAGTTTTTATTTAATCTATGGACTACAGTAGTATCTCCTCACCTAACATATTTTGATAAATTGGATTTGTATGTGATACAACATAAAACACTAGAATCAGGATGTTGATTTAAAACATACAATCAAAAGTTATTGTAAAAAACTGTTTTGATCGGGAAAATATTAAAATAATACGGGAGAGGGGTGACACAAAACTAAAATGCAAAAATAGTTGGAGGGGGTAGGGTGACACCCACAATAAAATTATATGGTGACACCTGTTTTAGTGAAGCCATTGTCTGAAACTATCAAATATATTTCAGTAGGTCTAAAATTGGTATGATGTAGGCCTATATGTGACGATTTAATGTCACGTTTCACTTGTCATGATCAAAGTATTGATGTGGAATTCACTTCCGGTTTTAGAAGCTGACGCAATGTTGTCAGGCGAGACGACAGGCGTCACAATGTCATGGGGTGGGTGTGGAGGGGAGTTAATACGTTCGGCGTTCTCTTTGATGATTCGGCAAGGTGAGTTTTACTTTCCATTTGATCTGTGAGCCGGCCATATTATCACTACAGAGGCGTAGCGGGGGGGGGGGGGGGGCGACCTTAGGGGGCGCCGAAATGGGGTGTGGAAATCGAAAGTTTGGCCCCTGACGCCGGGAAGGGTCGCTACGCCTCTGTATCACCATCAAATATCAGTGCTCACTGTAAAATTCTAATAGACATTTTAAAATTATATTTACCTATTTTCGTTTACTGCTTTTTAAAAGGTGTATTGAACGTAAAGGGGAGGGGGGGGGGGCTTAAAAGCTTGAAACAACCCTACAATATTACAATAATGTATATTCAAGTAGAAGTCACTATATAATTATGAAAAAAAAAAACGTCTGCCCAAATCTTAACCTTTACCCTTCCCTTGCCAAAACCCTAACCTATATCAATAGTGTTGTACACCCCAATTATGACCAGAAGGCTTTCAAAATAAACTAATTGTAAACGGTATTTCGTCTTTCTTTAAAAAAAAAAATGGAACCCATCTTTCAACATTTAATATGCACTTTAATTATGATAACTAGAAAAACAATATTAATTCTTAACAAACTGAAAGGGAAAAGTCTTGGAACTAAAAATAAGATGAATATTATTTTCTTTTTTCTTTGTGTCAGTTAAAGAAAACCCAAATCTCTTAATGGGTTTGAAGGTAATTTTTGATTGGCCGAACCTGACGTAGTTGGCTGCATGTGTTAGCCAAATGTCACCCGGCTATTTTCTTGTTTCATTCATCCATTCCTTTTACGGCTCGTTTGGTGGCTCTACTGTCACAGATCCCATTCAGCAGATCCCGACCCCCCACCCCTGACCCCCCACCCCGCGTGGTGTTCATTCACAACAATGTAGTTAAAAATCTGGCCACTGTACGCATGGATTGCCAGCGACTCCATTCAATACATTTCTAGGCATGTGGTATAGGCCTTCTGCACAAAACACAATTTTAAATGGTGGAACTGGGTTGTGTAGAGCGGATGGGGTGTGTGTGTGGGGGGGGGGGGGGGGGAGAGAAATAAATGGGTTTCATGGGGGGGGGGGGGGAGAAACAAGCACGTGTTTCGCGCTTTAAAATATGCTATGCAGAAGTTTAAAGAAAAAAGGATTACTTTCTTAAGACTTTTAAAGATTACTTTTTTTCATGTTTTCCAAAGTACTAAACTTTCAGCTCTTAAAACAACTACATTCAAATGTTTCTCAAAACGATTACATTATCCGTGCTCCAAACTATCACATTATCCTGTCCCACAAACTAAAGCATTCAGATGTCTCCAAACTAGAACATTCTCCTGTTCCCAAACTATCACATTCTCATATCCCCAAACTATCACATTCTCATATCCCCAAACTATCACATTCTCATGTCCCCAAACTATCACATTCTCATGGTTCCCAAACTATCACATTCACATGTCCCCAAACTAGAACATTCTCATGTCCCCAAACTATCACATTCTCATGTCCCCAAACTAGAACATTCTCATGTCCCCAAACTATCACATTCTCATGTCCCCAAACTATCACATTCTCATGTCCCCAAAATATCACATTCTCATGTCCCCAAACTATCACATTCACATGTCCCCAAACTATCACATTCACATGTCCCCAAACTATCACAATCACGTCTTCATCTATAACCAGCTAACAGCGTCAAAAAAATTCAAACAAACATTTGAGCATTCTTTGTGCATTCAACCAAGCAATACATTTTTTTTCTTCTCTCCCGAAAAAAAAAATCTCTATACTACCCCCCCCCCCCCCCCCCATCCCACCCCCACCTCACTTTCCTGGCTTAAACCCCGTCGTGTCTTCAATAAATCTAAGCCATCACCTCCCGTGTAAAAGATAATTGTCTCCCCTCTCTCATTGTTCGCCCCCCTGCCTGTTATTAACCATCTGATACGGTGAGGGTGGTCGGTGGTCCAGTCAATGTCCATCTTGGACAATACAGCTCGGCCCACTAGGACCCCTCAGCCCATGACATTTTAAAAAAAAAAATCTTTCTCTCGCGCGTCCAACGAAGACTTCACGCCGAAGCTAAGGGGAGAGAACTGTTACGCAGGGGTGACAACCGCTCGTTGGCGAATGTTTGGAGAGGGTGAGGGATGCTGGTTGTATTTCACGAGGGAAACAAATGACCACTTGACCACTCCAGATGACCTTGTGGGTTTTTTTAACAGCCGCTACAGCACCCCCCCCCCCATCCCACATGTCCACCCACACTCTCCCCTAAACGATATATAACAACAGCAAATAGTACCTTGATTTAAAAAAATATCAAGAGTTTAACAACGATATCCAGTTTTTTTTTTGGGTTCGTGGGTGGGGAGGGTAAGTAGTATTCACAGAAAGGTGTCAGACACATGTTAGACACGTTGATGGTGAGTCAAGCAGGTGAAGCAGAGTTCATCTGAACTGGTTATATGTTTAAATATAACGGGATGCGGAAACTTTGAGTCGAACTGGGGGCTTTGAATACGGCCGTGGACACCGTGCGCTTGATCGCTTCCCAAGAATGTTTTAGAAAATGCCCAGAAAATTTCCAGTAAATCTGATCAGCCATCTTGAAAATTGACAATTATTTTTCTAGCAAAATAATGGACACTAAAGTTTTAAAATAAAAAAAAAACTGTTAAAAAGTAAGTAAACAGTCATTACTAAGTTATCTATCAAGATTCCAATTACTCATCTATTTGTAGGCAAATTGTGATCTACAAATAAAGTTATTGGTGTTTTTTTTCGTCTTTCTTTGGTCTTTTTTTTCTCTCTACAAACCGATTACACATTAATAATCTCAGTTGGTTAAAATAAATCCCATCTACTTGTGATTTCGAATGTTCAGCAAAACGCCCCATGTCCACCACCGTTCACTTCCTAAAACTTTACTCCCTAATCATATTGACATGTTTCATACCTGTGTTTCTAGGCTAACTGACCACTTAGACATTTCAATATCCCCCCCCCCCAGCTGCTAATGGATCTACACCGGTCATTTTCACGTCGTCACCAGAAGATTTGTTTCCTCTCGGTCCTTTCTTAATGGACAATCGGATATTAACAACACTGCACCCTCCACCCCAAAGCGCTATCTACGCTAATACTGAAGGAAAACATCAAAACGATACCTTTTATTTAAAGTTTATTAAGATAATATTTCTTAAAATAAGTTTTTAGAGATGTTTGCAACAGGCACAATTACTAATGCAGTGAGCTGTATATTCATTCACCTGAACGTCAAGAGTTCAATTAACAACCCCTCTCCCCTAACACCCCGAGGGTGGGGGTGGATTATTACATCGCCGCCTGCTGCGCCACGGTAGCCTCAACAAACAGGTCCCGCTCCAGCAGATTAGCTGGACGCTGCTACGTGGGTCTTGACCATCGGCTCGTGTTGACCCAACGATCGGTTGCTAAGCACGGGCAGGGGTCATCCGATAATTGTCTCCACCGTCGTCGTAATCAGGCAGGGGGGAGGGGGGGTGAGTTACGGTTAGAGTGGGGGAAGGGGAGGAGGGACGGACCCCAGGGCCTGCCCCACAACGCGTCAGGGGCCGTATCCCATTGACATAAGATGACGGGCCATTGTTGGTGGCGGAGCAATTAAATCGCTTTTCAGAGCCACTGATGGGGAATGGGGGGGGGGGGGGGGGGGGGGGAGACAACCTGCACCTCCGCGCGTTTCTGCTGACTTCCGGTGAGTCAAGGTTGTTTTTTTGGTGCGGTGGGTAGGGGGGGGGGGTGTTTATAATGAGAATAATTTTTCTTTTCTCTACACGCCGTTGCAAAACATCTTTTTGCGCAGTAGATATTGAATTTGTTAAAGTCGCACTACCAATGGAGTCAAGGGTGTGCGGGCGTGTGTGGAGGGGAGTCTCTATCTCAGTGGGGATCTAAAAATTTAATTGTAGGGGAGAGGGGGGTGTAATTGAAAATGTATGATTATGCAGTATGAAGAAAAATGGGGCCGTGGATGTATGGTGGCATTATAAGCTAATTATATAGGCCATCACGGTGATGTTTCCGCGCACTGTTGTGTTGGGGTTAATGAGTGCTAGAGACGGTGGGGTTCTGTAAGCAGGGGAGAGAATCCACTTGGCGAGTAAAAGCTACAACACACGACATGCTAACAAGGGACACGACTCTGAGATAAGGGAATCAGTGATTACATGTAAGGGTCATAACTCACAGAGTGTACAAGTAAGGGGGCAATACTGACGGAGTTTACAAACAAGGACCATAATTATCAATTTGTAAAAGTAAGGCCAATAACTTTCTGTGCATGTAAGTAGTGATCATGGTTCACCAATCACCATGTTTATAAAGGTCATAACTCACTGAGTCTACAAGTAAGGAACATAACTCTAGCTTTAAAAAAGGAGCAATAACTCTCTGCATGTAAGTAGTGACCACGGCTTACACTATTTATAAGCACGTAATTGCCGTAGTCTACAGTGTCTGCAAGTAAAGGCCACTGGTAATTTTGTTTTCATGTAGAGAAGAAGACCCAAAAATAAACGATGTGTGCAAGTACATAAAGAACACTGAGTACGGTTTATGAGCTGCATCGAACCCCTCGCTGTTTACTGAAGAAATGGTCGTTACATAATGTATACATCAGAATAATCCAGTCCATGTTATACTAGCCACAACACGTCGACACTACCAGTGAAAATAACTCACTGCTCCCACTAGCAGCAGTTTCTTCCAGGCATCTCTTGGGGGGGGGGGGGGGAGAGAGAGAGGAGGGGGTGCGTAGAAAGTCTACCGTCGTCCCCCCCCCCTCCCGAACGACATGGAATTTACATAGAAAACAAACTTTTAACAGTGTCTCCCCCCCCCTCCCCGGAAAATGTTGACCGCCCCCCCCCCCCGAAAATATCAAGTGCCCCCCCCCCCCCCCCCCCGGAGAAAAAAGTCTGGAAGAAATACTGGCTAGCAGACCAACATGTACTAAAAAACAACAACAAACAACACGAAGGTACGAGTGTCCGGGCATCACGTGACCCATGTTGTCACGTCACCTCCGGGTGTCGCCGTGTCACCTCACACACACGTGACCAGCTCAGCTGTTTGCGTCACCCGACCAAACCAGGCGAGAACAGACAGGAAACTGTCCCACAATCTCCAGACGTCTGCTCCGGGCAGGAAGCCCCGGAAGTCTGCTATTGGTAATTAGCCTGACCTGGCTTTTGTTTCACACAAACAAACAAACGGAAAAATGTCAAAAAACAACAACAAAGATGACGTCACTGAACTCTATCAACCCTTGTATAAGGAAGTTATTTCCCCTGTTTTAAGATATCTCTCTCTCCCCCCCCCCCCCCCCCCCCTTAGATCATAATCACGAGTACGTTGCACACATAAACAAACATACACATTTTTGTTAGATATGACGCGAAGGTGAAGTAGAGTCGACCTGCATTTCCTTTACTTTTTTTTATGAAATGTAACCCATCATTTGCTGAAAGAATAGGTGAAGTAGAGTTGATCTGAAATCATGACCGCGTCGTATTAGAAACGTGTGTGTTGGGTATAACGACCAGTTCAGTTTTTCGTCCCGTTACTTATATCAACTACTGTCATCGTCCGAAGGAGCTTCAGACTGGGTTTGCATTGCCATCAAGAGTCTAGTTTATATTTGTTACTAATTCAGATTCTAGTTTATATTTGTTGGTAACGTATAGATCTAGGTTCTTTATAGCGTTACATGAAATGAATCATGATAGGGTTTGAATTTTAAAAAAAAAATTCGATAGTTACAATTTGTGACCTAATTACAGTGCCGTCTTTTTTGTGTGTTCTAAGAGCCGAGAGTTCCATGTTGTTGTTGTTTTTGGTGCAGGAACGAGTCCATGGTACGCGGAGATTTAGTCCAAAGTCCACCCAGAGGGAAGGTCTGTAACGATCTAATGCTTCACGACTCAGCGTGTTCCCAGTTCTCGACACTTTCGTGACACCATCTGGGGATTCCCGGCAATCTTGATTTTATTTGCTTCTAGTCCTTATCAACAAACTTGATTCCAAATCTAGCAGTTCAAGTCAGGTGACTCCAAACTTGTACTTATGACTTTTTTTTTTGCATAAATGTTATTTAACCAAGACAGTTATTAAAAGTATATGTATATATATATATATATATATATATATATATATATATATATATATATATATATATATATATATATATATATATATATATATATATATATATATATATGTGTGTGTGTGTGTGTGTGTGTGTGTGTGTGTTTGTATAAAGTCGTTCTAGTGTGATTTGTTCATTGTTTATGATTATTTTACATACGCATTTTGTCAAGCATTAGCATGAAGAGCTAACGCTATAATGAGAAATCTCAATGATGAATGTGGAAATAAACTATACCAACTAGGTTGTGTGAGAATCGATCATATAGACAAAAAAAAAAGAAACAAACAAAAAAAACAACAGATCAAGTTATGTGGCATTCGTCACGTCAGTTTTAACAATTTTGTGACATTTGGTCACGTGTCATCTGGTCACTCTAGTCATGTGACATTCGCCACCAGTTGTAAGACAGTCGCCATCTAGTCATGTGACATTCGCCAAACAATTGTAAGACAGTCGCCATCTAGTCATGTGACATTCGCCAAACAATTGTAAGACAGTCGCCATCTAGTCATGTGACATTCGCCACCAGTTGAAAGACAGTCGCCATCTAGTCATGTGACATTCGCCAAACAGTTGTGAAAATAGTCGCCATCTAGTCATGTGACATTCGCCACCTCTTTGTAAAACAGTCGCCATCAAGTCATGTGACATTCGCCAAACAGTTGTAAGACAGTCGCCGTCTAGTCATGTGACATTCGCCACCAGTTGAAAGACAGTCGCCATCTAGTCATGTGACATTCGCCAAACAGTTGTGAAACAGTCGCCATCAAGTCATGTGACATTCGCCACCAGTTGTGAAAATAGTCGCCATCTAGTCATGTGACATTCGCCACCAGTTGTGAAAATAGTCGCCATCTAGTCATGTGACATTCGCCACCTCTTTGTAAAACAGTCGCCATCAAGTCATGTGACATTCGCCAAACAGTTGTAAGACAGTCGCCGTCTAGTCATGTGACATTCGCCACCAGTTGAAAGACAGTCGCCATCTAGTCATGTGACATTCGCCAAACAGTTGTGAAACAGTCGCCATCAAGTCATGTGACATTCGCCACCAGTTGTGAAAATAGTCGCCATCTAGTCATGTGACATTCGCCACCAGTTGTGAAAATAGTCGCCATCTAGTCATGTGACATTCGCCACCTCTTTGTAAAACAGTCGCCATCAAGTCATGTGACATTCGCCAAACAGTTGTAAGACAGTCGCCGTCTAGTCATGTGACATTCGCCACCAGTTGAAAGACAGTCGCCATCTAGTCATGTGACATTCGCCAAACAGTTGTGAAACAGTCGCCATCTAGTCATGTGACATTCGCCACCTCTTTGTAAAACAGTCGCCACCCAGTTGTGTGAGATCGGCCACCACATCAAGATCACATCAAGTTCACGTGTACTTCTTCCACGTGGCCGCTCACACCGACTCTATTTTCAGGTCACTCGAGTGGGTTTTTCCCATCAAGGGAGGCTAATCTTGTCGCAGCGACCGACAATCAGGAAAACATAACTCGTCTCTCAAGCTCGAGTCAGCACTACGAGGTGTTTTCTAATTATAAATTATAAACACATAAAGGAGAGATCGTGGTCGATTGTTGTGGAAAATAACGGCCATACATGTCTAGTGTTGCTGGGTTATAGGGGTCAAACATAAATGACGTCACGCTTTTTAAACCGATTTTTACCTCACCCCCCTCCCCTCCGTCACACGTCGTCACAAAAAGCCAGACCCCCCCCCCCCTAAAATGACGTTACACCTCAGCCTAGAACCCCCCCCCCCATCTCAAAATTGATGTTAAATTTTTCTTAAAACATCGATATTTTTTCCAAAATCTTGTCAGAACTCTGCCAACATAGAGTATTTTGATCAATTCCTATTACACTGAAATAAAACCGTTTTCTAAAACGCGAAATAACGGCTAAAACTGTTTTTTTTTTAAACTGTGCTTTTCTATAATGCAAAAAAGTGACGTCACACCATCTGAACCCTGCCCCTCGTCACACACTGTCACAAAATTACAGACCCCCCTCCCCCCTACGAGTGTGACGTCATTTATGAACGACCCTGTAGTAGCAGTTATCACAACTTTTAATAAGCAGGACCTGCCTCTCCCAGAACTTCACCCCCTCTACCCCTTTTGTTTGATTGAGAGATTTCGAACTTTATTTTATTATTTAACACAATTATTCGACACTGCCCCCATTATAGATATGATGACTAGGGCTAGAATAAAGTTTAGGAATGAATTCAGAAGCAGGGTTATTGCCAGAGTTAGGACTAGCGTACCAACAAGGCTTATGGTTAAAGACTCAGCGAATCAACCCCAAACGTTAACTTGGCACAGCCTGATAGGGTAACCCAGACATTTGTAAGAAAAAAAAAAAAAAAAAAAAAAAAAAAAAAAAAAAAAACTCTCACATAAAGTCATATTACATGGGATATGATAGTGGCTTATAAACCGTAAACATTTTGTTAGTAAAAAGCATAAATAAGAAACAATGAAGACTTCATATGCAACACTAGACACATGAAAAAACTACAGAAGGAAATTTATGGGAAAATACTACAACAAAACAAACCATTGACACACAGAAAGGAGATAAAGATTAAAAGAAATGTATTTAAAAAATATTTTTGTTTATGAATACTAGGCTTTTAAATTTTTTTTCTCCCTAGCTGAGGAGTTATCTAAAACATGCATACCGTCAGTGGGCGACGTATTGTAAACCATGCCATGATGTCATAGGGCGTACAAGATAGTGACCCGCAAGCTGACGCCTCTCCGGGAAAACCCGAAACAGATTAGATGAATACTGGGACATGCGCAGACCGGCCCTTGCCCCCGTACCGAGGCTGTTAACAATATCGGCTACCGCCTAATCTTGTCTCCAACGTTCACTTTTGTTGTGTTATCCCCTCGGGTTGACCCCCGGGTCACTCGTCTGTTCATTATTCCTGGCGCCTTCTGTTTATCGGACGAGAACTTGATAACTTTTTTTTTCTTCCCGCTGACGCAGAATTTGCCAGAAGTGAAGGAACGAAGATAAAACTTAGAAATTCCCCAGAAATTTTTTGGAATTGTTAAAGCTGCTATGTGTGTTGTGTGTCGTGTACTGTGATGGTGTTCTCAATGTCTTACAACTATTTGATTCTGAGGATGTGCAGGGTGTTAAATACTTAGAAAAAACAAACAAACACACAAACAAACAAACAAACAAACTGTCATCGCAGCCAATCAACCTACTCAGCAACCCAACCACTCAACACAAGTCAGTGCGATGCAACACAACACAACATCACAACATAACGCAACACAACGCAACATAAATACAAAACTGCATGATTCTTTGCCCGAGGCGGGATATATACGTCCCTACTATCGTTTCACTTTTAGGCATCTCCCCGGAGGGGTAACTGCCTATTCCCCTCCCCCCCCCCCCCGCGCCTCACCCCTTCCAACAAAATAGAAATACATAATTTATTTGGAAAATATATACTTAAACCCTTATACCCCAAATGGGAAGATTCAAGTCCCCACGACCGAAAGTTCAAGCCCCCCCCCCCCCCCCCCCGGAGGCAAGTGAAAGAACCCCTGGTAGACGCCCTATCCAGATGGCCAACTGAATCTCCATTGCCGCCTATTTACAAACAGATGAAGGGCGCCGCCCCTAGACACATCTCCGCCTTTGCCACGTCACTGGGTGAAAGTATACATGTTTCACATAATTCAAGGTTCAGCTAAACTTGAAAAAAGGTGATTATAAAAGTACAGCTTCATTCGTCACAGATTTCTGTTTCGAATGCTGTATCTTTATGAAATTTGAAACTTAAAAAAAAAATTAAATTGTTTGTATAATTGCTTTATACATATGATTGAATGTTCGTGGTTTTTAACGCTCTTGTTTTTCTTATTGTTTTTTTTTTGACGAAGACCTGGGGTTGAAACATCGTTTATCGTGTGGCTGCCGCTAGATGTCATTGCTTACACTCCTTGTCTGAACCGTAGCCAACATGACGTCAGAACACATCGCGCTCATTAAACTTTGAACCATACCCCGTCACCCCCAGTATGTTAATACGTCATCCACAGTAACCCTAACATGTCATTTTCATTAAGCCTAACACTTCACCCTCAGTAATCCTAACACGTCCCACTTAGCATTAATCCCCCCCCCCCCACAACTCTCTCAATACACCACATAACCATTATCTCCCTACCACAATAACCCTAGTACATAACTCCCATAACAGTAATACACATGTACACCCACCCCTAATACCCCCATCACAAAACAACTTAAAACCCCTCAATAACCATAATACATCACCCCAATAACCATTATAACCCTACCCCAATAACCACAACACATCGTCCCTATAATCATACCCCCCTCCATAACCACCATTACAGTAATACCCTCACCCCCAATAAACCTACCACATTACCACCATTACCTTAACACCCCATACCCCAATAACAATAATCAATAACCTCCCTAATCGTTATACCTATAACCCGACCCCCGCTCTCCGTACAACCGTAACACCCAATAACCCCCGTACTCACCAAATCCCCGCCCCCCATCACCTTTACCTTCCCTAACCCCTCACGTGTTTCCCATTCCTCCTGCAGACGTACTCACCACCCTTTTACCCCGATCAGGGCACCACCAGTTCCATGACACACACACACACACACACACACGCAAACATCCAACCATTTCTGTTCAATTTATTTAAAAACATGTAACTGTAACGGAAAAAAAAAAATAAACAAAAAAAAATCCCTCAAAACAAAACTAATCGACCCAGAAGAAAAATAAAATTATCTCTTATTGTATAGCGTAGTGAACTGCACTCGTTGACTCTAGGGTTTTCCCCCTTGAAAATTGACAGGCAGAGAAAAAAAAACAAGAGTTTCTAGGATGTATGACTGTAACCTGTACTGGGAGCCATGTTTGAGTGCAGGGCTCTGCTCGCCTGTTGTGTCTACCTGCCGGGGGGTCAGTCGGTGCACCACCGGTAATGACGGTCAGGGCTGTTACGTCACAAAGGTCGAGATGAGGTAACAGGGAACCCGGAACTTGGGAAGATATCAGTGACGTAGTGCGGGTAGGCGGAGAAGGCGTTTGTTTTCCTGCTATATAAATAAAGTTTGAACGGTGATATTATAACTACGCCGATGGTTGAAATAATTTATTTTGTAGATGCTTAGTTATGTTATATATTTATCGTCCGTGACTCATCGACATGAAAAATAATCGATTTTTTAAAATGTATTAGCATTGCTTAAATACGAAATAATGTTTTTTTAAGAAAACGTAGACTAAATTATAAAAACTGTGTTAGTTGCGATTATATGATGCTTTTGTTTATAAGATTTAAATAACGAAAGTTTAAATATTTTTTAAAGATAAGAATATCTAAGTGTAAATTGTAATCTCGAGTTGAAGTCTTAATAAAAAAGTAAAAATGTAAAGTACGAATTTGACGGTCAACGCGGCAGGTGAAGTAGAGTTCACCTGTTTCTGTGACTTCGGCATGTGAAGGGAAAGAGTGGTTAGCTTTCCTCAAACCAGTGCTGAGGCGGACTCAGGGACGTCTTACTGACTCGAGGACGGTACCTGAACTCGAGACTTTGAACTCGAGACTTACAGATTAGCAGTCGTACGCTCTACCATTCGGCCACGTCGTCTGAGCAAAAGTTCGGCAAACACCTTTCTGAAGTCGTCAGGTGCTTCAGTGTCACTCCAGTGTAAAAATTATACCCTAATTATTGTTAATTACAGACGTTTATAAATACATGTAACTAACCAGAATGTTTTTTTTATACACAAAAAAAAAATATATAAAAAAAGTAAAATTATGCTTATTTTAAAACATTGATTAACAAATCTTAAAGTGGCTTAAAAGTTGCACTGCAAGTGTAATCAAATGTGGTTTAAAATAAGAACAGGCTAATTTGTGAAAACAACAGCACGCATCACAGAAGTAAATTTAGAAGCTGGATCTATTTTCGTTGAACTTCTATACAACATGCGGACATATGTAAGTAATTGCTACAAGGAGAGTTGGAAAATTTGTTGGAATTATGGTGCAATTTTTCTCAAGAAAAATCTGACAATAGAACAACAAAATCGGCAACTGCAGATTAAGTAACAAAAAGGAGCAAGTACATTCGAAAACGTTGGATTTAGAAATTGTGGGATGAATACGTTATTGGATATAGAAAGTGTTGGATGTAGAAGTTGTTGGATATAGAAATTGTTGGATGTAGAAGTTGTTGGATATAGAAATTGTTGGATGTAGAAGTTGTTGGATATAGAAATTGTTGGATGTAGAAGTAGTTGGATATAGAAATTGTTGGATGTAGAAGATGTTGGATATAGAAATTGTTGGATGTAAAGCTTGATGGATCAATGGCTTGTTTGATACAGCCTCGTTCTCTTAAAGAAATGTGTCGTACAGAGTTTCTTAGTGCCGACATCAACCAGTGACCTCACTCAAGTGAACACATCAAGATGTAATGCAAGGACCTATCGCACCCATCACGACATCAACCAATGACCTATCGCACACATCACCACATCAACCAATGATCTATTGCACACATCACGACATCAAACAATAACCTATCGCACACATCACGACATCACCCAATGACCTATCGCACACATCACCACATCAACCAATGACCTATCGCACACATCACCACATCAACCAATGACCTATCGCACACATCACAGCATCAACCAATGACCTATCGCACACATCACGACATCACCCAATGACCTATCGCACACATCACCACATCAACCAATGACCTATCGAACACATCACAACATCAACCAATGACCTATCGCACACATCACATCACCCAATGACCTATCGCAAACATCACATCAACCAATGACCTATCGCACTCGAGTGCAGACGCTATGACATCACCCAACAACCTAACGCACTCAAGTGCACACATCTTGTTCAACTTGCCTGAGATTATGGAATGAGATAATGTACAACAGACAGCCGCTATTTACCTTGCTCAGACCGTGTCTTCATATTTTTTCTCTCCAGAGTTACCTGGGTGAGCGCGTGCTAAAAAATCAGGTGGAAATATTTTTTTTTTTACCTGCTGTCAGGAGATGGGGGTGGATAATGTGTGTGAGTGTGTATGTGTTGGTGTAGTGTGTGTTTGTTTGTTAGTGTAGTGTGTGTTTGTTAGTGTAGTGTGAGTGAGTACGTGTTTATATAGGTTGTATATTATATGTGTGTTTGTGTGTGTGCGTTTATATAAGGTGTATATATGTGTATTTGTGTAGTGTGTATGTGTGTGTATGTGTTTATGGAGAATGTGTATATATGTGTGTGTGTGTGTGTGAGTGAGTTAGTGTGTATGTCACCGCACGGCGATTTACGTCTTCATTTATTTTTCAGGAAAGAAAAGCAGTGTTTGTATGTCTGTGTGTGTGTTTATGTTAGTGTGTGAGTGAGTGTGTGTGTTGTTTCACCGCGGTAGCAATAATTACCTTTGAAAAAAACAAACAAAAAAAAACAAACAAGCAACGAAGAGGGGTTGGGTATTGAGTTGAGCAGGTGCAGTTGTTGCGGTACAGTCGTTGTAGTGCATTTCATTATCTCGCTCCTCCCCCCCCCCATTTCACATAAGATCAGACTCACACTTGCTTATTTTTTTAAAAAAGTAAACAAGGTCAACTGCCGAAAACTCACCTTCTGAAAATGCGTAGAAAAAAAACACACCAAAAAACAAATATCTGCACTCGCGAGATGGATGTGTACTCACGGAATGCTGAACAGCCCGGGGGAAGGGGAGGAGGTGGTGGGGGGGGGTGTAGACCATGCGCTAACAATTTTTTTTTTAAATATAAGGAAACTGTGGGCGGGGATGAAAAAAAAGGGTGGAGGGATACTAAGGAAGGGGGGGGGGGGTAAATTTTCTGTATTTATTTTCTTTTAAACTGGACGCTTTATATCTCTAGAGGGAGAGAGAGGGAGACCGAAAAAAAAAAAAAAAGCCCATAAAAACGTATTTAGCATGCGGAGTGTTCGGAAAT
The DNA here is from genome assembly GCF_028476545.2 of Physella acuta. Lineage (NCBI taxonomy): Eukaryota > Metazoa > Mollusca > Gastropoda > Physidae > Physella > Physella acuta. The sequence continues at coordinate 19,292 of NW_026732068.1, read as the reverse complement.
TCCCAGTTTTTTTTTTTTTTTTGGTGAGCTATATTGAAAAATATAAATAAAAAACGAGTTTTTTTTTAAAGGTCTGTCCTATTGGAATATTGGCAAGAATTCTGGGGAATCCCGAAGTTATCAATGTGATGAAAAGTAGAAGCATTTGAAGCTGCCAAAGAGTAACACTGTCTGCATATAAATTAATTTTCTTACGTGATAAATACGGTGTAATAAAATAATTTTTGTATGAGATACTATTATTATGGTTATTTTCCTTTTATGTGGTAGCACACGGTTACTGCTGGCCGTAAAGCTTATTGATTACTATGTCGTTGGCGTTACTAAGGCGTGTGGCACTGGTTGCGTCGCCCCCTCTTTACCCCAAATAAAATATACACAAAAGTAATTGTCCAAAGTACCCAAAATACTACACATATTTTGCCGTTACATATTTTGTCTGAGATCTTTTGCCTTCGAGATCATTTGTCCTAAGATCATTAGTCCTGACATCATTTGTCATAAGATCATTTGTCCCAAGATCATTTGTCCTGAGATAATTTGTCCTAAGATCATTTGTTTTAAGATCATTTGTAATGAGACAATTTGTCCGTGAGATATTTTGTCTGAGATATTTTGTCTGAGATCATTTGTCCGTGAGATATTTTGTCTAAGATCATTTGTCCGTGAGATATTTTGTCTGGGATATTTTGTCTGAGATCATTTGTCCGTGAGATATTTTGTCTGAGATATTTTGTCTGAGATCATTTGTCCGTGAGATATTCTGTCTGAGATCATTTGTCCGTGAGATATTTTGTCTGAGATCATTTGTCCGTGAGATATTTTGTCTGGGATATTTTGTCTGAGATTATTTGTCCGTGAGATATTTTGTCTGAGATATTTTGTCTGCGATCATTAGTCCGTGAGATATTATTTCTAAGATCATTTGTCCGTGAGATATTTGTCTGAGATATTTTGTTTGAGATATTTTGTCTGAGATATTTTGTCAGAGATCATTTGTCCGTGAGATATTTTGTCTGAGATATTTTGTCAGAGATCATTTGTCCGTGAGATATTTCGTCTGAGATATTTTGTCAGAGATCATTTGTCCGTGAGATATTTTGTCTGGGATATTTTGTCTGAGATCATTTGTCACGCAAACCCACTTGCCCAACCTCATCGATTGAACTCTTATCGATTACATATGAATATCCCGATATGTTCAATAGTTTATGATGGAACATGTAAAACAAAACCACTAAAGTACCCATTATATTGTCGTGTGACCTGAGTTAGCACGGTATGTAAAGAAAACAGATGTGTTTTATGCAGGAAAATATGCCTAATCGCTTTAACTGTCACCACCCCTCCCCCTCCTCCTCACACATTGTTTATACACAGCATAAACAGCCGAGTAGATTACCAGATCCTTGTCTGTATGGTGTATGGGTACGGGTCAGGATGACCCAGCAGAATAACCCGTCCTTATTTATGACTAAAATCGATCTGCCAATCGATCTAGTACATGAGATAAAAATAGTTCAGGAGTAGATTCTGTACACAACGAAGGAGAGTGGTCGAGTTGGCTATATGTAACTCTCGTGAAATATGGGCCTACATTGTGTAATAGAAAACAATAGAATAGTTTAGAGGAATTAAATGTATAGAGTTAGAGGTATTAACATAAGTTGAATAAAGAGTTGCAGTTAAAATTATTATAATGTATGTACATATTTTGTGTGATGCTGGTATTTTTGATATTCATTTAATGAACAGAAGCCTTGGGAAGTGGGGTGGTGGTGGTGGGGTGGTGGTGGAAAGGGTGGTGGTGGAAGGGGTGGTGGTGGAAGGGGTGGTGGTGGAAGGGGTGGTGGTGGAAAGGGTGGTGGTGGAAGGGGCGGTGGAGGGAATTGACAGCCCTTTTTAAATAGACGAGTGTGTCTACATACTTTGATGGACTGTGGGGTGGTATTATATTTGGCGTGAGTATAAGGGTAGGTGTATAAGGGTAGAATTGTACAACAACCAAGGGTGTGTTGTTGCGATGGTGCTTAGTGGCAAGCGTTTCATTATCATTTAGATAGTGTTTTATTGACGTTGTTTACTATGACTGTATATAACGGGTGTGTGTGTGTGTATACGTGTGTGTGTGTGTGTAGGTGTGGGTTATAGTGGGGTGAGGTTGAGGAGGGCGTTTAAATTTTGACGAAAAAGTAAAGTTTAGTTGTTTTTTTTTTTAAATCCATAAAAGATGCGGAAATAATGGGTTGTAATTTAGGCTTTCTATCATCAGATTTTAGGCTATTGTCCACCTTTTATACAATATTGTTTATCCTTTTTTTTTGACGACATGATCTAACTTTTTAAGTTCACTGCCAACTTCAGTAGCAAAGGCATTATGTTACGTCATTAAATGAAAACATCAGTTTTAAGCAGTTTCTGTCAGGCATCTAATAGGGGGAGCAGAGCCCCCCCACCCCCCCCCCCCCCCACCCCTCAGAACGAAATGGAACTTATATAGAAAACAAATATTTTTACCACTGTCCGCAACCCCCCGACCCCCCTCCCGGAAAATTTAATCCGCCCTGTCCCAAAAATATCTAGTGTGCCCCCGCCCGAAGAAAAACGTCTGGAAGAAACACTGGTTTTAAGTTAATGTGAAGCTCAACATTTAAAAACTTAACAGGACGTAAGCGCAAACCATAACCCCCTAAAAAAGTAACAACATTGACACTCTACAAAACCGCAAACTCCGGTTGTTTGACTTCTACCCTGTTTGGCGGAAACAGAAGTTGCGTACGTAGAGTAGGACACGTCAAGACTTAAGAAGGTACCCGGATGTGACTCGTACACAGCGCACTCAGCGTGGCGAACCAGCGCACTTGATTAGTAAACAACCGAATGATGACGTCAAAGTAATTTAAAAAATGGAAATGGGGAAAAAAATATTTCGAAGTGTGTATGAACTCTACTTTTGATGTTTTGGTAAACAAAAGTTTACATTGTCTGAACGGAAACATAACAATTTGTTTACATAATACGGTCATGATAGTTTAGCTGTGCGTTGCTCACTGTTCATCGCATGTTTTGTTAGTTATTTTACAAGCTTTTATTACAAGCTTTTACTTAGTTCGCAACGTCTGTTTGTTTGTGGGTTTGTGGCAAATCTTGTAACTCAATTATGACCCACTTCTAATGTAGCGATTTCATTCAAATTTTCCAGAGACGTTCCACTTCGATGACAATACAAGTCTATCTCTTTTTTAATTGAGTTAGATGTTTAATTTGTCATTACAAATTAATTAAACGGTTTCGAAATCAAAATCAAATCACTCTATAAGTTGCACTTAAAAGCTTGTTGCCATAAAGGTTATTTATATTTGTTTTATTATAGCAAACGTTTTGGGCTGAAGACTAGCTTTAAAGTCACCTGACAAGACATTCGCCATTGAACTAACAACGCGTTTACAACTGCACTGCAACATGTATACTATACATGTCTAGAAAATAAAACCTTACAGCAAGTTAGTATACATGTTCCAAGGGGGAAATGTTTTCGTATTACATTAACTTACTTTAAGGTTCCCCCCCCCCCCCCCCATGTATAGTATACATGTTGCAAGTGTGAAGCATCAATTGTTTCAAAAGTTTGATTCAGGTATAGGACTAGTGTTGAGGGTATATTCTCGAACAAGTTTATGCGGGAGATTTTGGTACGACCAGGTATATGGTTGGAGCTTGGGTTAGGGCATGCATACTAGCAAAATAAAACAATAACAGACAACAACAAAACAAAAACATACAACCGAATAACAAACGTCCGGTAGATGTGTTGATACATAACAGATAACATATACACAAAATGATATCCTATTTCACATGTACACCGTACAGAACTTACAAAACGTTACATGCTGGGTACTGAGTTTAGCTGGGTAGACTCCAACTCCAACAAATCACTAATTTGAACAGTTCGAACCCGCACTTTTAGTAATTAACCTAAATTACATCGCCTAACCCTCCTCTTCACTCAACTATTCAAAACAGATGGAAACTTCCACCAAGATGAAGGTCTATTTTTAGCAACAGATAAAAGAATTAAAACTTGAAAGATGTTCGCACTATTACAGAAACGAAAAGCGATAAACATATAAAAACATAACGACCAGAATATGAACTAGATGGTGGATAAAAACAGTTTCAACTCCAGATTTAGGGAGGAAAATATGTGAAGCTAGTTTCAACATGTGGAGGGAAAAATTGGGGTAACTTGGTGGGGGGGGGGGGATCATGAAGTGCATTGGAGGGTGTGTGTATGTGAGTGTTGGTTTGGGTGTATGTGTGTGTTTATGTGTTGTGTGAATGTATGTTTTTTGTGTGTGAGTGTAATGTGAGTGAGACTTTGTATGCGTGTAAATGTGTGTGTGAATCAGTGCGTATGTGAGTGTGTTTATGTATGTGTGAGTGTGTAACCGTGCATTAGAGCGCGTTCGTATATGTGTGTATGTGTTTGTGGGTGTATTTATGTGTACGTGTGTTTATGTGTGGGTGGATTTGTGTGTCTGTTTGTTTTAGTTTGAGTGTATAGGTGAATAATTGTACGTGTGTATATGGGGGTGTGGGTTGCATGTGTGAATGTATGCATACATAAATATGCTTGTGTAACTTTGTGTGTGTGTGAGGGAGTGTGTGTTTTTATGTGTGGGTGATTGTGCGTAACTGTGAAGAAAAGATAAATGCATTAGTTAATGTACGGATGCACGTGAGTACACAAGTGTGTTAGCTCAAGGGTAGATGCAGAATGGCAGGTAGGGACTGATGTACGGTGAACCTCACACATTCACCCACACACCCACACACTACTAACTCACATAAAAACGAAACACTCACCACGTTACTTTTTATCCACTTTTTTATCTACTTTTTTTATCTACCTTTTTTTTATCGCCCCGGTTGGATGAGAAAAACAAGTTAGTCACGCAATGATTGGTGCACACACTGTGTCGTCATCCATCAGTGGTTCTCAGTTCCTAAGATGAAGGGGCTCCTGTGTTGCCAGCAATCGCAAAAACATAAACACAGAGTAGATTTTAGAAATGAGAAATGATGCACAATAATTTGATATCAGCGTTTTGGGACGGGGTGGCCTAGCGGCAGAGAGCTAGACTGCTATCCCGAAAGTTCGAATCCGTTGAAGTCAGTAAAATTTCCCTGTGTGATAGGTACATAACTCATGTTAGGGAAAACAAAGACGGCTGGTCATAGTGCTGGCCACACTATCACTTCATATGCCGAGGTCATGTGTCTTGGGCAAGAACGTCAAACGATGATTGTTTTGGAACAGCGAGTTAGTGAGATATGGAACTCTCGATTGCTATTTATAGACATCACCTCATGTTTACAGAGATTCAGCTGCCATCTGTAAAGTTTCCACAGTTTCTCAAGATCATCTCTAAATCTATTGAACTTCTACAATTCCTCTAGGGTACCCATGCATTCATCCAGCTCTGGTGGGCTATTGATAAAAGTCTAAAAAAATGTCTTCACTATACCTTGTTCTCTTGATCTATTCTAGTAATAACATAGTTTAATACAAAATTTTCTATAAAACCAGCTCTAATTCTCATTAAAAATAATTAAAACCGGTTAAAAATTAAAATATTGCCTACTAATCACTTTTCCGGTATCCTTCACTTGACACCCTAGTGAAAACAGATTGAGAACCTCCCCCTGATCTCACATTGGGTAGTTTTTATCATCTTTTCTTTGATCGGCCTTGGAGCTGATGACTAATTATAATGAGGTCAGAAGATGTTTTTTTTGGTGCTGGCACTGTCAGAGACAGAGGCACCGTTATAGGTTTGGTGGAGGTGTATGAGGAGTGTGTGTGTGGGGGGGGGGGAGGCGTGGGAGGAAAGTGAAGAGGTAGATGGGAGGAGAAGGTGGAAGGAGGGGGTGGGAGGAAGGTGAAGAAATAAAATACAAACGAACTCTCAATGTAAATAATACTAGTGCCCCCCCCCCCCTACATAACCATTTGCAGGAGACGTTTTTGAAAATAATCGAATTGGTGTCCTTCGTAAGTAGATTCACGCTTTTAAAATATAATTATTTATCCCCCTCCCCCTACTGGCCTGCAATCGTCTTACATCGTCACAAAACGTCTGACCTCCACTTTCAATTAACGTCACATTAAACACGTGAATTCACTGTTAAAATTAAACTTTAAAAAATTACTTTTAAAAATGCGAAAGTGTTACGTTACACTTTCTGAACACTTTCACTGAAGTCCGAATCCTACCCCCCCCCCCCCTTCCATCCTCATTGGTATGTGATGTAATTTATGGAAGGCCCTATTCACACATTTAAGCTTTATATAACAATTTGATCATAATCCGACCCCATTTGTGTTATATATAATATGAGTTATCCCCTAAGAGTTAATACTTATATGAGAAAGGGTTAATTTTTCTTATACATAAAGAAATAAAAAAAATCAAGGTCACTTCTGGTGTAACGAGTACACATTGGAGAAAGAGCGTAGTGCTAAAAAACAAATCTTCTGTTTCGCTTTGTCATCGTGTTTCTCTTTTTTTTCCTCCCATTTATTTTTTGCACTAAATCGAAACTAAAAAAAAAGTATATCAGGGCACAGATGATGAATACCGTGGGGGTGGTTTGATCGCCACAAAGGCGATCAGTGTTTTCAACACCCCCCCCCCCTCCCTCCCCCTCTCCTCTTTCTTCCAAACTTTGTTCTGGACCCCCCAGCAGTGAGCCAGTTGTTTTTCAGACGATAACATCCATTTGACCTACTTTCGCTGGGGTTTCCCTCAACTACAGCGCAGTTTGCCGGCTTACTCATTGGCTGCTGTTGACCTATGACCTATAACCCTCGCGTGTGTCAGCCAATGCGCGAGATGATTGGTTCGGACGGAAACGGGGTCAATATAGATCGAATTGCTCAACGTATTGAAAAAAAATAAAACATAAAATGCAAATGATTTTTGCTCACCATCCAGTCATACTGAATTAATGTGTTTCGTCATCGTTTGAATCACACTTTTTCATTTTCACGTGCGTAATAACAAAAACCATTGTCCATTTCGACTCACGCTTGAAACCAGAACATCAAAACTAAAATTCACGGAATGAATTATTTTAGTTGTGACCTTGACCATGAGGTCATTAATAGGTTTAGTCAGAGACAGTCGACAAAGCAATTAAGAAATTAAATTTAGGATTTAAATTAATATGTTTCCTGTATTTATTTTAAACCACAATTATGCGAACTAAGGAGTTCGTTGTTTAAATGTTTTGAGTAGGATGTCTGTCTGTTATTTGAAGAAAAAAAAAATGTTTTGTAATTTTCACACGCCTACGGAAGTCTCATAGCGAGCAAACTGGGTTTTTCCCGAGCAGTTGAAATCGATATTTGTTTTATCGTATCGATTCCGCGCGGGCACCGGTACAAAGCTGTTTGTTGTGGGCAGGCCTACCTGTGGCTGAGTAAAGTTTACGTGCGGCGGCTGTTGGACAGCTGCTGTTTACATCTCCAGTGTGATTGAGCTGTGGAGATAAGGTTGTAGTTGGTTTGAAATCAGAAGAAAAGAAATGTCCATTGAACACATTTTTTAAAAATATTATGGAATTAAGCTAATTTATAGCAGTGTTGGCTAGGCTACAAAATCACAGTTTTTAGGACTCTACTTAATGACAAGCAATTTTTTATGTCTGAAAAGCAGAATTTCTTTCAGGCTTTTTTTTTTGGGGGGGGGGGGGGGGTGTAACTGCCCGATCACGTCCTCCTCTCCAAAAACAAAATGAAAATACATATAATTTAAATAGAAGATATATAGTTTAACCAGTGTCTCCCCCCACCCCCCACCCCCATCCCCGGAAACTTGAGTGCGTTCTACAAGAAAATTTTCAAGTGCCCCTCGCTCCCAACCCGTGGGAAAAATGTCTGAAAGAAACGCTGCTAAAACGCCAGTTTTATTATTTTTTGCAGGTCATTTCAAAATGACAGTATGTTTTTCAAAGGCGACATTCACAAACAACAACAACAGCAGCAACAACAACAACAAAAACAACAACAACAAAAACAACAACAACAAAAGCAACAACAACAGCGACAACAGCAACAGCAGAAGAAACAACTACAGCAACACCACCACCAACAACAAAACAACAACAATAACAACAACAACAACAAAAACAACATCAACAAAAACAACAACAATAACAGCAACAACAACAACAGTAACAACAACAGCAGAAGAAACAACAACAACAACAACAAAAAAATCAACAATAACAACAACAATAACAACAACAAAAACGGCAGCACAAGCAACAACAGGTGCTTTGCTTCTTATGTAACATCTGGGTGTAGTACATAGAAGCGAAGCTTTATAAATGCAAGTCTGACTAGGAAGAGTTACGGGTGGTTTAGAAAAAAAAAACTCACCAGATTCCTCTGATCTAATTTTATGAAGACACTTTCGTGTGTCTTCCTTTGACAGCGTGGCCTAGAGGTAGAGCGCTAGACTGCTCACCCGAAAGCCTCGAATTCGAATCCGGGTCAAACGAACCTCCACCAGCTCTGATGGGTCCCCAACTCACTTTAGGGAAAGTAAAGGCGACTGGGCATAGTGCTGACCACACCATTCCTCCATATAACCGAGGTTAAGAAACATATGAACTCTATTTCATCTACCCAATGGTCTAAAGAGGAAACTTTACTTTTTTGTATGTGTGCCTTCAGAGCCTCGCTGTCTCCATACCTTCTCTCACCTCATCTTCCTCTCCTCCACTGAAACACCTCCCACCTCCAGTCTCTTAGGTGTAGATAAAAAAAAAAATCAAATTACCTTTTATGTTTTAGTACTTCAATAAAACGACACTTTCCCAAAGAGTGATAATTAAAATCTTTAGAAAGTTTTTTGTATTTATGATATGGCCCTCGGTCCCTCGGTGCATACCCCCTCCCCTCCTCTGTATCCCCCCCCCCCCCCCCACCAAATATCCAAGAAAAAAATTCAGCGAAATATAAGCTCGTGTTAGTAGACCTAAATTATGAGTCACGTGTGAAACTAATTACCATAAACAACACATCTTCCTGGACCGTTAACCTGAAATATAGGCCAACTTTCTAAGAAAGGGCTATTTATAGGTCACAGAAAACGCTAGTTCCTTGTGGGACAGCCATGAGAAATCCGTCAACAGTTGTTTGATATACTGATAGATCATATGACCCAACAGTGGGTAATGTGTCTCTATAGTGTACCTTAACAATAGGATATCTCTCTGTATTATGTGTTTAGCAATGAGAAATCTGCCTGTATTATGTGTTTAACAATGGTATATCTGCCTGTATTATGTGTTTAACAATGAGGTATCTGCCCTGTATTATGTGTTTAATAATGGGATATCTGCCTGTATTATGTGTTTAACAATCAGACATCTGCCTGTATTATGTGTTTAACAATGGGATATCTGCCTGTATTATGTGTTTAACAATGAGATATCTGCCTGTATTATGTGTTTAACAATGAGATATCTGCCTGTATTATGTGTTTAACAATGAGATATCTGCCTGTATTATGTGTTTAACAATGAGATATCTGCCTGTATTATGTGTTTAACAATGAGATAAGTGCCTGTATTATGTGTTTAACAATGAGATATCTGCCTGTATTATGTGTTTAAAAATAGGATATCTGCCCTGTATTATATGTTTAACAATGAGATATCTGCCCTGTATTATGTGTTAAACAATGGGATATCTTTTGTCCGTCAACCGTTGACAGATACAAGGATGTATCATATTATGGCCCAACAGTGGGTACTATGCTTCTACCATGTGCCCCAGCAACAAGCAATCTGCATCTACCGTGTGTCTTAACAATAAGAAATCTACCACTGTCTTGTGCCCCAACAATGACAAATCTGCCTCTCAGCGCATGGTTACCTACATTTCTTTAGCGGTTTAAAGTAAACAGTCTCATAAATTACGTTTAGGGGTCATCAGGGGTCATCAGGGCAGGTAAAGTGGTGACATTTTAAACAGCACCTCATACAACAATAGCAGACACAACAACACAAGGTAATTTACAGTATTTACAACTTGCAACATTACTGATGTGGTTACCATTGGGATACGGTAAAGCCAATAGTACAACTCTACTCTTAAGCCAATGGTTGACCTTTTCTATCAACGTATCCTAGCAACGAGACTTGTAGTTGGGTTGAGAGTTTAGTTCCTACAGTAAAAACCAACACACTGGTTACTGGTATAATTTTAATCTATAACAACTAACATTTTAATTTAACCGTAGATAATTTAATTTACATTAATTAACACATTAATTAAACGATTTTTCAACATTAGAAAATAAATTTTATGAAACGTAATGGCTTCTTTATCTAATTAGTAAAAAAAAAATGTTTTACAAAGCCCTCACTAATTAAAATGACGTAGTTGTCGCGAGGAAGCATAACAGGTATAATGTAAAGCGACTTGATTATCCAACATGTAGGTGTATGTGTGTGTGGGGGGGGGGGGGAAGTGGTGTGGTAACAGGCTGTAAGTAGGGTTGAAAATATGTGTGTGTGTGGGAGGGGGGGGGTAAGAAATCTTTCTAAACGTGACGTCACTCATACCACCTCGTACATTCCACAGAGGCGAACCTACAGCCACCGGTATCTCAAAAACGAAACAGTACCCAACGTTTTCAATAATTTAATGACACAATCAATAAGCCAATAGTCCACCTCCCCACCCCCCATGCAGCTCCCCCACCCCCAGGGACACATCCACACACTGTGGGGCTGGAACATGCCAGAACCTGCCAGCCTGCAGTTTTCACGTACCACCGTCCAACACACGCCGGCTGCAGAGGATAATAAAACAACAACAACAAATATAATACCACGGATCAATAGTTCGATAGTTCTAGCCGATAAACACGCGACATCAACACAAACACAACCACACTCAAACACAAACACATCCGTACACACACACACATACACACACACAGATGTATATATATATATATATATATATATATATATATATATATATATATATATATATATATATATATATATATATACACTGCGATAATATCAACGTTTTGTAGTCAGGGCAGAGTTTTTGTTCCTGATTAACGCCGTACTGCACCGGCTGACCCGGACGTCACCTAGATATTTTTTTCCTCTCGGCGTTCCGTAGTGCGTGCTGTTCGTCAGTGATTGCAGGCTGCAGCAGTGTGTGGGGGCGGGGGCAAGGTGAGCAGTTGGGTACACATCAGGTTTGTTTGGTGGCGTTATGACAGGTCGGACTTGGGGGGGGGGGCGGATATGTAATGGGCAGTTACATGGAGAGTGGGGGGGGGGGTTCACTACATAAAAAGGGGGGAAGTAAGGTGTATGTGTTTTTTAGTGGGCAGGTGGTTGAGAATAAATGCAATCCGAGTAAAGGGGAATACATGCATGGGAATTCGGGGGAGAGTATACGTATTGGGAGGTGGGAAAATAGATGTTCGGGGAGGTGGGAGAGAATAAATGTATTGTGAATGGGGGTGGGGGAGGGGGGTAGATGCACGAAAAAAGACGGAATGGGCCGTACGCCCCTTAAAACAATGCCACTCAAAATGTGTGTGTTGTGTGTTTTTTAGAGGAGTGTATGATACAGGGGGGGGGGGTAGAGAGTTACACTTGGGGGTGTGTGTGTGTGTGTGTGTGTGTGTGTGTGTGTGTGTGTGTGTGTGTGTGTGAACAACAGTTTGTGGTAAGGGATGAAACATACACTTGGGGGGGGGGCAGGGTGTGAGTTTTACTTAGAGATGTTTGAAGTGTGAGTTACAGGGTTGGGAGGTGGGGAGGGGGGGGTAGTGGTGATGGGGGTTGGGGTGGTGGGGGTGTTGAGTCGCACTTGAAAGGGGTGTAATCTAGGCGTATAATAGATATTTCGCGCGTTCCTTTATCCGCCCCACACCTGATTTTTTTCCCTGTGTGTACCGATACTTGCAAGTGTTATCCCATTAAGCCAAGTTAACGGACGAGAACTGTGTAAATAAAAATTTAAAAAAAAAATCGTATTTAAATCTTAAAAAAAAAATTCTTTAAAAAAATAAATAAACCTACAGGTAGAAAGTCAAAGGTTTTTATTTTTATTTTACCGGAAGCTGCAATAAACACTTTCGTAAACTGCCCGCGTCAGTACCTGATCAGGCCAAAAAAAATTTGTTATGTTAAAGCAAACTTACCCCAACCCTAGCTGGTAGGTTTTTCTTTGAGACAGTACAAACTCATCAAAAAGGAAGCAAACACCACTATTGATGAGCGGAACTTCTTCTGATGTTCTCAGTAAAATTTGCCCGTGTAGCAGTTAAAGTTCACACCGTTTCTAAGGGGGATTCAAGGACATTATGTGGTCTGTTAAACGCTTGGATGCACTTTATGTGTTTTTCTTCCTTCCTCTGTATGTAGTATTGTTGTTAACAAAGGGTTGGCAAACTCATATATCTTATTTAAAAAACGACTACACTTTAAATAAGACACGTATATAACTTAACAAAAAAAAATTAACAAACATTTTGTTTTGATAGAAATTTGAAAGAAAAAGTAAAGATAGCTCTAGAAATCTTTTCAACATAAATGTGTGACCAAAGCTTTTCCTTTAACTATAGAAGCTATAATGGGACGGCGTGGCGTAGCAGTAGAGAGCTAGACCTAACCCGAAAATTTCAAGTTCGAATCCGGGTTCAAATCAGTAGACCGTCCCTGAGTCCACCCAGCTCTGATGGATACCTAACTCATGTTAAGGAAACAAAACCGGCTAGGTATTGACTACACTTTCTCTTCATATGCCGAGGTCTCTGAAACAGATAGACTCTAAAAGCTATAGTAAATGAATCATGTAGAACTTATATTCTTTCATATTTGTTAAAACAATGATTTGTTTATGAAACCTGTAACTAGTTTATTCAGCTCACAGAAAAACCCATAATCGGCCTAGAAAATACAATTTTTTCGTTTGTTACATTTCGGGGAAATCCGAAATTAAAAGAATTGCTTATCTATTTCAAATCTGTGAAATGACGTAATCACTTTCTGTCTATTACTCTCGACTCGCTTCGCCCAATAACAAACAAACCTTTTTATGTAGTTAACAAAGAAATTTATATTCAGGGGAGTGAAAAAAGAAAAAAAACCCTTCTCTCTTCAGAGATAAACAGAAGTTCGGGAATTCCTTGCGATGACGTCATGCCAGGATGCGCGTCGGCCTCGTCCTACTTTCATTACTTCTTGTCTGCAAGCGAGAAGCCATTTTGCGACAAACTCAAATTTCGAATCAGCAAGTTGGTAACTCGGAGTGACTGTAAATAAGGGACGTTTTTCTTCTTTTCTTCTTCTTCTTCGTTCTTAATTTTAGTTTTGGAAGGGGTTCCCTCCAACACAATTAAGTATTACGTATCAACTTTTTATTCGCAATTTAGGCAGTTGATTCCGATTTCAGCCTGCTTTTCTTTTTAGATATTCTGCTTCCATAGCCTTTGTCCAACCAAGTACAAACTACAGTTGTTTGAATTCGGAGTTATTTCCTAGATGGGTTGCTGTCCCAGCTATCGAGACTTACTTGCCCAAGTGCTCGAACTCAAGACTATTCGGTTTAGCAACCATGAGCTTTACCAACTCGACCACAAGGGACGTTCGTAACTCGAGGCATTCGTTATATGAAACTCTCAGCCCGGGACTTTAATAGCTATTTGTTTTTGTAACTCGGGATGTTCTTATGTCGAAATAGTCGTAGACTGGGAAATTCGTAACTCGGGACGTGCGGAACTATGAATGTTTGTAAATGGAGACGTTAATACCTCGTCATGCTCGTAACTTCGGAGGTTCGAAAGTCTAGGCATTCGAATCCCGAGACATTCATAAATCACGACTATCACAATTCGGGATATTAACAACTCGGAATGTTCGTAAATCGGGACGTTCGCAGTTTAGGAAGTTCGAAACTCGAGACCTTCAAAACCCCGGAATGTTCGGAACTCTGTATATCTGTAGCGTGAGATGTATCCATAATCCGGAATCGCTTTTACATACCATGACATTTTTTTTTCTAGTACCCTCTCCTGGTGCCAAGTATCATAGACACGCCCCTGCAAATCGCACATTTTCCGCATCAGTAAATATCGGTGCGGGTTCGTATCCCGCATCCCTGGTGGTTCCCTGAGGCCATGTTTACGTTTGGCGCCAGTTTCCCCACGACACAGTTATTCAAACCACATGCGGCTACAGAAACTGACCTTGACATTCAAACTAGCAAGACTGGTATGGTGGGCTACGGACGTTGCTGACAGGACCAACAAAGGGAGAGAATGAAACCTGTTTTCTTGTTTAAAGGTAGACAACTAGGGAAGCGGATTTCCACAGCCGCTTTGTCTGTTAGGTCTGACCTAACGAGTTTTCTTATGTTGACCAGTAGGTCGAATCTAATGAGTTTGTTGACCATTAGGTCTAACCTAGTTTTCTTATGTTGACCTTATGGACTGACCGGATGAGTTTTCTTGTGTTGACCATTAGGTCTGACCTAACGAGTTTTCTTGTGTTGACCATTAGGTCTGACCTAACGAGTTTGTTGACCATTAGGTCTGATCTAACGAGTTTTCTTGTGTTGACCATTAGGTCTGACCTAACGAGTTTGTTGACCATTAGGTCTGACCTAACGAGTTTTCTTGTGTTGACCATTAGGTCTGACCTAACGAGTTTGTTGACCATTAGGTCTGACCTAACGAGTTTTCTTGTGTTGACCAGTAGGTCTGACCTAACGAGTTTGTTGACCATTAGGTCTGACCTAACGAGTTTTCTTGTGTTGACCATTAGGTCTGACCTAACGAGTTTGTTGACCATTAGGTCTGACCTAACGAGTTTTCTTGTGTTGACCATTAGGTCTGATAGGTTTTCTTCAAAATGTCAGATAAATCGCGAAACAAAAACGGGTCAGGGTTGGCAGGGTGGGGTGGAGGGGGAGGGGGGGGGGTCAGTTATCAACCCGAGGCGGATCTGTTGACATTTAAGCCAGTGAC
Source organism: Physella acuta (assembly GCF_028476545.2). Classification (NCBI taxonomy): domain Eukaryota; kingdom Metazoa; phylum Mollusca; class Gastropoda; family Physidae; genus Physella; species Physella acuta. The sequence goes on along the minus strand of NW_026732068.1, from coordinate 4,212 downwards.
GTAAACAAAACGTGTGTACGAGATGGTCGGTAGTGTCTGGCTTCACGGGGGTTTAATTAATTAGTCCTGGTCAATTAGCCAGACCCGACATACACCCTTGGGTAGGTATCTCTGATACAAAAACTACAGAGCAGATACAACCAGTGTTTCTTCCAGACTTTTTTCTCCGAGGGGGCAATTGAAATATTTTTTTTTGGGGGGGGGGGGCGGGCGGTAAACTTTCTTCTGGGGGGGGGGGGGGGGCGGACACTGTTAAAAGTATATATTTTCTATATAAATTATATAAATTTCATTTCGTTCGGGGGGGGGGGGGGCGATAAAAAATTTTCGGGGGGGGGGGGGGGCGTCGCCCCCCCCCCCCCCGAAGAGATGCTTGGAAGAAACTCTGGATACAACGTGGGTAGGACGTTATCGAAGCTATTCTTTTTATAAGTATTTTTAAACATTAGAGGAGCCCCATAATTGGCGTCAGTTGGCCCAAGAATCGCCGAAATAGAAATTAAATTAAAAAAAAAACAATTTAAAAAAACACGTGTACTATATGTCTGCTAAATATGATTAAAAATTTTTTTAAACAATCGCTATGGTAAAACTTCTTTGAACCAAATACAGCGAATATAGAGCCCAAAAGGAGACTGGACATAAGAACGAATTCCATTGGAGGAGGGGAGAGTCAAATAAAATGAAATTGACTGAATATTCAGTGTAGAAATATGCTTTTGAATATCTGGTTAATATCTGGTCAATATCTGGTCAATATGTTTATCAATATCAGATAGACAACATGTTTGTCGTTAAATCATTAAAACCAAATTAGTAACCGTAATTCTATTTCACTGACTTGGACGTTCGGTCGTTTTGTTTTGAAAATTAAATTGATTTTAGAATTGTTAATAAAAGAATTCTATCTGTCCAGCCGTGTAAAGTAATATCCGCCGTGGGTGGCAAGATTTGATACTGGCTTCAGGAAATGTCGCGTTGACCAACTCGCTCTTTAAGACGACGGGGAAATATCGGCGCTTTTGATGTTCAACTTACATCAACTTCCGCCCTTATGCTTCCTTTCTCTTGGTGCTCTCATCCTTTTATTTGTCTTGACGCCCTCATCCATTCCTTTTTCTTGACGCCCTCATCCCTTCCTTTTTCTTGACGCCCTCATCCCTTCCTTTTTCTTGACGCCCTCATTCCTTCCTTTTTCTTGGTGCTCTCATCATTTTATTTGTCTTGACGCCCTCATCCATTACTTTCTCTTGACGCCCTCATCCCTTCCTTTTTCTTGACGCCCTCATACATTACTTTCTCTTGACGCCCTCATCCCTTCCTTTTGATTGACGCCCTCATCCCTTCCTTTTTCTTGACGCCCTCATACATTACTTTCTCTTGACGCCCTCATCCCTTCCTTTTTCTTGACGCCCTCATCCCTTCCTTTTGATTGACGCCCTCATCCATTACTTTCTCTTGACGCCCTCATCCCTTCCTTTTGATTGACGCCCTCATCCCTTCCTTTTTCTTGACGCCCTCATCCCTTCCGTTTTCTTGACGCCCTCATCCCTTCCTTTTTCTTGAAGTCAATGGTTGCTGCAGTTTGGTTTGTGCAAACAATAGATTTTTAAAAGTTGGTGCTAGTGTGTACATGTTAGTGTGTGTGTGTGTGTGTTGGTGTGTAGTTATAGGCGCACTATGTTCCCTTGTTGTGAGGTCAGCTACCACAGTATCGACACAAAGTGAGAGATAGAGAAAACTGAATTAAAGAGAATCTGAGTGCTTAGGATAACGATATATTTCTAGATTGTTTGTGATCATAAGCTTGGCTTGTATGTAATGGTGGCTTCTTGTGTATTGCTCTACATTAGTTATCCTTTGGATTCTATTGGTGGTCTAGTTCAACACACAATATAACATAGACCTGTATTATTATACAAAACAATAAAGTACATTTTTTTTTTGCCTCAGACATGTAATGTACATCGTCAGTTTGCCTTGCCTTGCTCGCTTTAGTATTACAGTTTTCATCATCGGCTTGTGAGGACTGATTCAGATTTACAATAGTAATACTTCTTTCTTTACGTTTACTTTCACATAGATCTGGATCTAAATTTTTTTTTCGCCTCAGACACGTAATTTATAGCGTCAGTTGTGTGTTCGCTTTAGTACAGTTTTCATCATCGGCTTGTGAGGACTGATACAGATTTACAATAGTAATATTTCCTTCTTACTTATAGCCTGCTTTCATTCATTTAAGATGGTTTACTTATACATAGATCTAATACAAAACGTCTAAATATAAAGAATAAATAAAAATTAAAAACCAACCTGAAACTGAAAATGCAAATGTGTAATTAAATGATGATTCAAGGGATCTGGATCTAAATAAAATGGATATTTGGTAAGGCGATACGTCTGCAACTACTCATTAAATATAATTTTGAATGTTTGGGAAAATCTACAAATTAAGTGTTTAAAAAGCCGACCGTTTAGAATTAAGAATATGGACATTAGATTATTTACAAAATGTAAAATTTTGAATTAAATTGTAAATTAAAGTTCAAAAATGTTTTAAATTACTTTTTTTTAGGGATAAATTCAATGGTGACAATACATGTTTTAGTTTATTAAATTTAATGACTTTTGGGACCATAGTTGACGGTTGTCTACCTTGGTTATTATTTTATAAATAGGAAGCAAAGAAACATGGCGTTGAACAGTTTAACCCTTAAATAATCTCATCTAAAAATCCAAAATTTTAGCGTAACATAAAGTAACATCAAAGTATTGATAACAACCTATAAAATAAAGATAACATAAAACGAAAACAAAGTTGATACCTTGTGGCAGTGGCGTAGCGAAGGGGGGAGGGGGCGGGGGGTGACACCATTTAGAGGGGTGACACCAAGGCCAAGAATAGCAAAATATATAGAGAAAAATGATAATTCCACTTAATTAAGAGATTAATTCGAGTTTTAAAATGTCTTTTAATAGCAAATTTGACAAATCCCGACAAGGGTAGAAGGGGGGGGGGGGTGGAAATCGAAAATTGAAAGTTTGTTCCCGGGCGCCGGGAAGGGTCGCTACGCCTCTGGGGGGTGACACCATTAAGTGCCACACCGGGTGACACCCGACCTCGCTACGCCACTGCCTTGTGGTACGTCTAAACGTCTAGTACCTCAACGAATACCTCAACGAACAACATAACAACTTGTGTTAAAGGCTTCCATGCAGCGTTTTCTTCCAGGCATCTCTTCGGGGGGGGGGGGGGGGGGAGGCTCTCCAAGGTCTACCGCCCCCCCCCCCCCCTCGACGAAGTGGAATATATATAGAAAATAAAAATATATACTTTTTACAATGTCCGCCCACCCTCCCCCCCCCCCCCGAAAATTTCAAGTGCCCCCCCCCCCCATCCGAGATAAAAAAAAACTGTAAGAAACACTGCATCCACGTTTCACATTTTGAAACAATTGGGGCCACTAGAGAAAACAATGTATCCCCCCCCCCCCTCCACGCACTGATAACGTCAAGGACAAATTATGTTGTCCTTACATGACCCCTGACCTTGAAAAAGGTCGCGCGACACTTCCTCGCCGCGTGATAGAAGATTATACGTACCTCGCCAGCAAAGGGCGATAACTGTCATCGGTTGTTGCTGCCCCTTAGTTCTTAACTTCGTGATCTTCTGAAGGTAATTTAGGAAACCGGTAGTATACACGCATTGCGTCTGACTCATGTCTATTTTTAGAACATGACGCTTAATCCGCGTTGTAACGCTTTACATGCGTAAGCTGATTTTTTTCCACCTTCGGTTTTTTAAATCGGCTATATGTATACCCTGTAACACATGTTATTTTAAAATACCTGTTAGCGTTAGACGAACCAGCATTATAATATATGCTAGAATGTATAAATTAATTCACAACGTAAAAATAAAACATGAAATTAGCTAAGTCATGTTTATAAAGATGTAATTACGCAGAAGTGTAACTTATAGTACTTGTAGGAAACAAATAATGACATCATGTTACGACCAATGCAAGTATATATAGGGCCTATATATATATATATATATATATATATATATATATATATATATATATATATATATATATATATATAAAGTAAATAAGGTAATACGTGGATGAACCCGGGTTTAAGGAAAATACAGGATTTTATTCTTCAATCGTAAAACTTATACTTCTGACTCCTTAATGCGTTAACTAT